>NW_022589714.1:47319524-47652024 GCF_004348235.1 Phoca vitulina | reverse complement strand
AGTAAATATACCTTTCATGAAACTCTCCTTTTGTATAATTTGCCTCAATATCATACTGTACCTGCCTCTCTAGCCTGCTTCTTTCATTCACAGTATGTTAAAAACAGCTTTCCACATCAATAAATATACATTTACATAATCCTTCTTAATGGCTACATAGTATTCCACCTTAGGAGTGTATTTTACTGACCAATCTCCCACTGATGGACTGAGACTACTTCCAATTTTTTATTGTTGGAAGAAATTGTTAGCTCCCATATAAAGATTAGAGAACTGAAGCTCTGAGAAGCTATATGACCCCTTTTTAAAAATCTAGGTCAGGGAGTAAATGCTTTGGCTAAACCCCTGACTTCTGACTCTTAAAGTAGTGCTCTTTTCAACTAAAACCAAGATCAGGAAACTGGAATTCTCAACATATATATGGACTTGACAACTAGAAATGAGATTTTTTTAAATAACTGGTCCATTTCTTAAGAGGTTAAGTATATACTTACCATAAAAGCCAGTCATTCCATTCCTATGTATTAACCCCAAATAAATGAAAGCATATGTCCACACAAATACTTGTACATAATTGTTCATAGCAGCTATTTCTAGTATTCAAATAATGTAAACAATCTAAATATGTTTATCAACAGGAAAATGGCTAAACAAATTCTGATATATCTATACAATGGAATAATACTCAGCAATCAAAAGGTATGAACTATTGATACAACATGGATGAATCTTGAAAATATGATCTTGAGCAAAAGAAGCCAGACACAAAGGACTACATTCTGCATATCTCACTTATATGAAGTTCAACAGGCATAAGTAAGCTATAGCATTGCAAAGTGACCAGTGAGGCCTAGGGTTGCAAGGAAACTTGAATGGATGGTGAGGGATTGACTGGGAAGGGGCATAAATGGACTTTCTGGGTTGGATTGATGGAATTGTTCTCTATCTTAATTATGGTGATGGTTAGTTGGGTGTATCCATTTGTCAAAAGTCATCAAATGGTACACTTTTTTTTTTTTTTTTAGATAGAGAGAGAGGAGGAGTGGGGAGAGGCAAAGGGAGAGGGAGAGAGAGAATCTCAAGCAGACTCCCCGCTGAGCATGAAGCCTGATGCGGGACTCAATCTCACAACCCTGAGATCATGACCTGAGCTGAAATCAAGAGTCAGATGTTTAACCAACTGAGTCACCCAAGTGCCCCTCAAATGGTACACTTTAAATGGTTAATTTTATTGTATGTAAATTATAACTCAGTAAAGTTTTCTTCTTTAAAACTGACCCTTTGGTTTTGTTTCCATGCCAGTGTACGGCATGAGGTAGAGATAAACATTTGGCATAAATAATAAATGGCTGTCACTGAAGGAATGACTATATTTGCCGCTTAAGAGGATGAAAGACACTTATTTGGTTCTTTCACACTAGCAGGGATTTACTACCTATCAGAGGAATAAATTGTCTTCATGGACTTGACCCTGAAGAGGTGAGATACCGCTCAGCATAGGGGCCTATAGATGGTGCTGCTTTGGGCGGCCAGACAGTAGCTGGGCCCTAGACAGTAGGGTCCTCAACAGTGGGCCTCAGGCAGGCATCTGGGTAGGAGCCAGGCCTCAGGGACACAGCCCTCCCCTCAGCATACACTTCCCAGGGGCAGACCTGCCCAGAAGGGCCACATGTGTGAAGCCCCAGCCATGCCACCATGCATGCAAAAGCTGAAGGGTTCCGTGAGAAAGAAGCCTTGGTGGTAAAAATAAACCTTCAAGGGGAAAAACAAGAGCCATTTTCTGAAGCTGGGCAAAGGTGAGCATTTCCTGGAAAGTTAAATGCCTCAAAAGTTAATTTGAATTTCAGAGGGCCATGATAATGACTCAAGTGTGAGAGCACCTTAAGGGACCTGCCTCAGAGGCAATAGAATTTGCTGGCCTCCCTCAGTCTCTCTCCTGCTTACCCCCAGAACTTCAGAAACCACTTTTAAGATGATCTCAATTTCTACAGAAAAGGGGAAATTAAAGTGAATTTCGGGTGCTCAATTGAATAGGAATGTCAGAGGGGCTTGCTTGGAAAAGAAAGCAAAACAAAACAAAACAAAGCCCAAAGAAGAATCTCTATAAATAAATGTGTCTCTGTAACTGATCATGGCAGCCAAAGCAAAATGTTTGTTTTCTCTGCAAAAGTATGGTGTGTGTGTGTGTGTGTGAGAGAGAGAGAGAGAGAGAATGATATGAATGAGTCTGAGAGAGAGAAAGTGAATTTTTCATTTCTTACCAGACCTCACATGACCAAAAGGTACTAAGGTCCATAACCAACAAACTCCCAATCTTCCCCTGTGTATATTCTTAAGCCAGTGTTTCTCTGAGTGTAATTTCCTGTACTACTTACATCAGAGTCACTTGGGGGAAGGGGAACTCTTTCAAAAATGTCCATTCCTGGGTCCCATGTCCCTAGAACCTGAGTCAGTGTGTCTGGGATGGAGCCCAGGAATCACCAGGTGATTCTTATGTACACTAAAACTTGAACATCATTACTTTAGACAAACAGTTAATTGTTTATTGATGGTTTGCTCAATAGTACACCTTGATTGTAGGTTCACAAATTGAACTGTATTTTCACTGGTATATTTGAATTACATCTGTCTCAAGAAAAGCAACTATGAATCGGTGAAGAAACAAATCAAAACAAACCACGGGATGGTTGGGAATGTAATCTATGCAACCTTTCTTAGATTGGTTGCAATATGTATCAAAATCCTTCCAAATACTTTGACCCAGATTTTCCACTCCTAGTCATGTATCTTAAAAATGTAATGAGTGACGTGAGATATGTACAAGAATGTTGATTTTGCCATTGTTCATAATAGTGAAATACTAGAAACCATCTAAATGTCTAACAACAGGAAGTTAGTTAAATAAGTTATGATAGCATCATATAATAAATCCAGATTGATATTTGTTGACATGGAAACATGTTTACAATACTGTATTGTTCAAGAGAAAAAGATCACAAAAAAATTTTATCATGTTTCATTTCTTTACCAAATTAAAAACAAAAAAATTGGAAGATAAGAAATAAAATGTTAACAGTAATTATCTCTGAGTGGTAGGGTTACAAGGAATATACATTTTTCTTCTTTATAACCTTTCTAAATTGTTTTTAAAATAATATATATTATTTTTAATCAGGAAAAAGTGACAAGGCTATATTCGTTTCAAATCAAAGGTAACAGGCCACTGAGTTCCATGTCGGAAGATTGGGTTAGGGGTGCCTGGGTGGCTCAGTCCATTGGGTGTCTGATGTCTGCTCAGGTCATGATTTCAGGGTCTTGGGATAGAGCCCCGCATCTGGCTCTGTCCTCAGTGGGGAGCCTGCTTCTCCTTCTCCCTCTGCTCTTCCCCTACCTGTGTTTGCACTCTCTGTCTCTCTCTCTCTCTCAAATAAATAAATAAAATCTTAAAAAAAAAAAAAAAGATTGGGTTAAAGTCCCAGATCTGCTGCTTTGAACCTCACTTTTCTTTTCTCTGAAATGGAGATTGTAACACCTGCACTGCACACCTCAGAGGGTACTTATGAAATAAAATATGGAAATATTCTGTAAACTATAAGATGTTTTATAAAGTTAGTGTATTGTATTGACTTTTCACATCAGAGACCTGAATTCATTCAATATCTAAATACAACACACAAAGATCTGTCATTAAAGCATAATGCTAGACCTTTAAAATTTTTTTTTGCTTCTTATTATGGAAACATTTTAAACATATATAAAAAGTAGGCACAATAATATAATAAACTGCCACATATACATCACCTGGCTTCAATATTATCAACTTAGGGTCAATTTTGTTTTAGCTATATCTACCCCCTACTCCCCCTTCTCCCGTTAACAAAGTGACGGATTTTCAACTGACACTGAACCTCTGTAACTTTCATGTACACAGGAGAATGTTTCAGTCCTTAGTTCCTCATCTAAAAAGATAGACTTGAACATTTTAAAAGGGTGAATTTTCTGGTATTTGAATTACATTTCAATTTTAAAAAAAGGACAAGGGTACCTAGGTGGCTCAGTCTGTTGAGCGCCCGACTCTTGGCTCAGGTCATGATCTCAGGGTGGTGAGATTGAGCCCCATGTCAGGGTTCTGCATTCAGTGGGGAGTCTGCTTGAGATTCTCTCTCTCCCTCTCCCTCTGCCCCTTCCCCCCACTCTCTGTCTCCCTCCTTCTCTCTCACTCTCTAAAAATAAATAATTTTTTTTAAAAAGACAGGAATTAACATATGTGCAAAACTTAGCATAAATGTCTGGCATTTAGAAATGACTCATTATGGGTAACTTCTCATCCATGGTGTTGTCATCACTTCAAGCTCTAAAGTGGCTACGAACCCTTCTTTAAAAAATACTCACTAAAAAACAACTAGAGTGTGAACAGTGGCAATATTGTGTCAAGTGTGGTCATGAGATTGTGGGTGACATTTTCCCCTCAATATATATGGAAACTTTCTATGATTTATATTAAAATCTTGTATGATTCATAATATATACCACTTAAAATTGGAAAAAAAATACCCCAAAACGGTAACCAGCCATACTATCTCTCCAGATTGTTCATTCTTGGAAGGCATTCTACCAGAAATTTAACACCACCACAAAGAGTTGACTTAATGCCATTCCTAAAGATTATGCATGCAAATCAGCATTGGGGTAATCACAGGGGCCTTGAAGCCTGACACACTTGAGTTCAAATTCCAGCCCTGTTGCCTATCAGCCATGTGATGTTGGGAAAATGAATTATTCCTTCTAAATCTTATATTCTATCTCTTACAATCAGTAAGAGACCCAAATAGGAGAATGCAATATAAAGCACTTAGCATGATGCCCAACACATAGTGGATTGGCAATGACCCCCTACGAGATATTCCCTTCATATCTAGAATACCTTTAAGAAGCATACCATAATATTGTTTTCCCTTTGATGAATGAAGAAAATGACAAACTTAATTAGTATTGCTGAGGGTGTGGAGCCAGATGACTGCTCATTTGCTACTGGGAAAGTTAAAATAGGGACAACCACTCAACACAGCCACTGTTTGGCAATGTCTAGGAAAGTTGAAGAGGCGGTTTTCCTGACATCCCAGCAAGTCCATTTCTAGGTATATGCCCTAGAAAATGTATGCCAAGGAGACAGACACAAAAACGTTCATTGCAACAATACTTATGAGAGCTAAAAATTGGAAGCAATCTAAATGTCCATCAACAGGGAAATGGATAAATCAATTGTGATATAATCATGAAATGAAACACCTACAGCAATTCAAATGACTGAACGAGTTACATGTGCAACATGGGTAAATGTCAAAACCATGAAGTTGAAGGAAAAAATAGTGGTGGAAGAATTTGTACAATATGATGTGATTTTTATAAGGTCTAAAAACAGGTGAAACAATAGGATACAATCTTTATGGAATAATATATATCAGCTTTTACAAATAAGTAGGAACACCTGGCTGGCTCAATTGGAAGAACATGTGACTCTTGAACTCAGGGTCGTGAGTTTGAGCCTCACATTTCGTGTAGAGATCACTTAAAAATGAAGGAATGAATAAATAAGTAAACAAACTTAAAAAATATATAATAAGTAATGAATTCAGAAGGATGGTTATTTCAAGAAAGAAAAAGAAGGGAACGTAATAGGGGAGATATACATATGCATGTGTGTAATTGTTTCTGTAATATTTTATATCTTTAAAAGTATCTAGGGGCACCTGGCTGGCTCAGTTGATGGAGTGTGAGACTCTTGATCTCGGAGTTCTGGATTCCACCCCCATGTTGGGTGTAGAGCTTACTTAAAAATAAAATGTTTAGGGGCGCCTGGGTGTCTCAGTCGGTTAAGCCTCTGCCTTCTGCTCAGGTCATGATCCCAGGGCCCTGGGATAGAGCCCCGTGTGGGGCTCCCAGTTCAGCGGGGAGTCTGCTTCTCCCTCATCCTCTGCCGCTCCCCCTACTTGTGTGCGCTGTCTATCTCCTCTCTGTCTCTTTCAAATAAATAAATAAAAACTTTAAAAAATATAAATAAAAGTAAAATAAAATCTTTAAAAAGAAAATTAAGGGGTACCTGGGTGGCTCAGTTGGTTAAGCGTCTGCCTTCAGCTCAGGTCATGATCCCAGGTCCTGGGATCAAGCCCCATGTCCGGCTCCCTGCTCGGCGGAGAGCCTGCTTCTCCCTCTCCCTCTGCCTACTTGTGCTCTCTCTCTGTCAAATAAATAAATAAAATCTTTGAAAAAAAATTAAAAAACAAAAGTATCTAACGTAAATATATCATAATGTTAGGATTCGTGTGTAAGGGTTTGGATGTTTGTTATATTATTCTTTATACATATATGTATATGTTTATAAGCAAGAAACATATATAGTGCTGACTATGTCATAGGCACTGCTAGGGTCTTTACTTGTATTAAAATAATGTAATCATTTCTACCTATAAGGTAGTTACTGTGATTACCCCCATTATACAGATGAGAAAACTTGCCCAATGTCATGTTTTTGGTAAGTGGTGATCCTGGAATTTGAAGGCAGTCTGGCTTCAAAGTCTGATCTCTTAACAACCATACCCTACTGCCTCTTGAAACACTTCAAAGATTTTTAAATTTAAAAAATTTTTAATTTTTAATTTAATTTTTTTTTAAGATTTTATTTATTTATTTGACAGAGAGAGACACAGCGAGAGAGGGAACACAAGCAGGGGGAGTGGGAGAGGGGAGAAGCAGGTTCCTGCAGAGCAGGGAGCCCGATGCGGGGCTTGATCCCAGGACCCTGGATCATGACCTGAGCCGAAGGCAGACGCTTAACGACTGAGCCACCCAGGCGCCCTTATTTTATTGTTTTAAGTAAACTCTACCCCCAACGTGGGGCTTGAACTCACAAATCCAAGATCGAGATGACATCACAAGCTCTATTGACTGAGCCAGTCAGGAGCCCCTCAAATTTTTTTTTTTTCAAATAAGAGGGACGTGGGACAAACAGGGAGGTAAAACCCTCTAGCATCACACAGGTCAGTGAAAAGGCATTTCAACAATCTTTCCTAACCTTCTTCTGCTCTTGGAAGGAAATGCTTACATGTCTCACCAGACCACATGACAAACGCCAAAGAACCCTGCCTGAACCGACAGACCATACAACAACCTATAGAACATACCAAGACTGTGGTGACACTACAGTAAAGGCCAAGTCACCTGTGGCTTGGCATGAGGGAGAGAAGTCAAACAACAAATTCCGAGAAGACTCTCTGGAGATCTTAAACCTTCAAGAAATTCTATGGAAGGCAAAGCAAAGCAGAATAATTAGTTCTACAAACGAAGAAATTTTTTATTTAGAGTCTGAGCTAATAATCCCGAGAGTTTTGAATGTTGCTAAATTGCTATCTGCATTTGGGCAGGACCATTTGAGTGGGCAAATTCCCAAATGAGTCACAATCCACACAAATAAAATAAAAATGGACTCCAAGCTTCTGCTGTATTACACCAGAGCACAACTAAGGCGAGATTAGAAATCAAATGTAGTCTCTGCTTCCAGATCTGTTGGTGGCCTCCCCCAACCCTTTGGGGTGGGTCAGAGGCCATTATGGGCAGCTGGCCTATGAAGATGGCTGACAGCCTCCTCCTAAGATCTTCCACAGCCCTGCCTCCAAGTCCCACATCCGGGCATAGTGTGGTGCACAGATTTGGGGAGGCTGATGACTTGGACTGGTGGTGGCAAATCTCAGCAAAGAGAACTGAACTGAGCAAGCAAAAAGCTTTAGGGAGAAAGTTCACTGACCGTTCTTCAAATGGGTAATTTATTTTTGGATAATAGAGGATATTTTCAGTTCTGTCATACCTCTGAATTTTATGATTTTATTTTCCCTCTAGGAAGTCCCTGTGATCATCTCTCTGTTCCCACAAAAAAGTGAATACCTCAATGGACAAGTCAATCCTTAGATTTTCAGAGCAATTTCTTCTTTACAAAGAGGTTCCATATCCATTATGCTATTTGGTTCTCAAGCTATATGAGTCATAGAAAATAGGAATAACAACAATAATAACAATAATATTGAATGTTTTATGCTAATGAAAGCCAATCACAAAAGATCGCAGATTATAGATTCCATTTATATGAAATGTCCAGAATAGGTAAATCCATAGAGATTACTGGTTGCCAGGTGTTGTGGGGAAGGGGTCATGGAGAGTGACTGTTAATGGGGACAAGGTTTCTTTTTGAGGTGATGGAAAAGTTCTGGAATTAGATAGTGGTGGTGGTTGCACAACCTTGGGAATATATGAAAAACCACTGAATCATACACTTTAAAATGGTGAATTTTATGAAAGGTGAATTTTACCTTGATTTTTAACAATTGCAAAACAAAAAATAAATTGTACTCACCACGTGCTAAGACTAGCTAAAGGGCTTTACTTGCTTCAAGCCACTTCTGTCACCTAATCATCTTGACAAGCTTACGAGATACTATCATTTCCTCATTTTATAGATGGGGACACAGGCTCAGAGAGATGATCGGTCCACAGTGATGTGGCGAAAAAGTAAGCACCAACCAAAATTCCATTTTCTGACCTTCACTGTCCAAATCGGACTCCTAATTGACATTCCAGTAATTCAAGGAGATATTTCCAAGTATAATTAATCTGATAGTATTTCCTCTGCTTAACTCTCTTAGTAAAAGGTCTTTATGCTTTTATCTTCTTTGATGTCTTTTTAAATTTGGGGTTCTTTCTCCCCAATTTTGGAGAGTTAAAACAACAGTGATTTCCCCCCTGAAAGTCCTTAACTCTCTAAACTACCTGTCTTCTGATAAAAAGCAAAGTTTCATTTCTTAGCTCCTCTCCAGGGAAGTCCCTTAGGGTCACAAAACCACAGCTGATTTTAGGTAAAGCTGCGATGTATATCCCCTACACTCCTTCTGCACCAAGGACATGATTACCTCGTCACACAGTTCCCAAAGGTTTTTGTTTACTCTGATGTAATAGATTGGATTACAAGTGAGTCACTCAAAATACTGGAGAAGGAAAAGACACATAGCAACAGCCTCTGTGATGGGTAAATCCTCAGACACTCAGAGCTAGAACTAGCCTTATAGAATATGTGTTCTGACCTCTCTAACATGGAGAATTCCAAGGTGGAGAGATGTTGAGTGACTTTCCCATGGCCATGGAGTTAGCAGCAGAACTGAGACTGAATTTCTGACACTATATATCATTGCCTTGGTAGATGTCTCAAATGATTCTCAATCCTTGAGACAGTTCCATTTAATGTTACTGATATTGCTTGTCCACATATCACTACGTGAACTTTACAATACTCCTGGCATATCCATATGATGGGTTATTATATAATCATTATAAATTATAAGGATGAGTATTTATTGATGTTTATATAAAATATGTCTTAAAAGGTTAACCAAAAAATAAATACAGTATAATCCCACTTTTTTGAAAAAGAAAACACCAAAAAACTACATGTATAAACATTTATAAGTACTAGAACATGTACCAAAATGTTAACAGAGGTTGTATCTCTGGATGGTATCATTCCGGGTGATTATTTTTCTTCTTTGTGATAATCTATCTGTTCTAATATTTTTACAACTTAATTTTGAAAAGAATAATTTTCTATTTTTAAAAAAGTGAGAGTAGGCAAAAGATTCTTAAATAGGACACAAAAAGTACCAGGCATAAAATAAATAATTGATAAAATGAACTGTTAAAATTATGAAAGACACCATTAAGAGAGTGAAAAGGTGAGTCACAGACTGGAAAAATATATTCACAATACATGTATCCAATAATGGACTCAAATCCAAAATACATATTCTAAAAAATTTTATAAATTTTTTATTTTATTTTATTTTATTTTATAAATAACTAAGGAAAAGATAGGCAACCCAATAGTTAAATGGGTAAGAGACTGAAAGAAGCATTCACAAAAGGGAATATCCAAAATTTCCAATAAGTCTATGTACCTCTATGTATCTTAAAAGGTACATAGACTTATTGTGGTTTATAAAACCCACAAATGAGATACATACTCATTAGAATGGCACAAATTTTTTCTGATTTTTTAAAAAATAGATTCTAGGCCCAACATGGGGCTTGAACTCAAAACCCTGAGGCCAAGAGGTGCACACTCTACCAGGCACCCCTAGGCTTTCTGAATTTTTTTTGAAATAAGTTGAATGGCATTGAATGGCACAAGTTTTTTTAAAATGGCAATACTGAATACTGGCAAGGTTGTGGAACAATTAGAACTCTCATATATTGGGGCGCCTGGGTGGCTCAGTTGTTGAGCGTCTGCCTTTGGTTCAGGTCATGATCCCAGCGTCGTCCTGGGATCGAGCCCCACGTTGGGCTCCCTGCTCGGCGGGAAGCCTGCTTCTCCCTCTCCCACTCCCCCTGCTTGTGTTCCCTCTCTCGCTGTGTCTCTCTCTCTGTAAAATAAATAAATAAAATCTTAAAAGAAAAAAAACTGTCATATATTTGTGGTGGGAATACATTGGTACAACCACTTGGAAAAACTGTCTTTACCTATTGAAATTAAACCCATACTTACACTCTGATCCAACAATTTCTCTCCTAGGTATATACCGAAGGGAAGAGAGGGCTTATGTCCACTAACAGAAACATAAGGATGTTCATAGCAGCACAACTCATAATCACTAAAAATGGGAAACATCCAATGCCAATAAACAGGAGGGAAGACAAAGTGTGAGCTATCCACACAGTGGGATACTACATACAGATATGAACTTCTGCTACGTGCAAAAACATGGATGAATTGCACAGACATAATGTTGAAAGAGCATATGCAGCATAGTCCCTCTGGTCACATTGATAAGATTGGCAAAACAAATTTATGCTGATAGAGGCTGGACTGTTGATTATCTGGGAAGATGGGGAGGAAGGACAAGGCTGGGTGAAACCATGAGAGAGCCTTCTCAAGTGCTGGAAACATTCAAGGGAACCTGATCTGGAGTTACGCAGGTATATATATGGGTAAAAATTCATCAAATGGGCCCCAGGTGCCCATTTCCAGGTCGTCAAAAGCTTAAGATTTTCACATTTTACTGGATATAATTATACCTTAATTTTTTTTAAGTTTTATTAAAAAGCATTAGAGCAGCAAGAGAAAAGCTATTTCTTCAGGGTTTGGATGATAAATATTAAGACTGAAAATTAAGAGCTTGGAAAACACAGCTCACAAAAAATGGCCAGGCTTCCTCCACAAAAAAGACAGTCTGAGCTTTTCTCCTGAGAAGGTTCAATATTTTCCTAGTCCCTTCATATTTTACTTCTCATGGATAAACAGAAGGCTGATAAAACACTGAAACCTCAGATTCCAGGCGAACCTCAGATTCCAACTCTAATCCATCCATTTGTGGCTTGTCAGCTAAGGGACTGGATTAAATATAATTTATACACACACACTTACAAAGATATACAGCTATCACAGAGAGGAAAACAAATGATTCCAACCCTTTGGATAGGAATTGGGACACATAACCAAATTGTTGAGAGATGGTCATGCCTGGTTTTTCCCCTCAGCAAAATTGGGAGGCAAACTAAATTTGTTTTCCACCATCTTGCTATCAGGTCCCTGAGTTTCTTTACAGAGCTCTGGCCTCCAAGTGGTCTTTCCTTCCTTCCCAAAGGCCCAGCCCATATCTCATTCCTGTGGAGAGCTGAAGCATTTATGGACAAAGAAGATGTTTCCTGAAAAAGGGTCAGCTCTGCCTTCCCCCCAGGGGCACTGGCATTATAAAAGGGGACTTTACAGACACTCTAGACAGATATATGTGAGAGGAAGAAGGGGAGTTTACAAAAACAAGTTGCATTTGAAATGATTGTCAGGTTCCCTAAAATTTTTCGAGGAAATTCCGAGAAGCCCAGAAACTTTTAGATAGACTGAAACTTAAAATCTGTAACAAACCAAATGCCTAACTACACTCTCACACCATTATCTTAGCTGAGCCTCACAAGAACCTGGGAGGTGGTCTGGGTCACTGACCCTATTTGACAGACCAGGAGACTGACTGACTGGGAAAGAGAAGCAGTTTTCACAGGATTAAGTACCTGGAGCTACAGGATTTAGAATGTGAATTTGGGTGGCTCAGTCCGTTAAGCGTCTGCCTTCGGCTCAGGTCATGATCCCAGGGTCCCGGGATTGAGCCCTTCGTTGTCCGGCTCCCTGCTCAGTAGGGAGTCTGCTTCTCCCTCTCCTTGTACCCCTCCCCCAGCTCATGCTCTATCTCTCTCAAATAAATAAATAAAATCTAAAAAAAAAAAGAGAGAATGTGAACTTGAGTCACCTGAATCATGACCCCACACTGCTTTCCTCTTCCAGAAAAGCCTTTTAACCAACATGGGTTCATGAGCCATCCTTTCTGGAACCAGTAGAGAGGAATTAAGAGCCTGTACATACAGAATTGCCTCTGGAAAATTCTTTCTCTTTTTTCTTTCCTTCTCTAGTTTTCATTTTATTAGTCTCATTTCCGTTGTGTCACCTCTTGAACCTCCGGAAGGTGTTGATGGTAGCTGCAAACTGCCACAACCTTTGATTTCAAATTTTCTCCACACTTTATTTTCACCTCTGGTCATGGGTGGATAGTGGTGGCACCAAGAGGTGGTTGAGGAGAGCTTTAGCCTCCTACTCATTAAGCCACTCCAAGTAAACATGCAGTTTAAGGAGAAAAAGTACTAGGGAAATTCAGCTTCATAACAATTTCCTGAAATTCAGCATCCCTAAGTTCCATAGCTCCAAGAAGTATCATTTATGTGAAATACCAAGTAAGGGATGCCCCTAGAATTGCACAAGAAGGGAGACATGCCTAACCACCCTCCAAAGAGGCTGCCCCATTTAAGAATCCCCATGACAGAAATTCTGGAGCCACCTTTGATAAGTGGTAGGAAAACAGGACTTCCCAGGAACTGGCAGATACCAGCAGAAAGGAGTCAAGTTCACAGAGATCACTAAAGTGAGGGAGAAATGGAATAGAAGCACAGGTTGAGACAGGTAAGGTCCAGAGTCCCAGAGGTCAGGGAGTTTAGTCAGCAAACACAGCACAATTAAGCAGGGCCTAACATTGACCCTGGGGGAAGGCTGTCTGGACTCTGGTCTTGCATGGAGATGAGAGGAGTTATGAACCCGCTCATGTTGATTTGAGCCACAAAGAAGTCCAGGGCTTGCAGTTAACCACTGGAATATTGGGAGGGCTTCTTGAAAGAATGACCAAAAGTTGCATGCTTAAGACTTCAGTAAAAGTTGCTGTTTGTTTCAAGTGGATTCATATTTTGATCTGGAGTCTTGAGTTTTTACTTTACTGTGTCTCAAATCTGGGACGTCTACTAATCCAAGAGAGGATTAATTTGGCTGTACCATTATGAATTACGTTGTTTACCAAATTTGCCAATCTTCTCAATTCTGGAAGATTGGTGGAAGGTTAAACCACCCTCTGTGTTCGTGGGTCAAATTCTGGTTTGGTTGTGTGTAGGAAATGGAATAAGATCTGTGTAAGCTGTAGTTCTCAAATTCTGGCCCCAGGTGCCCATTTCCAGACTGAAAGGGACGTTTCCACCTGGGAGAAAAGAAATGGTCATGCAGGACTCTTTGGAGTCCATCCTACTCCTGCTCATGAATCCCAGTGTTCTGCTTTTCAGGTCACCAGGATGCCCAGAATGTCCCTAGTTGGGTCCCTTTGGACAGGCTTTAGTTGGACCACCTGAGTGTGGGGAAAGTTATGAACTCTGGACAGATGTTACATCTGACCTTTCCTGGATACCACGTCTTCCTTTCCCTCTAAATTCCAGAGTAGAGAACAGACTCCTTAGCCAACTTGGTTGGAAGTTTGTCAACATCTGTTGTTTAGGACAATCAGAGGGGCCATCTCAGCCACCCCAGGGGGTTCAGTGGTGCCTGGACTGCCCCCATGTATCTGCATTAAGGTATATTTTGCCAAACGACACCCTGTGACCCGTTGCTCTTCACATTACAGCCTACCATGTGGGCCCTGCTCCAAGGCCTTGATCTTTCTTTTTGAGGAGACTAATGTCCATTACATTGTGGTCATAGAGCAAGGTACAAATGGGCAGCACGTGGAAAGGTTTGGCATGAATAACTCCACCACCAGCCAGGGAATTGATATAACTAAGACTATAAGAAACTGATACAACTAAGACTACTAACATGAATTTATGGTTTACTATGTGTGAAGCCCTGTGCTACACATGCCATGGGCATTCGGGGCTTCATTTAATACAACAACCCTGTGTAGTCTTGCTCTCTCAATTCAATGAATGAGAAAACCTAGAAAGAGTTTAAATAAATTGCTCATGTTTACATAGCTCATGTTTACTAGTATGGCGGAGCCAAAGCTGGATGTTCACACAACTGTTTTTATTTTCCTTTGGACCACACAGAAAGATTACATTTTCCAGATTTCCATGCATTTAGATGGGACCATGTGATGGAATTCCTGTCAATCAGATATAGATGTGATATACCCCATTTCCAGGTTTAAAACATTCCACCTGCCAAGAACCACCTTGCCTCCTTTTCCCTCCCAAGGACAGAGCCCAGATCCCCTAAAAAACCGCCTGGAGGAGAGCCTCTCAAGGGAGCTGAGTGGCCGTACACTGTAATGGGAACAATAAATAAACCTTAGCTTTGTTGTGTTAAGCCGCTGACATTTCAGGGTTGATTTGTCATTATTGTGTAACCTACCTACCTTGAGTAGTAGCCAGGATTTGAGCTCAGGTCTGTCTGATTTCAGCTACTCTTAACCACTTCCTTACAATTAGCACAACAGGATCAGGAGAGAGTCTCTAATCGCCAACTCTGCCACTAACCTCGTGTGGGATCTTAGGTGTGTGACTTGGTTTTTCATTTGTCCTTTGGGGAATAAAAGTATCTGCCCTTCTAATCCCATAAGCTTATTGCAAAGATCATATAAAACAATCGCTGTGAAATAATTTAAAAAATGAGCACCGTACAAAGGCAAGAAAGTGTTATTATCTGGCCCATTTTCCTACCTCTGATTAGAAAACTGTCCCACTGATCTTAGACTTGGCGTGGAATTTTAGTCTTATAGCCCTGCCTCTATTATCCCTAATAGAGTTATTCTTCTGGTACCTTTCAATTTTAGCAAAAATAGTATAAGGAGCTTCTGTACAACCCTTTACCCAGATTTCCCAATTGTTTACATCTTGCCCCATTTCTGATTTATTCAAAAGTAAATTGGAGACATTGTGTGCCTTACCACTATGAGGGAACATGACCTTGCCAACACCTTGATTTCAGCCCAGCGAAACTGATTTCAGACTTCTGGTCTTCAGAACTGTAAGAGAATAAATGTGTGTTATTTTAATGTATCAAATTTGTGGTAATTTGTGACAGCAGTCATGGGAAACTAATATAGTCCATATTCAAAATGTTTGTCCAGAGTGTATCCATTACACCTGTTTTGGTTCTCGATCTAATGTCCAGTTCAGAATCATACTTTGCATTTATTTGGTGTGTTTAGTTTCCTCTAATGTGGAACAATTCCTCAGCCTTACTTTTCCTTTCTTGACCTTTTGAAAAGTGCAGCTTTTTATTTGTAGAATAAAATAATTTTTTGTTTGGCTGATGTTCCTTCAACCTTACCTTCAGATTATGCATTTTGACAGGAATATAATATAATTTCAGGAGGTACATGAAGCTGCCCTGTCCCAAGATTAATAATGTTTATTTTAATCACTTGGTTAAGGTGGAAGCTGCCAGATCTCTCCACTGTAAACTTATTAGTTTCCCCTTTATAGCTAAAAAGTAATTTGTGAGGAGATACTTTGAGAATTTTCCTCATCACACTTTAACTCTCAAGTTTCCATTTCCATGATGATTTTCCAACTCCACCATTCCTTCTGTATTAGCAGATATGATTCTATTGAAGGAAGATCTCCTTCTTCTCCATTATTTACTTATTCATTTGTTTATTTATTTCAGGGCCACCTGGTGGGCTAGCGGTAGAGCGCACGACTCAATCTCAGGGTCATGAGTTTAAGCCCCATGTTGGGCATGGAGTGTACTTAAAAAAATTGGTAAATATTTATTTATTTCAGAATGGACTCATGAATCCTTATTTGATTCAATGGGTTATAATCCACTAACATCATTATTTATTTTTGATGCACAGATTATCCCAGATTTGGCTGGTGGGAGCCCCTTCAGGCTGGTTCCTGTGTTTTTTTTTTTTTAAGATTTATTTATTTAAGAGAGAGAGAGAAAGAGTGAGCAGCAGGGGAGGGGCAGAGAGAGAGGGAGAGAGAGAATCTCAAGCAAACTCCATGCTGAACACAGAGCCTGACACGGGGCTTGATCCGAGGACCCTGAGATCATGACCTGAGTGAAATCAAGAGTCACCCACTTAACTGAGCCACCCAGGTGCCCCTCCTGTGTTCTTTTGATATATCCCCAGAATTTGTTGATTACCTTCCTACTTTCTGGCATGAGAAAATATTTCAGGTTCATCTTATTCTTTTTTTGCAGAAGTCTGTTCTCCAAGACACCCTGGTTCCCCTTGTTGGAGAATGGTATTTAGAAACCCAGATCTGGCTGCTATGTATGCTCATTGCAAGCTGGTATGTAATTGCTTCTCTAGGCTCTTTCAGTGGACAAAGCCAGAAAATTTGTATAAAACCACAAGTTCATACTGATACCTCCAATTCTAATCCAACATTACATGGCATATTCCCCCTTTTTGTAACTCCCTTTATCCAACTGTGAGAAAACTGGCTCCCATTACCCTCAGCATATATTCTCATTTATTCAAGCCTAATCTACCAAGTATAGGTCAATAGTTACAGATTTTTTTGCGGGGTGGGGGACAGTGAGATGCACGCATTTTAAGTGCATAATTTGATGAGTTTTGACAAATGCCTACATTTATGAGACCCACATCCCTACCAAAATATAGAATACTTTCATCATCTTCCTTGCCTCAGCAATTTGACTCCCTCAGACGCAACTAATTTTTTCATTTTATTCCACCGTAAATTAGATTTTCCTGTTCTAGATCTTCATATAATTAAAAACAAACTGTGTGTACTCTTTTGTGTCTGGCTTGTTTGGTTCAGCATAATGTTTTTTTTTTTTTTTTTTTAAAGATTTTATTTATTTATTTGAGACAGAGAGAATGAGAGAGAGAGAGCACATGAGATGGGGGAGGGTCAGAGGGAGAAGCAGGCTCCCTGCCGAGCAGGGAGCCCGATGCGGGACTCGATCCAGGGACTCCAGGATCATGACCTGAGCCGAAGGCAGTCGCTTAACCAACTGAGCCACCCAGGCGCCCCAGCATAATGTTTTTATCTATGAAGTTCATTCACATTGTTGCATGTATCGGTAGTTTGTTCCTTTTTGTGGTTGACTAACTTTCTATTGTATGAATTTGTTTAACCATTCTACTGGGATGCACATTTGGGTTGTTTCCAGCTTGAGGTTATTATGAAAAAAACCTTCTTTGAACAGTTTTGTATAACTCTTTGAAAGGACATATGTTTCATTTCCCTTGGGTAATTGCTTAAGAGTGAAATTCTTGAGTCATAGGGTAGGTGTGTATTTACTTTGTAAGAAACTGCCAAACATTTCCCCAAAACAGTTGTACCATTTTTCACTACTGCCAGCAACAAATGAGTATTCTAGTTGCTCCACCCTTGCCAAGGTTTGGTATTTTCTATCTTTTTAATTTTAGCCATTATACTGAGTTTGGTATGGTATCTCATTGCAATCTTAATTTACATTTCCCTAATGCATGACATTTTTCAGCAGTTTTTTTATGGGTTTATTGACCTTTTGTACATTTTATTTTGTGAGTGCCCAAGTCTTTCGCTCATTAAATATTGTGGGGTCCTTTTCTTATTGATTTTTAAAAAGATTTTATTTATTTATTTGACAGAGAGAGAGAGAGCACAAGCGGGGGGGAGCGGCAGGCAGAGGGGGGAAGCGGCAGGCAGAGAGAGAAGCAGCTCTCCCCCCCCCCCAAGCAAGGAGCCTGATGCGGGGCTTGATCCCAGGACCCTGAGATCATGACCTGAGCTAAAGGCAGATGCTTAACTGACTGAGCCACCCAGGCGCCCCTCTTACTGATTTTTAAAAATACATTTCAGGGCACCTGGGTGGCTTAGTCTGTTAAGTGTCTGACTTTTGGTTTCAGCTCAGGTCAGGATCTCAGGGTCCTGAGATCGAGACACAAATCGCGCTCCTCTGTTCCTTTCCCTGCTCTCGCTTTCTTTCCTCTCTCTCTCAAATAAATAAACAAAATCTTAAAAAATTAAAAAAAATATATTTCAGATGCAAGTCATTTGTGAAATAAATGTTTTATGAATATATAGAGTCTCAGTCCACAGCTTTCCTATTCATTTTCTTAATTGTGTCTTGTCATCAGCAGAAGTTTTAAATTATGATGAAGTCTAACTTATCAAATTTTTAAATGGCTATTTGCTTTCTATGTCCAAAGAAATGTCTGCCTACCTCCAGGTTGTGAGTCCCAAGTACTTTACATGAGCGCTGGAATCAAATGAACAAATTTTTCTTCTTTAAACTCAGAAAGCCAGAAGCCAAACAGACTTTTCTGTTTGAGCAAATGAAGGGTTTTAAAGGACATCCAAGAGATAAGGAACAAGATTGTTGGGGTTCTTAGGAATAAAATCTCAGGACTAAAAGCTGCTTTTTCAAGTATCGCTGATGGTGCTTGGATTAGAGTCATCAACCAGGCTGAATCACTTGCAATCTGAGAACACCTAACAAAGCAGCTACACTCCTTCCCAGGATTGCAAGGATTTTGGGGGGAGTGCATTCAAGGATGTCAGTTTAGGAGACTACATGTTATTTGAGTCACTTTTAATGAAGAGTCCGTCTGCTCAAGAAGGCAGCTTGTAGAGCATGGATTGGGGAGACAGTCCCACAGTGCAGCCAGGACATGTGGTGTGCCCCAATACCACATCGTTTTTCTTTTTTTCCCTTACTTTAAAAACAATCATACTTAATTTTAAGAATTCATGAAGTTGAAACATCAAAATTTTGAAAAGGTATACATATAGTGAAATATATCCCTCCCATCTTTACCTTCCACAACAGATAACCACTGTTACTAGTTTTCTTGCATCTCCGTTAAGAGATTTTGAATGCATTTACAAGATAATACACGTATGTAGTATCTCCTTTCTTTTTATGTAAATGATATCTACTGTATACACTGTTCTGTGTCTTGCTTGTTTCATTTTTTAAAAGATTTTATTTATTCATTTGAGAGAAAGAGAGAGAGAGAGAACATGAGTGGTGGGAGGAGAGGTAGAGGGAGAGGGAGAAGCAGACTCCCCACTGAGCAAGGAGACTGATGCGGGACTTGACTCCAGTACCCTGGGATCATGACCTGAGCTGAAGGCAGACACTTAACCAACTGAGCCACCCAGGCACCCCTGTCCTGCTTTTTTCAATCAATAATATGTCTTGGAGAGTTTTCCAATCAGTACACAAAGATATTTCTCATTCTTTTCTATGGCTGCATAGTGTTCCACTGTATGGGTGTCCTGTAATTTATTTAACCAGGCCCTTATTGATGGACATCTAACTTTTCAGAATTTTGCTGTTTCTTTCAAGTACTGCTTCAGTGAAAAACCTTGTATATACATCATTTTGCACACCAGCAACTATAACTATAAAATAAATTCCTAGAAATGAAGTTGCTGAATCAAAGGGTATATATATATGTTATTTTGGTAGACATGACCAAATTGCCCTCAATAGGAATTAGTCTGATACTGGTAATGTATGATGGCTCCTATTTACCCACATTTATGTCTAATCTAAGTGTTCTCAATCTTTTGGATTTTTACCAATCCCATAAATAATAAATAAATCTCGGTGACTTTTAGTTTGAATTCATACTGAGGATGAGTATCTTTTCGTGTGTTTAGTGGACATTTATATTTCCTTTTCATTAAGATTTATTTTTTTAAAGATTTTATTTATTTGACAGAGAGAGAGAGAGAGAGAGAGAGAGAGAGAGAGAGAGTGTGTGCGCACAAGTGGGGGAGGGGCAGAGGGAGAGGGAGAAACAAACAGAGAGCCCTAAGTGGGACTCAATCCCAGGACCTTGACATCATGACCTGAACCTGAGCAGTCAGACGCTTAACTGACTGAGCCACCCAGGTGCCCCAAGATTTATTTTTTTTATTATTATTTTTTAAGTAAGCTCTACACCTAATGTGGGGCTTGAACTCACAACCCCAAGATCAAAAGTCACATGCTCTACTGACTGAGTCAACCAGGTGCCCCTCCTTTGTACTTCTTGAGTTGATAATCATTTTATTATTGTTTTGTAGGTGCTTTTCATCCTCAACCTTTTTATTAAAAGTCATGTATATTATTTGAAGTATAAATTGCATACAATAAGATTCAACTTTTCATGAGGCTCTCCCTTGTATGTGGGAGGCCTTGCTACATATTGGTGCTTTGAAGTACTTATTTGAAAAACTCAGGCTTATCAGTTGCAGTAAGAGAGTTACTGAGAACAGTTTTCACTCAGGCCACAATTTCAAAAGTCTCATATGTACAAGCAGTGTGTTCAACAGGAAGAACTTAAACTCTGGAATCTGGTAATTTGGGTTCAAATCCCATCTTTGCCATGTATTAACTACACAATTTTGTTCCGATTATGTCACTTCTTTGGGTCTTGGTTTCCTCATCAGTAAAAAACCCTCAACATCAAATCCCATGATGAAAGCACACTGCCCAGTGCTGATACGAACTCGGTGCTTTATAAATGTGTCTCCCTTTTCTGCAGGGAAAGCCAGTCACTAAAGACCACATGCCCTGGGGCAGCAGAACGGCGTGTATGTGTGTGCGTGCACGTGTGTGTGTGCACGTGTATGTGTGCTTGCACACGCCATTCCCAACCATGACCTCAGATCCTGTTAAAGTATTAAGCCATGAAAAAAGCCAGTTATGTTTCTGTTTCCAGCTTTCCAAGTTCACACTCCTAGAATTAGGCTGAAAGCTTCCTGTGCTAATGAAATGGGCTCAGAGAGAAAATATTACATCTAAGAGAAGACATTCAAAGAGTGAGTAATAACTCCTTTTCAGTAAAGAGTTACTCAAAACCACCCTGTCAAACCTGTTCTTCTGCCTTGTTGATTAGTGCCTGACCAGGCTTCCTCCTGATACCATGACCTGTTGATCCAACAGCTTTAGATTAATAAAGAGTTTCAAAAAAAGAACTTGGTCCCCAGATCCTGGGACTTTGGGCTTTTCTATTTCCAGCTGTGAACCCTCTGTTTACTGTGAGGGAGACAAGACAATCATGGCAGAACTAATGAATAATCATTCTCTTCCCACTCAGCTGGACAAACATGGACAGGTCTGCTGCCTTCCGGAAGGTGGGCCTCCTCACTGAGGTCCTAGTATTGCCCAGGCTAAGTTGCCAAAAGCCTTCCCTCTAGGCACTGGCCTAGGAAAGCAGCAGCTAGGTCACCTCCCAACTGATTGCGCTTGCAGGTTAGAGCGGGCTAAAGATCGGGTGAGGTCCTCAGAAGGACTTCCCTTCCTCTTACCAGCCATGGTCATGAATTCTCAGCCATGGTTATGTTTACATCCACCTGGGAGACCTGGTGTGAGCTTCTAAAGCTGGTGCCCTGTGTCCTCCTGTTGTTTCCAAATAGAAAGATCCAGTTTTAGCCTTCTGAGTCTACTTCATGGCAGCAAGGTCTCAGTTCAAAAAGAAAAGTTAGGAGATAAAGCCACAGTTGTGTGATCCTCCCCAGTGAGGCATCTATCAACAAATCAGCCCTCTCCAAACTGGAAATACAGCTCAGAGTGCAGAGGCAAGTCCATCCAGGATTCAGCCTCTCCCCCACATTTTGGAGCCCTGAAGTCTGGGAAGGGAATAAGAACGGTGGATTCGGAAGAGTGCTTAGCAGCTGGAAGAGCCAGCAGCCACGGATGGCTGCTAAGCGGGTGGAAGCCTCTTACCGGAAGGGATACGGAAAATGAGTCTGAATTCCACAGCTCATCTCTTGTGTGGCCCTGAGGAGGCCTGGAAGGATCCCTGGATGTGTGTGGAAGGAATCCTGGATGTGTGTGAAATTCAAGTGACCTGGGTTTTAAATAGTGATTCTTATTACTGACAGTGACAACAGTATTCACCAATTACTGCATGGCTAACTATGTGCTAAGTGCTTTATAAGAATTATCTTGGGGGGCGCCTGGGTGGCTCAGCTGGTTAAGCGTCTGCCTTCAGCTCAGGTCATGATCCCAGGGTCCTGGGATCAAGCCTCACGTTGGGCTCCCTGCTCAGTGGGGAGCCTGCTTCTCCCTCTCCCTCTGCCTGCTGCTCTGCCTACTTGTGCTCTCTCTCTATCTCTCTGTCAAATAAATGAATAAAATATTTTTTTAAAAAAAGAATTATCTTGGGACACCTGGGTGGCTCAGTTGGTTAAGCATCTGCCTTCGGCTTGGGTCATGATCCCAGGCTCCTGGGATGGAGCCCCGCATCGGTTCCTTGCTCAGCAGGGAGCCTGCTTCTCCCTCTGCCTGCCGCTCCTCCTGCTTGTGCTCTCTCTCTGACAAATAAATAAATAAAATCTTTTTTTAAAAAAGAATTATCTCATTCAGTCCTTACAACCATGACCCCATAAAGAAGGCATTACTATTGTCCCCCTTTTATAGATGAGGAAACTAAGACAGAAAGAGGTTAAGCAACTTCCCCAAGGTCCAAGCAATAGCTTGTGGTACTGGGATTCAAACACAGGCATTTTGGACCTAGAAGTTGTGCTTATTACTACTACATGATACTTCTTCTTGATGAAGTTGTCTTATCATAGTCCTTACTATCTAATGCTATATAGCTCTTTGTTTAAATGCTTACCATGTACACTAAACTTGATGGTGGGCACAGCATGTTTAGTCATTTTCCCACTATTGGTGGCCAACACTGACCTAACAGCAACTGGGTGGTCAGCAAATGTTTATTGAATAAATATTAAATAACTGAA
Organism: Phoca vitulina; assembly: GCF_004348235.1. Taxonomy (NCBI): domain Eukaryota; kingdom Metazoa; phylum Chordata; class Mammalia; order Carnivora; family Phocidae; genus Phoca; species Phoca vitulina. Next base: position 47,628,972 of record NW_022589714.1, on the reverse strand, counting down.
TATTACTTTCTATGCCTTAGCATTGGCAAAAGATGAGGGAGAGAAGAGAAGGTAGGTAAAGAAGGCACTAAGGACTCAAGTCCCCTGGTGGTTACAATGGAAATTACTACCTTAAACTGGTCATTTCCTTTGAGTTGGGTTTTGCAAACTGGGTTAGGTATGACCAACAGTGGCTGCTGTACACACCATTTCTGGTCTGGGATGCTTTTCTGTACTTTCTTGAAAACAGTACCCACCACCCACCACCTCTTGGGCACTCCTGCCTCACTCCCTGAGGTTTCAGTGAGACTGTTATTACAATTTCCCACCCATCCCTATCCCAAGTCTGGCCATTCGGGCCCCTCCCTGGCATTTGGCATTATGTTGCTAGAAGAATGGAATTTTGGAGATATTTGAGGCTCTCTTACCTAGTTGCATGGAGGAAGCCAGGTTGCAATGTAAGAGGATGAAGCCAGTGTTCAAAGAGAAGCAGACAAGCAGAGATGAGATGAGAGATGGAGAGACAAAGAAACCAAGTAACAACATATTTTGAGACCATACCTGGAGATAAATCTACCCTGAGATGTCTCAGATTTCTGGGCCTCTGTAGGGAACTATTTGCCAAAGTAGTTTAAGTTGGTTTTGTCACATAAAATGAAGACAATTATTCTTTTTTTTATAAAGATTTTATTTATGTATTTGAGAGAGAGAAAGAGAGCTTGAGCACAATCGGGGAGAGGGGCAAAGGAAGAGGGAGAAGCCGACTCCCTGCTTGAGCAGGGAGCCCAGTGCAAGGCTAGATCCCAGGACTGCAAGATCATGACCTGAGCCGAAGGCAGATCTTTCACTGACTGAGCCACCAAGGTGCCCCTATTCTTTTCTTTTTAAGTTTTTTTAATTTTTAAGTAATCTCTGCACCCAATGTCGGTATCACACTCACAACCCTGAGATCAAGAGTTGCACACTCCACCAACTGAGCCGCCCACACGCCCCAGATTCTTTAAGGCTCTTAACTTATGAAAAAGAATGCTCAACTTTATTCATAAGAGAAATTAAAATACAATGACACTTTTAACTTACTAGATTGAAAGGACGAAAATGCACTCTTAAATACAATCACAATAGAGGGAAATTTTGCAATATTTTTCAAAATGATAGATGCAAAGCTCTTTAACCTAGTAATTCCAGTTCTAGAAATCCATCCTACAAATATATGTGCCAATTAACTGCATGCTTCAGCATCGTTGTCATAACAAAAGACAGGAAACAATTTAAGTGTTCATCAGTAGAAGACTGGTTAATATATTGAGGTACATCTATAGCATAAATTACTGTGCAGTAATTTGGGAAATAGAATCAGGAAACATGTTTATGTTTGCATATATCTGGAAGGGTTTGCAAGAAACTGGTAAGGGGGTGTGTGTATGGGAACATACTTTTGTTCTTTTCTAATTTTGCACCATGTGTACTTACTACTTATTAAAAAATAAATAAACAAAATACATTTTAAGTTTAAAATACCTTAAGAGAAATTGAAAAATATAAACGTTATTTATAAAGTAGATTGCAAACATTGTGAGTTTTTAAGATATATAGGAGTTCAAGGGCATTTCAAGCTCAGGTAGGCACTTGGGATTTTCACCCGAGACCTAGGAGAATGAAGGTAAAAAATGAACTCTCTCAGTTGCTTGAGACACTGAAAGGAAAAGTGTGAAAAGCACTGCTTTACAGATAATAGGGCCCATAAACAAGACTCAGGGGAGATACCCTTTGGAACTTGGAAATAAAGTCACTTTCTGAGTCCTAGAAAACAGACAACTCTAAGTCTTTAAAACCGAGGGAATTTAATTCAGAGCATTGGTTTATATAGGGGTTGGCAGAGATAAAAAGTGAAACAGAGAAAAGTGAAGCAGAGATGAACAATAGCAAGAAGCTACCACTGCCCTCACACTGGAGAGACAGAAGAAGGACATCTTGTTACCAGAGCCCAGGGCCTAGGATCATCTGCTAGAAGTTGGAGCCAGGTAGGTGGGAGGAGACAGCCTGAGGTTAGGGATGAGGTGGAAGTGGGGATACTCTGCCTATTTCCTCAATCTCTCCAATTTCCAGAAATGCCCGCCTTAGATGTTGCCCAGCAATTCAGCCTGGAACCCAACCAGCACAGGAGTCCAAGACACAAAGCCTTAATGGCAGCATTCCCCCACTGCCATACTGAAAAGAGGAAGGGAAAGGTGAGGAATGGATTTGAGGGTAAAGCAGGCCCAATATCAGCACAGAGGGAAATTGGGGGAAAAAATAAAAACATAGTTGACAACTCTATCCCCTTTGAGACGAATCAACTCAGGGTGCCTACACAAAGATGGGTTTCTAAAACTGTGACATTAATGCAGGTATTTTCCACAAAATTTCCTTTAGAGCTGGTTTGTCCAAACTGGGATCTAACCCTGAACCATACTCTGTCTGATTGTTATGTCTCTTAAAAACATTTAACTCTAGAATGACATCTTTTCTTGAATTGGTGAAGGAAAGAGGTCATTTGTCCTACAGAATATCTCACCTTCTGAATCTGTTCGCTGCCTTTTGCTTTACGTTAGCTTGATCCTCTTGCCTATCCCATAAACTTGATTAGATCCAATCGAAACATTTTTTGTAAGAATAGGTCATAGGTGATGTCTACTTAATGTTTGCATCCTAGCAGGAAACACATAATATGATTGTTCCACCATTAGTAATGCTAAGATTGACCACTGTTAGAGTGATGAAAGCCTGATAATTTCATTGTGCAGTTAACTTTTCTTTTAAGACCAGGAAGTAATCTTTACGGTACACTTAACCTTGTTAAAGCTAGTTTCCTCATTTGAAATGTGAATAATAGGATTTTTTTTAAGTATTTTTTTTTAAAGATTTTATTTATTTGACAGAGAGAGACAAAGCGAGAGAAGGAACACAAGCAGGGGGAGTGGGGAGAGGGAGAAGCAGGCTTCCCGCCAAGCAGGGAGCCCGATGCGGGGCTTGATCCCAGGACTCTGGGATCACGACCTGAGCCGAAGGCAGACGCTTAACGACTGAGCCACCCAGGCGCCCCTAAAAGATTTTATTTTTAAGTAATCTCTACACCCAAGGTGGGGCTCAAACTCACAATCCGATCAGGAGTTGCATGCCCTACCTACTGAGCCAGGAAAACACCTCGAAATGTGAATAATAGGATTGTTGAATAGATCAAATAAATTAATGCATTCAAAGTACCTAGGACATAGTAAACATTCATATTATTATTAGCAATAATAGCAAGTAGCAATTATTATTTTGGTTGCAACTCCACCATCAGAGAATATGGAGAAGAATTAAAAACTCTTCCTCTCCATTCCCCTTATCTGGGAGAGGTCGGGCCATTTTGGAGTCTGATAGACCAAGCCGAAGTTTGGCCTTGTTGCTAAACAGGTTAGATCTGTGGACAAGTTAGTATCAATTTCCCCTTATGTAAATGTAATGTAAATGTAACTGCCATATGGGGAGGGCTTAGTATGCACAAACACTGCACTACACACTTTACAAGCATTTTCACGTTTAATTCTTCCTTAAGCCCCACAAGTGTAAGAATTATTATCCATGTTTTCCAGATGAGAAAATTGAGGCTCAGAAAGATTAAATAACTTGATCAGGCAGCACGGCTAGGAAGCTGGAGATGGCACTTGAAACTAAGGATGCTACCACCTCCTAGGGTTAATGAGACTCAGAAAAGACGCTATGTAAAACCGTTTGCATCTGGCTTTAAGAAACCTATTATTTCTCATTTTTGACCGTCTCAGCAAGCTTTCTCTGTCTTAAAGTTGAACTCCTATCTTCCCTGCTTCACTCCCCCATCCCCACGCCCCCAGCACTTGACTCCACCTGACTACACACTGACTTCATTATTTGTTTTTCTCAACTCCTACTGCCTACTCCACGAGGGCAAGGGCCTTTGTTTTGTTCACTGCTGACTTCTCAGCCTTTATAGCAGTGCCTGGTACACAGCGCGCAATGCTTAGAAAGTTGTCGAAAGAACGAATAACACGCTTCCGGAAGCATCAAGGATTGAAATCTCAGGGGCGTGGATTGAACCTCGCAGGGACCCTTCGTCCATCCCCTTCCGCCTTGCTATAGGTGAGGGGGAGAAGGAGAAAAGCCCCGCCCCTCGCTCGGCCGCCGCCGCGGCTACGGTGTCGTAGCGCAACGCGGCCAGCGGATTGGATGACTGGGAAGGGTTTCTGGAGTCGCATTTGACTCATCGATTCCGCGGCGTCGGCGCTAGCTGTGTGCGTCATTTCCGGGCGGCGCGGGACGGAGTGGCCAACGGCCTGCAGAGCAGCATGCCTAAGTGAGTGGGGCGCCGAATCTGCGGGTGTTCGCGGTCACGGTCGCTAACTGTGGCCCAGTGGGGGGAGTGCAGAGAGGGTTCTAGCTCTTGAGGTTTCCCGGGAAGCGAGAGGGTGTGGGGGAGGGAGCCCGGGAGTTCCCAGATACTGTCCTCTTGCAGTGTCTGTAGGTCGACTCTGCGCAAGGCAACAAAAAAGCCTAGTTTGTGTCAGGTCGCTTTGTCTGCTGTCTTGGAATCGTGAATAGATACTTTTATAGTTTGCCTTCATTGAACAGCACTTCGGTGAATGGGCATCTGTTAACTGGTGGTCGTCTTCTCTTTTTTTCTGTTTTCCACCTCTTTCCAGGTTTTATTGTGACTACTGCGACACGTACCTCACCCATGACTCTGTAAGTAGTGTCTCTTTTCAGTTTCAGAACACATTGTGCGTAACAAGTTTAGATTTTTTTTTTTTTTTTTAGGTGTAAATTTGTGCTTTTCATCCTGTTGAGGTTTAAGTGCTGCTTGGAGAAAATAATTTGGATTTCTTTTCCCCCACCGTTCCTGTAACTGTTTTCATAATTTGTAGTTATTGGACTTACAGCAGTTAGTGTTTTCAGTTGAGACCCAAAGTAATAATGCTTTAGCAAAATTGAAGGTGAAAAAAATTTGTATGACAAGTAGAAATTCCAGGGACGTGTCCTAAAGTTCAAATATTTGATTGGGACAAGGCACTCAAACGTTTGATTGATTAAACTGGAAAGAAATGCCTACATTTGAAACTGAGTTTTTTACTTTGATTAAAAACTGGCAAACAATACCAACTAAGATTGAATATTTACTGTGTGTCAGGCGGTGTTCCAGATGCTTTACATGTATCATTTTGTTTAATGCTCAGGATAAGCCTATAAGGTTAGTATTATCTCCATTTTACAGAGGAGGAAACTGAGGCAGCATATGGGTAAATGACTGGGTGTTACTAAACCAGTAAGTCGTACAGAGCTAGAAGGTTAGCCTAAGCACTCTAACTCCAGGGCTTCTCTGCCAGCGGCTCTCAGACTTTTTTGTCTCATGGCCCCTTTCCACTCTTAAAAATTACTGTGTTATTAAAAAAACTAGTTACATCAGTTATACTGCTTTAGTTACTAATATTTGCTGTATTTGAAATTAAAACTTAAAATTTAAAAAATACTAATTCATTTGAAAGTAACATTGACAGACTTTTTACTTGTAACACAGATAACATTTTATAAGTGAAAAATAGCTGTTTTCCGAAAGAAAAAAGTTAGTGAAGAATGGCATTGCTTTAACCTTTTTGCAAGCCTCTGTAATGTCTGACTTAATGGAAGACAGCTGGATTCTTCTGCATTAAATCTGTTGCACTATGTTTTGGTTGAATTGTATGAAGAATGGATAAGGAGTTGAAAAAAAGTAGGGTACTTTACTAGCCTTTTTAGATAACTGTAGATATTCTTTAATACTTCATATTACTGCATCCAAACTAGTTGCAGTATGGAATCTGAAACTATATCAAACTTTTCATACTCTGTTACATCAAAATTCACTGATTTAGGGGTGCCTAGGTGGCTCAGTCATTTAGGCGTCTGACTCTTGATTTTGGCTCAGGTCATGATCTCAGGGTTGTGAGACTGAGCCCCTTGTGGGTCTCCATGCTGGGCATGGAGCTTGCTTAAGATTCTCTCTCTCCATCTGCCCTTCCCTGTCAACCCCGCCCCCAGTTTCACTGATCTGTCTTGCACTTTGAGTGAATCTTTTACCAGATGTGATTTTGTAACATGCTTTGGTCATTTGGAAAATGAATATTGGAATATTGGTTCACTCAGTTATACAGGTCTTCCATCTGTTGACACATTTGATTATGTAATATAAAAATTCACATTAATGTCACAGTCTAATCAGAAATGGCTTTTAAGTATTGGGAAGCTGACAAGCTCATGGTAGTAGATAAGGCTTTCTAAAATTGAGTTTTGTTTGAAAGCTCAAATTTTATCCTTGGCAATAAATACTACCAATTGCTTCCTTTGAAGTGACAGGCTCACTTCAGTTACTTCTGAGAAGTCTGAATCTCCAGTTTGTTTCTCAGTTAGTCAAGTAAAAATGATGTTCCATTAAAGAGGCAGCTGGTAGAGCTTATAACTTGAACTATTTGCATTCCTGCTTTTCTTTGAAATAGCATCATATTTTGGCATGCGGCTGAAGTACTTTGTACATCCCACTTTTCACCCAGAATATTAAAAAGACATGAACTCAAGAGTTGAGATTTAGTAGAATTAATAATTTTGCTGCTTCATAAAGGACAGTGTCAGTGAAACTGACAACAATCTCTAATGCATTGGGTTGCCATTGCCTTGATTTATTCTAAAGTGCTAGAAGTTTGGGATCATCCGTGCAAATGTCAGTACAGTGGAAAAGGAAAGTAATGTCTTAGTATTATTATGAAACTACTTTGACCTTGCAGACCCCCTGAAAGGTGGGTCTGAGACACCTTAGATGCCTGTGAACCACACATTGAAAACTACAGCTCTGTATTTGGCTGCCTCTGCAGAAATGTGATTAAACTGGAACTCTTGATCATCTTGTCATCTTGAATAGTAGCTGCAAGAACCCTAGCCAATGATTTCTGTGTTGTCACTTCGTTTAGAATTCTAACACTTGGTCAGATGTAGTATTAATTTGTGGAACATGTAAGTAGGATGGCTCCTCTTGAAGTAATAATAGTTCTGAATATTATTATAGATTGTCCTGGATGGGACTCCTCCAATAAGTTGGTATTACAGTAGTTTGCCTATAGAGTCCCAGTTTTTTTGATCCTAGCCCCCTTTCTAGATCAAACCCCTCATCATAATTTTCTGAAACTGCAAGTAGGCAATGCTCTTCTACCCTTTTATAGCTTATCTTGCCAACGCCAGCATTCAGAGAATTGAAAAGTATCTCTTTATAATGAATGTCTCTTTGTGAGAAATGTCAGGAACCCTTGTTAACACTGTTGTTCTAACATGATAGTTAGTGAAAGTAGGAAAATTCCATAGTGATTGAAGCAGTTCCCTGTGGTGGACTTTGAAATGCAGTAAACATTCAGCGCTGCAACTTTTGAGTTTTTGCTGATTTTTAGGCATGATTTTATTAGGCTTAAGGCCTTGTCGTGTTACATAATCAGTCACTGGGGAGTCAGGGAACAATATTTTGAAATGTAGACCATGAAAAGACAGTCTGTGGTCTTGTGATATTGGTCATGTCTGCTGCTACCGAAGCAATCCTGTGAAGAGAGGATGTGTCGGTAGGAGGTAGTTAGACAGCCATGAGGAGCATCTGAGTAAGATCTGGGCTCCAGGCCTTGGTTTGCTATTTACCAGCTATGTGTTTTAAGACAAGTCTTTCACCAAAGAATAAAGTTATGAAAATCTTGGCATCTGGGAAAAAAAAAAAAGACAAGTGTTTCAGCGTAAATTGAAGATAATAGGCTTGTAATTTTTTAAATCAATTTTATTGAATTATATGTTGATTAAATGCATACATTTTAAGTGTACAGTCTGATGATTTGGCAAATAATACGGTTTGGTGTATACATGAGATATAAAACATTTCCATTAACCCAGAAAGTTCCTTTGTGGTTTTTTTTTTTACAGTCCATCCCCTGCACCCTTAGCCCCGACTGATCTGGTTTTTATTACAAAAGATCATTATTAACTGGTTTTAAAACTTCATCTGAATGGAATCTTACAGTATATACTCTCTGTGTGTCCTGTTTCTTTTGCTGAGCATGCTTTTTTTTTTTTTTAAGATTATTTGAGAGAGAGAGAGCAAGCACTAGTGGTGGGGAGGGGCAGAGGGACAAGCATACTCCCTGCTGAGCGAGGAACCTGATTCGGGGCTCAATCCCAGGACTCCCAAGATCATGACCTGAACTCAAGGCAAACATTTAACCGGCTGAGCCACTCAGGCGCCCTGAGCATGATTTTGAGATTCGTCCATAATTGTGTGAATCAACGATTCATTCTTTCTGATTAATATCCCATTGTATCAGGCACGTGTGATTATTATGATGATTGAGACACTGCTTGCAAAGTACATAGCATGATGTTTGGCATGTAGTAAGTGTTAAATAAATGTTAACTTAAACAGATGGTTAAATGTGTGGAGTTTATCTTATGTCAATTTTACCTCAGTCAAGCTGTTAAAGAACAAAAGGATTAGTGGGCTAGAGACAAAAGTCTGTGTGTGATTCACATAGTCTGTATTCTAGACCCATAGTCATTTAAAAGAAGATATTCTCATATACAGTATAATTTAAATGTATGTAAGCTATATTATTTTGCTATAGAATAATCTAAGAAAGGGCATTAAAATGGCAATATGTTCTAGATCAGGAGTTTGCAAACTTTTCCTTAAAGTGCCAGGTTGTAATTATTTTAGGTTTATGGACCGTATAGTCTTTGTTGTGATGACTTGTAGAGAAAAGAAATAGATAATACCTGAACAAATGAATGTGGCTGTTCCACTCTGTTGTTTTACAAAATCAGGTGGCTGGCCCATGGGCCATAGTTTGCTGACCTCTTGGTTCAGATGATTAGTATAGTAGATAAATGACCACAGTACATTGTTGGATAATGTTTGTAAAAGATGCTTCAACACCCAGCTAAAGCTGCTAAAGGTAGCCAGGCTACCAATATAAAGGAAAGGCTTTATAAAATTTCTAGTTGGGAAAACTTGTTTCTGTGACTGATATGACCTTTTTGTCTTACAGCCATCTGTGAGAAAGACACACTGCAGTGGTAGGAAACACAAAGAGAATGTGAAAGACTACTATCAGAAATGGATGGAAGAGCAGGCTCAGAGCCTGATCGACAAAACAAGTGCGTTTCAGTCTCTTGTTCTGATGTGGTAGAATGGTCCCATTCTTTCTTGTCCCTGTCTCTCTGTTGACTCATCCTGAGTGATAAATAGGAGCATTCTGTTGTGTTCAGTGAAAGAATTAGAAGGTCGTTGGTTTCCTGGGGAATGTAAGAACACAATAATTATTGAGGTTAGAGCAATCAGGTATTGATTAGATTGGGAAGTGGGGCAGAGAAGAATGGGTTGCCTAATAATTTCTTTATTGACATGGACCAGATTTTGTAGCAAATTTATGTGAAGCCTCCTTTATAGTGATCGTAGTTTTTATTTTTATTTTATTTTTTTTAAGATTTTATTTATTTATTTATTAGAGAGTGAACTCGAGAGAGCACAAGCAGGGGGAGGGGCAGAGGCAGAGGGAGAAGCAGGCTCCCTACTCAGCAGGGAGCCCGATGTGGAGCTCGATCCCAGGACCCTGGAATCATGACCTGAGCTGAAGGCAGATGCTTAACCGACTGAGCCACCTAGGCGCCCTGATCATAGTGTTTAGAACTATTTTCCTTTCGTAATAGGAAAATGTGGAGGTGGGTTTGTAGTTACCTTCAAAGAGTTTGAGAGACTTTGAGTTTCTTATTCTTGTAGTCCTGATAAAGATACTCGGTTAAGAAGGAAGTAATTGATGTGACAAAGTATTCTGAGTACGTTTTGGACCTCTGTTGGACATGCCATACTCATTTTGTTTTGTGCGCAACGCAAGGGCTTGAACTCACGACCCTGAGATCAAGACCTGAGCTGAGATCAAGAGTCAGATGCCTAGCCACCTGAGCCACCCGGGCCCCCCTCTTTTTGTTTAATTTGGGAAATAATTTGTTTAGGTTAGTTGAGTTCAAGACACTGACAGAAGATGTTGCATTTCTATGTTAGATCATGCTGGTGTATTTTAAACATGGCCTTTCTCATTTATTGTATTCAGAGCTGGCAGGCAAATGTGGGCTTTGATTGTGTTGCAATTTTAAGAAAAAAGCAAAGCTTATGGAAAATATCAAAAAAAGAGAAAGACGGGTTAATGAATGAACCTCCCATGGTGACCCCCACCCCTAATTTCCATCACCTAGTTGCAACAGTCTTGTTTTGTTTATACCAGGTTCTCAAACTTAGCACTATTGACGTTTGGGGCTGGATGATTCTTTGTTGTGGAGCTGTCCTGTGCATTGTAGGCTGTTCACTAGTAGCCCTGGCATCTACCCACTAGATGCCAATAGCATTTCCCAGTTGTGACAACTAAAAATGTCCCCAAGCATTGCCCAGTGTCCCCAGGAGGGTCAAAATTGCCCCTAGTTGAGAGCCACCAAATACCTTCATCTTCTCCCTTTCTCCATCCTGGATTTTTAAGGAGCAAATCTCAGACATTGTCCCATTTCATTTGAAAAAATAGATTCTATGGGATGCCTGAGTGGCTCAGCCAGTTAAGCGGCTGCCTTCGGGTCAGGTCATGATCCTGGGGTCCTGGGATTGAGCCCCGCATAAGGCTCCCTGCATAGTGGGGAGCCTGTTTGTCCCTCTCCCTCTGCTGCTCCCCCTGCTTGTGCTCTCTCTATGTCAAATAGATAAATAAAATCTTAAAAAAAAAAAGGAAGAAAGAAAAGAATTATAATGTAATCTTTCTTTTTTCTATTTGAAAAGATGTTAGAAATTTCTTGGCATTAAAGGTTAGAATTATATTCATTTAGTTGTTTTTTGTATGCAGCAAAAGAATGTAGGATGAGTAAATGTTTTTGATGGAAGACTTTTGGAAGAGAGAAGGCAAGCCCTCAGGGACACACCATGTGATGTTGATGTCCATGATTATGTTGGCTTTGAGTCCACTGTTGAGCCGATGGCTTAGTTACTCCCTTTTCAGTCTCTACAAGTTGTCCTTCTGCTTAGGGTGTAGGAGGTATCATTTTGATTGGAAAAGCCCTTGTTGGGATATGATCCCCTATAGAGCACAGGCTGTATTCAGAGGCATATGAGTAGCTGGCTGTACAGAAATAAATCTCCACTTCTAAGTCATTTTTTTGGATCTGGTCTTTAGGAGTTAGCAGTGATTTACTTGAGTAATTTGACCTACATTGCACTGGTGGGGGTGGAATGGGGATAGGTGGGGTGTCCTTAGGCTGCAGATTGCACTGAATCGGAAAGGCCTTATATTTAGGAATAGCTTTTATGAGTGTACATTTTTATTTTATTTATTTACTTAATTTTAGTTCTAGTATAGTTAACTATGAGTATATATCATAGTATTTATGTGTGACTTCTTTGTAAAGCCACATATTAATTATCTTCAATTTCTTTTGTTTTCATTTGTGCCTCATATTGTCTGAAAGAAAAAAGTTGATTGTATTGGACATTTTTTTAAGATCGTAATCTCCTTTAGGGCAGGCTCTTGCTTTAAAATCTTTGTTTCTCTTTCATGTCTCTTAGCTCAGTACATTAATTTCAAAACTGCTAAACCAAAATGATGTGAAGTTTTACAAAGCCTGGCCTTTGGGCAGGTATCACACATTTTTCAAACAAAACTGAATGGTTCAAATTGTTTGTGAACAGCATCTACAGATTAAAGATGTCTGCATCTCTTTGGTAAGACATTGGTAGATGGGAGGTCTTCATTCCATTCTCCCATAGATAATTCAGCCATAGAAATGCTGACTAAATAAAAATGGGTTGAAAAACCCAAATCGGTAAACCAATTAATTGTAATTTTTGCTGGTGAATACCTACGGTTGATTTAAAAACTGTAGAGGCCATAATGTAGTAATTTTAAATGAAGTAAAGTGAAATAAATGGGACCATTAAGGATTTAAAAGAGAAGGGTTATTTTAGTAAATGGGTTGTTGAGTTCTTATTCACTCTGTGTTGTTTTTTTTCTCACTCTATCCAAAGCTGCTGCATTTCAACAAGGAAAGATACCTCCTACTCCATTCTCTGCTCCTCCTCCTGCAGGGGCAATGATCCCACCTCCCCCGAGTCTCCGTAAGTTTATAAAGCTTTTTCTTAGCAGCCATAACTTCAGGGGGGCAGATTATCCTTTGATTTTGTTAGAGTATCTCACAGTTGACTTTTGAATGCTCATTGAATGAATATATAGATAGTAAAAGAAAACTTCAGTGGTATCATTTCTGAAATATCTTCAGAGTTACATTGCCTTATTGCTAGGATATTGTATTTGTAACATCCCAAGTGGGTTTGAGACAAATTCAGTGGAAAGGTCAGAATGTACCTGTGATTAGATGAGCTAATATATGAAGCTAATTATTATTACTATATTAGATGAGCTAATATATGAATATATTGATGAGTACATTAAATTATTTACTGCTATGAACCCAGCACTGGAGGATTAAAGTAGTGGATACACTCTTCAGTCTTTCTTCCTATTTTCTAACCCACCTAACACCAATATATATACCTTGGAAAAGACAAGAACTGGACAGTTGAAAGTAGAGTGAATCAGAGGCCTCTCCTCTCTGTGAAGGTTTTTTGTTTCTGAATGACAGAAGGAAAGTGAGTAACTAGGCCATAAGTTCCATGGCTCTCTTGGAAGGGCTTACAATGAAATTGAATTCAGAAACCTAAACTTGGTCCTGTAAGTAACCCTGGGTATAAACCTGGAGAAGTAGGCTGTTTATATAATTGCACACTAATGCAGGTAGACCACTAATGGCCCACCAAAACCTTCTTGGGTTTCCACCATCCTGGGACCAGGTCAGGCCTTGGGTTACAGGAGCTCTCAGGTCACCTCTCTGTCCTACTCTGTATTTTGGCTGGCTGGCACCCAACTCCATTATTTTTAATAGTAGAATAATCTATAGTATGACTGTGCCATAATTAACCTCACCATTTTCATATTGTTGGACATTTAAGTTGTTCCAAATTGTTGTAAACGATACTGTGAAGAATATCTCTGCATACACATCTTCGTATTTCCAAAGAATCTTTTAAACATTTTGATTTTTTAAAAAACAAATCTGAAATTAGGTACTTGTGGTTTTAGTTTGACAGGAGCTCTACAGATGGCATAATACTCTTTTTAAAAAAAATTAAAGTTCTGGAATTTTTTTTAACCTGGAGAACCTGATTTCATTTTATACTTCTGTCTAGACAGTCTTGTTTTTGTTTTTTGGACATAAAGTAACTAAAGTTTTGTGGCATGTTGATGTTTGTGGATCTGCTGTTATAAAAGAAACCATAAGAAGTCTATTGTTCCAGAACTTGGACTGGACCGTGAGGCCCTACTAGTTTCATAGAAGAGAAAATATTAATATGTAAGCATATCTTATCCTCCGCCCCCATTCATTATTCCAGCGGGTCCTCCTCGCCCTGGTATGATGCCAGCGCCCCATATGGGGGGCCCTCCCATGATGCCAATGATGGGCCCTCCTCCTCCTGGGATGATGCCAGTGGGACCTGGTAAGTTTGAATCTCTTTCCTTTTATGATGTTCCATTGTGTTTTAGTTCTCCATTTAAATGGAATTCTTAATTCATTGTCTAAACATATTATTGCAACAAATTATATTTGGCGAATCTGTAATGATAAAAAGAAATATTTGTTTTATCAGTGTAATTGGATGATACCCAAAGACCTTGTACTACTAAAAACAGGATAAGGCTGCCCTTTTTTTTTCTTCTTCTCCCTCCCTGCTGCTTACTTGCCTTCTTCTGACTTTTGGCCATTTATAATGGAGAAAAGGGTAAATGAGTTTGTTCTAAGGGGAGATAAAGGGAAGGGGTAGGTAAATACTTGTGCTGCTCCTTTTTTCAGTTTTGATTTGAAGCAGAGCTACCTCTTGTTGTTGATTTAATCTTGCTGGTTAACTAGGCCACATTAGTATATGAAAAAGGCCTTAGCGCTGTAGTTTGTCTTTTATTCAGGAAGGGAGATAACAAACATTTTATTTGAACACAAACATGAAAATAGATTAATTTGCAGATTTTTCTGATAGTCGATCAGGGCCTTTGCTTTGAAAATGAGTCTACTGATTGGAGCACAATCTATTTCTTGCCTAAATCAATAAACCATATCCATAATGCATTCTTTTTCTTTTTTAAGATTTTATTTATTTATTTGACAGAGCACAAGTGGGGGGGCGGCAGGCAGAGGGAGAGGGAGAAGCAGACCCCGCCAAGCAGGGAGCCCAACTCGGGGCTCCATCCCAGGACCCTGGGATCATGACCTGAGCCTGAGGCAGACGCTTAACAGATTGAGCCACCCATGCGCCCCCCCATAATGCATTCTTTACCAACTTTAGTTTCATTTTCTTTCAAGGTTAGAAACCTTGTGAGGCAATCTAGTTCCAGTCTTTTATGATCCTCTCACCTACCAAATTTGTGAGCACTTTTTGGGATGATTTACTTGAGTTTTTCCAAATATCTACTTAGTTTTCGTGGGGAAAAAAAACTTTTTTTTTGTTAAGATTTTTTTTTTTTTAAATATTTTATTTATGTATTTGACACAGGGCGGGGCGGGGGCTGGTGTTCAGAGCAAGCACAAGCAGGGGGAGTGGCAGGCAGAGGGAGAAGCAAGCTCCCTGCTGAGCAAGGAGCCCAATGTGGGGCTCAATTCCAGGACCCTGGGATCTCGACCTGAGCCGAAAGGCGGCCGCTTAGCTAACTGAGCCACCCAGGTTCCCCATACGGTTCTTTTTTATACTCATTTTATTGATTTGCAGAATAAATTATGTAATTAGAGTAAATACAGTGGCCACAAGAAGCCTCCAACTCAACTGGTAAGACAAAGTACAAGAAGGTATTAGAGTAGCTTCCTAGCCAAAAGCATTCGGTGTGCTCGCTGTGGGTATCATTTAGAGGGATGTAAGGAGAGTCTAGAGAAGAGTTCCTGCCTTACTGGCTTCTGAATCTAAAAGTGACTTGCAAGGCTGCTTTTGCATTCTTAAATCAGGGTCACAAATTCAAATTCTTAGAGGGGTTAGGGCTTTGGTGAACTGGTGAATGCATGACACACCTAAAGAAGGCTTCTAGAACTCAGCTTCAGCTGCAGTTGACATAAGATTATTTGAATTAAAATAATTAAGTAGTTGGGGGTGGGCAGGGATAAGAACGGGTTGGGATAAGATAGAAGGTTGGCCGGGGTGGATAATTATTGAAGCTGGATGATGGGTACATGGATGTTCTTTATACTCTTTTTTCTATTCTTGTGCATGTTTGAACATTTCCATAATAAAAAAAGTTGAAAAAAGGAATCTAGACTTACTACTTACTAGTAATTAGGCTATTAGTTGCCAATGTTGGCAACTAATCACAGTTAAATGCACTGTGGAGACCAAAGTAAACAACTTTTCAGGTGCCTCGTTTTCAATCTTTGGTCTAGATGAGTTTCCTCTAGGAAATGCTGAATATAGGTTATGTTATGGTGGGGTTTTTTAATAAGATACTTAGAAGTTTAGTATTATTCTCTGTTCCTGTTGAAATTATCTTAAAAAAATTCTGTACCTGTTGTGTCTTTGCATATACTTGTGTTTTACTTTTTGTGAAAAGACTGTATTTGGCTTTGAATATAGTTTTGAACCATTTATTGCAAGCCTTTAATCAAAATGGTTTAATAAGTAGTTGTGTAAATTTTGATATATAAAAAGAAGACCTGAAAATTATGAGGCATAATAATAAAATGAATACCCGTGAACCCACCACTCAGCTGAGGAGGTAGAATATTATCAATTCTGTGAAGCTGCCTGTAATCCTCCTCAACCTCCACCTCCGCTTGCCCTCCCTTCCCTGGCTCATTTACTTGGCTGGTATATTAATGGGACACTTCAAAAAATTCTTAACAGTTTCTAACTTGCATTAGAAAAATCAGATTTTTGTGTGTGCGCTAATTGTTGTAAATCACATTATTGCCTATTTTTCTTGACTTGAGCTAAGTATGGTTACTAACAGGTTCTCAGCATGGGCCTCCTGCTCACCTTTCCTACAACTCCGAGCAAACGCTTAGTGGTAAGATTGTCCTCTGTGCCTGTGTACATTCATGAAATAGCTCCTGGTTTTATGGTGGGTAGAACTGATTAAAAATGCCGACTCAGTAATGTGTAATTTAGTTATGAATTTCCCTGAGTGAGAAAAGGTCAGTTTAGGGAACTAGTGTCCCTGGTGGTTTCTGGAAAGCAGTCTATTAATAGTTTCCCCCTTACTATCATTAGATCATGATTCCCATATGGTTCTTGTGTTGACCTTTGTTCTTTGTTTGAGAATGTCTAAGTAATTTACAGATGTGATGAATTTGTTGCATTTCTTCTGTCAGGTATGTCTTTCTTCCAGCATTTTGCAGGGGGGGGCTACTTTTTTGTCTTTAATGGAAGTCCCATCAAGCTCGCTCAAAAGTAGTATTTTCTGACTCTCTTTTTCCCTTTTCTTTGTTTTGTCCTGCAGCTCCTGGAATGAGGCCACCTATGGGAGGCCACATGCCAATGATGCCTGGGCCCCCAATGATGAGACCTCCTGCCCGTCCCATGATGGTGCCCACTCGGCCAGGAATGACTCGACCAGACAGATAAGAAGAGACAGGAACCTCTTTATATTCATTTTATATTACTTGTTTACTTCACCAGGAGATCATGGTGTTGTGACTCTGGGTGTTTTCTCACAGCAGGACAAGGAAGACTTGCTCCACCTTCCTATCAAAGAGAGAATAGTTTTTGCCAGGAAGTAGTAGGACAAAAAAAAAAAAAGCAATTTTCATTTGTATTGTGAAATGTGAAAATAAAATTGTCAACTGTTTTAGTTAAAAACGTGTTCCCTTTTTTTCTCCCCTCTGTATTCCTTGTGTATTACAAAAGAGATGAAGTATTCCAGTTGTTTCTCTAGCTCATTTTCTCTGCAGCATGCCCTCTGCATGACATTCTTTTTCGTTAGCTATAGTGAGTCCTTTTGGACACCCTGCCTTTATTTAGTAAAGTTGTTTTGTGCAAGACTTGGTAAATCTAACACTTGTAGAGCTTTTTGTTGATTAAAACAACAAACAGCACAATTGGTTACTTTTTCACATGAACAGCATTTGGTGTAGTAAGTGGAAAATTTTAAATCTTTTATGCTGAAGTAGGGAAAAAGACTTTCCAGTCTCTCTATGTCAGCTAAAGATTGCCTTAACCTCAGCTTCTCCTTTCTCTTAGTTCCTCTTTTTCTTGGGCTTAAATAATCAGAAAACTTTCTAATAGTAATGGTAAAATTAGGCAGATTTCCATGGTACAGAAGTTGTCTTCAGGATGTCCTTTGTTATATCATTGGGCTATAAAAGTAGGCTATTTTCAGAGAAACATCTAGAAAGTCAGCCATCGGCACTGTTTATATTCTGTTCAGTGTACAATCCAAGCTATTTCACGTTGCAAATGGGAGTGAAAATTGTTATAATCTTTGGGGAGAGCAATTTAGCAATAGCTATCAGAATTACAGTACCTTTGACTTACCATTTCCATGTCTAGGAATTTATCATACAGATAGAGTTGCACATGTACAAGATGATGTGTGTACAAGACTATGCGTTGCAGCAAATGACAGGAAATACCATAGATGTCCAATGAAGGGGGACTGATTTATCAAGTATGATACTTCCACAAAATGTCATATACCAGGCAGGTTAAAACAATAAAGAAGCTCGGGGCGCCTGGGTGGCTCAGTTGGTTAAGCGACTGCCTTCGGCTCAGGTCATGATCCTGGAGTCCTGGGATCGAGTCCCACGTCGGGCTCCCTGCTCAGCAGGGAGTCTGCTTCTCTCTCTGACCCTCCCCCCTCTCATGCTCTCTCTCTGTATCTCATTCTCTCTCTCAAATAAATAAATAAAATCTTAAAAAAAAAAAAAAAAAAACAATAAAGAAGCTCTATGTACTGATGGGGAAAGATCTCTAAGACACACATTGTACTGAACCTTGATTTTTTTCAAAATGAATTGTTCTCTGCTATCTTTATTTAGAGGAAATATCTGTATGTTCCTGTGTAGGCATAAAGGATCTCTAGAAGGACAGATAAGCAACTGGTAATACTGGTTGCTCATGAAGAGTAAATGGGTGGCTGGGGGATGGGTGAATGAGAGGCTTATCCCCTTTTTGTATCTTTTTTATTTTGAATCATTACTTATAAAACAAAACTATCTTTGCCATCTGACATTATTATTATAGTGATGTTATGGAAGAGGGTGCCCTAAACCAGCAGTTACAACCTACCTGGCTGACGATTAGAATCATGGGGGTCTTTTTAAAAATAAAGAGTCCAGATTTTGATTCAATATATCTGGGGTAAGGCTTAGGAAATTGGTATTTTGGGAAAGCTCCCTAGGAAATTTTGATTATTAGTGGGTTTGGCAAACTCTTAGGATCTATTCTACTCAGGAATGTAATACTGGATGTATGTGTGTGTCTTACATATATATATATATATTTTTTATAGATTTGCAGCTAGAAATTGAAATGGCAATAGGTGGATGGCTTTTTTTCCCTAGAAACTTGAAGAAGGGCTAATTTAGGCAAATAAACAACCTTATCTAGGTAAACAAGAGGCTAGAAATAGAGATCCTGACAGATGATTTATGCTCAGCCTCTGTAAAAGCTGAGTCGACTTCCTAATCTGAGTCTTTGCTAGGACTACTTACTGCTTTTTAGTTTCTCGTCGTTTACATGTTTTAAAGAAGGACTTATCAGAAATTGATAGTTTATATATCTGAGTTTTACAGCTTAGATTTTTTAGTTTCTCGTCGTTACATGTTTTAAAGAAGGACTTACCAGAAATTGATAGTTTATATATCTGAGTTTTACAGCTCAGATTTGTTATTAAAATCTCTGCAGACTTTTAAGATAGGGGAAACCTTGCCAACTGAGCTTACATGTGACTCAGCAAGTTTCTGGTTGAGCTGGCTCTGTCAGGCTCAAGGTGCAGAGGGTGTCTTTTGTATATACACAGAAAGCTCACAGATAGCTATTTTGTTTTTGAAAATAGCCTCAGGTACTTAGGAATAACCCAGGTCTTCCTAAAAGGAAGCTTTTTCCAAAGTATGTTTTTAAGGTTGAATATCCATTCCAGAAACATTTCTTTCTTTTTTTTTTTCTTTAAAGATTTTGTTTTTGGGACTCCTGGGTGGCTCAGTTAAGCATCTGCCTTTGGCTCAAGTCATGATTCCAGGGTCCTGGGATCAAGCCCCCCCCCCCCCCCGCTTGTTTTCTCTCTCTCTCTCAAATAAATAAATCAATAATTTAAAAAAATAAATATTTTGTTTTTAAGTAATATCCACACCCACCGTGGGGCTTGAATTGACAACCCCAAGATCCTAGAGTCCCACGCTCCACCAACTGAGCCAGCCAGGCGCCCAGAAACATTTATTTTCTTTGAAGAAAGTATTTTACATACTTTTAGAAAAACAATACGATGACTTAAAAGTTTAACAAACTTTACAATGGACATAGTAGGAATAAATAGTTTAAATAAGGTTCTTTCTGTCTTTTTATTAACTCCTAAGTCAAACTGCTTATAGTTAATGATTATAAGACATTTCCCTTGTAAGAGGCTGTGAAGAATATAAACTTACTGCTCTTAATCTATGCCTTTAAACATCTGGTTTTAATTGTAAAATATCAGCTGTAATGTGAGAATTTGTATAGTGCAACAAGAATGCCACTAGATCTCAAGAATCGAAGAAGTTCGTGTAGAGCGTGTATGGGCTAATGTACTTGCTTCCTTTTCTTGGGCAGATCCAAAGTCATTGGGAGTGCAGTTGAAGTCCAAGCTAGCATCATTTCCACTGCCTCGGCTTTAGTGTTTTGTCAGAATGCCAGTCCCCTTGATTCCCAGCTGCACGAGAAATGGGATCCTTGCATAGAACCACAGACTAATTTGGTCATCCTGTATGGAAAAAGTCCAGTGGTGATTAAGTGTTTGTCCCAGTTGAATAGCTTCAGTCAGATGGTATCTTTTAGGCTCCTAGATATATTTAGTGAACAAAAGAAAAAAGCCTGGCCTGCCTTAGATTTTTCTGATAGAGGTGCCCTGAATAAATGTTAGCTAATTGGGGTCATTTCTTTCCCTCCCAACTGAAAGCTTAAGGGTTAGATTTTCTGGCACAGAATACAGCATCTAAAATAGTTCATCAGACAGGTGCAGGAATAAGATAATCTGAGTGTTGCTTATCATCCTTACTCTTTAGGCATGGGGGGGGGGCATTTCAGACTTAATGAAAAGTTGGCAAGTACTGTACAAAGAACACTTATGTACCCTTTGACCAGAATCACCTGTTGATAGCTATTGGCATTTCACTTATTTGCGTGCATGTTTTCTCCCTCTCCCTCCCTCTCACTATATATATGTATGTATATATTTTTCCTCAACCATTTAAGAGTAAGTTGCTTAAATCATGCCTTTTACCATACTTAAGTAGGTATTTACTAAGAATAAATAACATTTTCTTACACAACTATGGTTTAGTTATCAAGCCTAGAAAATATAACCTTGACTCAATAATTTAATCTGCCAACCATATTTCATTTTTATCCATTGATCCAACATTGCCCCTGTATTTTTTTTCTTTCCCCCTTTCCTGTACAGGATCCTCTCTAGAATCATGGACTTTATTTTTTAGTCAGAGCTCCTTAGTCTCCTTTACTCTAGAACAATTCTTAGCATTTGTCTTTTATGACACTGACAATCTTACCACCTTTCGTTTAATACAGTGTTCCTCATTCCTCATTTTGGGTTTGCCTGATGTTTCCTCATGATTACATTCTGGTACTTGTCTTCAGTTGTATCCCTAGGATATCACATCTATAGGCAGGCGCACAGGGTCCATCTGCCCTTCATTGGTGATGATAATTTTGATCATCCATCAAGGTGTTGTCCAATTTCCCCCTTGTTCTTTTTGAGTATCTTTCCTCAGCTACCAATTAAGAAAAGCCCATTGACTTACATGCTTATCTAATAAGACTTAGAACACAGCATATGAATTCAAGAACTCGGGGCACCTGGGTGGCTCAGTTGGTTAAGCGTCTGCCTTCAGGTCAGGTCATGATCCAGGTCCTGGGATGTAGTCCCTGCATCGAGCTCCCTGCTCAGCGGGGAGTCTGCTTCTCTCTCTTCACCTGCCCCTCCACCCTGCTCATGCTCTCTCTCTCAGACAAATAAATAAAATCTTAAACCCAAAAAACAAACAAAGAAAGGAATCCAAGATCTCAAAGCCCTTTGTAAGGACTTAATCAGTTTTCACAGTGACACTGAGAAATAATTCTCCTAATCCTTTACCACTTTTCTTTGTACATCACATCCTAATAACTTTGGGGAGATGGTTGTTGAAAGAATTGAGAAGTAAAAGGTAGGGCAAAGAATTTTACCTCTATTGTCAAATGCTGTGTTTTCTCCCTTTATCCCTTTTATCTCTTAGGCCGCTGCTGGTAGAGTGAAGCGTGTAAAAAGGGACAAAAAGAAGAGTAATACAATAGAGCTTAGAGTGGCAGACAGAATTACTAATTGCCCGCCCCGGTATCTGTTACTATCTGTAATAATAGAACCCCTAATTTTTTTATCTGCCTTCATGTCCATCTGCAATGAATAGCACATTTGCCAGAGCTTCTGGTTAGGTGAGGCCACGTAGCAGGAGAGAACATGCCTTTTTTCCCTGCCCTTTTTCTTTGCTGTTGAGAGGAAATGGGTATGATACTTGTGAAATGCAAGCAGCATCTTGGACCTCAGACTGACAGCTAAAGCTAGTGTTAGAAAGATAGAAGGAGCCTAGGTCCCTAATGATTGAAGAGCTGCCGTGAATGGCCTACCTTAGACTTACTTTACATGAAAGGGATATACACATTTTTTAATTGAAGCCATGTAGTAATTTTTGAGTTTTCTGTTCTATGCATCTGTCCTATGCAGCTGAATCTAACCTGACTGATACAAAAGAGGTGCTCAAGGAGAAGAGTAATAATTGATTAATTTGTCCTGCTACAAGTCAGACAGTTAAAAATACCACTGTTGCATGGTACATGGCCATGAAGTAAGTAAGGGACATAAAGAGTGCCAGATCAGGGAAGACTCTTGTGGGGATGACATGAGGGGGCGGGGGTGGGGGGCAGCCATGCTGATGTTTAGGGCACAAGCTTTCCAGGTAGAGGGTATAGCAAGTACAAAGACCCTGAAGTGGAAGTCTACTTAATGTATTGGAGGAATAGCAGGGAGGCCAGTGTAGTTCAGAACTGTTGAGAGTGATGGGTATGTTCATTGTCTTGATTGTGGTGGTGATTTCACAAGTGTATTTATGTCAAAACTTTAAAAACTGTGTACTTTGTTGTATGTCAATCATACCTCAAAGTCATTTTAAAACATCATAGTTACCACAAACTAGAAAACTACTCTCAAGAATCCTTATAGTCAATAATAACCTATCTTTGCTATTTAGCACTCTATAAAATCAGTTATCACGATGAAGAACAGGTTAGTAGTTGCCAGGGGTTAGGGTGTTGAGGGGGGATCAGGAAGTTACTGTAAAGAGGTAGCATGAGGGAGCTTTTTGTAGTGATGGAGTAGTCTGTATTTTTTTTTTTAATTCTTCTTAAAAAAAATTTTTTTTTAAGATTTTATTTATTTATTTGACAGAGACACAGCGAGAGAGAGAGGGAACACAAGCAGGGGGAGTGGGAGAGGGAGAAGCAGGCTTCTTGCTGAGCAGGGAGCCCGATGCGGGGCTCGATCCCAGGACCCCGGGATCATGACCTGAGCTGAAGGCAGCCGCTTAACGACTGAGCCACCCAGGCGCCCCTGGAGTAGTCTGTATCTTGATTGTGGTAGTGCTTATACAAGTCTACACGTGATAAAATGACGGAATTATACACACACACCAATATAAGTGTACCTCGTTTTATTGTGCTTTGCAGATACTGTGTTTTTTACAAATCGAAAGTTTGTGACCACTCTGTGTTGAGCAAGTCTTTTGGTGCCATTTTTTTCAACAGTATTTGCTCACTTCGTGTCTCTCTGTCACATTTTTTAATTCTCTCAATATTTAAAACTTTGTCATTATTGTAATATTTGAATTGCTGCAAATCTCGTAAAATTTTAACAGATGAGGAGTTGCTTCTTATTGATGAGCAAAGAAAGTATTTTCTTAGATGGAACCTACTCCTGGTGAAGGTGCTGTGGAGATTGTTGAAATGACAACAAAAGATTAGAATATACGTAAACTTAGTTGTTAAAGTAACAGTAGGGTTTGAGAAAACTGACTCCAATTTTGAAAGTTTTGTGGGTAAAACACTATCAAACAGCATTGCCTGCCACA
This sequence comes from Phoca vitulina, assembly GCF_004348235.1. Classification (NCBI taxonomy): domain Eukaryota; kingdom Metazoa; phylum Chordata; class Mammalia; order Carnivora; family Phocidae; genus Phoca; species Phoca vitulina. The sequence continues at coordinate 47,605,512 of NW_022589714.1, read as the reverse complement.
GAGAAATCGTTTGTGAAAGGAAGAGTTAATCCATGTGATAAATTTCATTGTTGTCCATCTGTTTAAGAAATTGCCCAAGTAACCCGTCTTCAACAACCACCACCCTGATCAGTCGGCAGCCATCAACATTGAGGTAAGACTTTCCACCATAAAAAAGATTTTAACTCTCTGAAAGGCCAGATGATGGGTAGCAATTTTTATCAGTAAGGTATTGTTTTTTGTTTGTTTAAGTAGGCTCTAAGCCCAACATGGGGCTTGAACTCACAACCCTGAGATTGAGAGTCACATGCTCTACCAACTGAGCCAGCCAGACACCTCGGCAGTAAGGTATTTTTTAATTAATGTATGTACATTTTTTCTTTAGACATAATGCTATCACACAATAGACTACAGGGTGGCATAAACTTAACTTACATGTGCTGAGAAACCAAGAAACTTATTTGACTTGTCTTATTGTGATACTTGCTTTATTGTGGTGGTCTGGAACCAAACTCAACCTGCAATATCTCTGAGATGTGGCTGTATCCATTTCCTGGGTTTTATGTCAGTACTCTAGTTATGTAACATGTAACTCTCTAACTCTTGCAGGGAAGTGGGGACACAGAACTTCTCTGTATTATCCTAACAACTTCCTGTGAATCTATAATTAATTCAAAATAAAACATTAGAAACATTAAAAAAAAAAACCCATATAGACTTATGCTTCCAGAAAGATGGAAGAGATGTGCTTTTCCCTATTCCTACTGCTAAGTACAGCTAAAACCCTGGAATGAATACTTTGTGTGTGTGTGTGTGTATAAAACAAGCATAAGAAGACTGAAAGGTGAAAAAAAGGCAGATCTTCTAGAGAACTTGGGACCCAAGGAACAATATAATGAGCTCTGGATTTTCTTTTTGCTACATATATCCCAGACTTAGAGCTGAAGAAGCTGGCAACCAAGAAACAGTGATGGGCCACAGACAAAAAACACCCCAAGAGGGCGCCTAGGTGGCTCAGTTGGTTAAGCGACTGCCTTCGGCTCAGGTCATGATCCTGGAGTCCCAAGATCAAGTCCTGCATCAGGCTGTCTACTCAGTGGGGAGTCTGCTTCTCCCTCTGACCCTCCTCCCTCTCATGTTCTCTGTCTCTCATTCTCTCTCTCAAATAAATAAAGTCTTTAAAAAATAAAATAAATAAATAAATAAAAACACCCCAAGAAAAGCCTGCTTTCTGTAGCCAAAGGACTAGAAAAGAGGTTTGCAAGACAAAACTTTTAGACAGTAACCACTCTACTCCAGCCAAATATCACAGAAAAAAACCCAGGCCCTACTCCCACCCATGCCACAAAGGTCAAGGGGGGAGCTTATTCTCCCACCCTTGTGAGGCTGTATCGAAATGCTCCAAACTCCTGCTGGGTTGGTATCAGAGAAAGCCAAATAGGGAGCTGAGATTATCACCCCCATGAGGCAATAACAAGGCACTGAACCCTCCTGACAGAGGTAGTGTCTGAAGAGAACTAATCAGAACTTTAAGGGCTTTCAACAATGTCCAGTGATTATGAGACTGCATATACCCCCATGTCAGTGGAGTCCTCGTGAGGAGCATTAATAGGCAGTCTGCTACACTCTGCTAAGGAAGTATTAGTTGAGCCCTACTGGAGAGCCAGAACTCATGTCTGAGCCTAGCAGTAATGAGGAACCCTTCCCTTGGGTGTCCAAGGAGGCTAATTGTAAACCTGGACTTCTGTCTTCACCTGACAGCAACAAGAGGCCCCCCCCCCTTTTGCCAGACCAGTGGAAGAAAAAGGAAAACAGAAGGTTTAAGTAAGGTCCCAAGTCTGAGAACATAATATGAAAATGTCCAGGTTTCAATCTGCTCAGGGGGGAGTCTGCTTCTCCCTCTCCTGCTCCAGCTCCCCCTGTTTGTGCTCTCTCTCTCTGGCAATTTAATAAAAAAAAACTTTTTTAAAAAATAAAAAAAATGATACCTATGGGAGGGAAAAGAGACCTAAAGGGAGGTAAAGTTTCTGCACTTCACTTGAACTGGCAACTGGCAATACCGTAGACAGTGATAAGACTATGATAAAAATAATGTAATAACTAGAGAAACAACTAAAAGCTATGCATCTAAAAGCTATCAAAGCTATACAAAAGCACTATAGATTCCTTATTTCAAAACTTCTGGGGCGCCTGGGTGGCTCAGTCAGTTAAGTGTCTGCCTTCAGCTCAGGTCATGATCCCAGGGTCCTGGGATCGAGCACCGCATCAGGCTCCCCGCTCAGCGGGGAGCCTGCTTCTTCCTCTCTCTTTGTCTCTCCCCCTGCTTGTGCTTGCTCTCACTCTCTCTGTCAAATAAATAAAATCTTTTTTAAAAAAAAATTTTAAAGATTTTATTTATTTGACAGAGACACAGAGAGAGCACAAGCAGGGGGAGCAGCAGAGGGAGAGGGAGAAGCAGGGTCTCTGCTGAGCAGGGAGCCCGATGCGGGGCTCGATCCCAGGACCCTGGGATCATGACCTGAGCCAAAGGCAGATGCTTAACAACTGAGCCACCCAGGTGCCCCTAAAAAAGAACTTCTTACAAAGCTACACTAATCAAGACACTGTGTTACTGGTGTAAGGACAGACACAGATGAATGGAATAAAATTGAGAATCCAGAAATGGACCATTACTTTTATCAGCAATTACATTCCAATGGGGAAAGATTCTTTTCAACAAATGATGCTAAGACAACTAGATATCCACATGACAGATCAGTGAAGTCAGTCCCATTCATCATACCATACACAAAAATGAACTCAACATGGATAAACTTCCTAAATGTCAGAGCTAAAACTGTACAACTTTTAGATGAAAACATAGATGTAAATCTTCCTGACTTTGGATTACACAACTATTCCTTAGGTGTATCACCATAAGCACAGTAACAAAAGAAAAAAAGAAACTGTATATCATCAAAATTAAAAATGTTTGTGCTTCAGGGGGCCCGGCTGGCTCAGTCAGAAGAGCATGTGACTCTTGGACTCAGGGCCATGAGTTTGAGCCCCACGTTGGGTGTAGGGATTACTTAAATAAATAAACTAAAAAAAAGATTTTTGTGTGTGTGCTTTAAAGGACACATAATCAGGAAAATGAAAAGACAACTCACAGAATTGGAGAAAATTTTTGCAAATAATATATCTGAGAAGGGACTTGTATCTAGAATATAAAATTGCAACTCAATGATAAAAAGACAACCCAGTTTTAAAAGGGACCTGAAAAGACATTTCTCCAAAGAATATATACAAATGGCCTATAATGAAAAGGTGCTCAACATCATTAGCCATTAAGGAAATATACACAGATTCCTAAGCAAATATTAACAAATCGAATTCAGCAATATATGAAAGTAATTATATACCATGCCCAAATGAGGTTTTAAGGATGCAGGCTGTTCAGTATTTGAAAATCCATCAGTGTAAACAGGCTGTTAAACAGGCTGAAGAAAAATCACATGAACATGACATTCAGTGCAGAAAAAGCTTTTGAAAAAAACAAATTCTTGATAAAACTCTCAAAAATAAGAATAGAGGAGAACTTCCTCTACCTGATAAAGAGCATCCACAAAAAAAAAACTACAAATAACTTTATACTTAATGGTGAAAAACGAAATCCAATCAGTTGCTTTTCCTGTAAGATTGAGAACAGAGAGAGTATATCTACTGTCGCTGTAACAGCACTCCAACTGGTCTTAAGGGTTAACTTGCTTCCAGCTTATGCACTCCTTGCTTGCTGACCAAAGTCCCTTGGTCTGTAGTAGACCTGACATAATCTCCTTGAGATTTGCAGACCACTGGCCTTGAGGAGTGAAGGACCCAACTTTCCCGGAAGATAAAGTCTGACTAAATTTGAAAACAGCTTTATTTATTTATTCGCTAATGCCAGCAAATCCATTCAGAGTCATGTCGACAAAAGACTAACCTAACCACCTGGGCACCTTCTTCTCCTGCACATAGTCCCCCTCCCTTTACCCATGACTTCTCCTTTAAAGCCTTCCAGCTCCCCTGGGCGTGGAAGATGGTCTTTGAGATGTTAGTTCACCATCTTTCCAGGTTGCCGGCTTCCTGAATAAAGCAACCTTTCGTTTCCCACCATCACTTGTCTCTTGAGTATTGATTTTCGAGTGGTGAGCAGCTGAACCTGAGTTCAGAACCAGTTCTCAATTTGTCACCAGTCCTATTACACAAAGTGCCAGGAATTGTAGCCTGCTCAATAAGTCAAGAAAAGGAAATAAAAGGCTTTCATATCAGAAAGGAAGAAATGTTCTATAGTATTAATGTCAATATTCTGGTTGGGATATCATAGTAAAGTTTTGCAACATGTTGCCCTTGGGGGGAACTGAGTAAAGGATACAAGCATCTCTTTGTATTATTTCTTACAACTGAAAGTTAATATACAATCATCTCAAAATGTTTTTTTTTTTTTAAAGATTTTATTTGACAGAGAGAGACAAATGTATGGATTGGGCCCAAATTCCTTTTATTTTTATATGCTTTTTATTCTTAGCATTGCAGGGAAAGAAAAGTATGAATTAGAGTTAGAATTGAATAGAATAGAAATGAATTAGAGTATGAATTCTCCTATTCCATGGTCCCTAGAGGGGCCATATTTTTTTAGAACATGACTTTTTGCTTCCAACAAAAATAACTCATTCACTAGGCATGATGAATTGTTCAACAAGGATGCTGAATCTGAGCTTGGGCAGGTTTTGTTTTACATAGCTGATGTCAGATATCCAATCAGTTGCTAGGAAAAGAAGCACAAAATGCAAGAAATTGCCCCAAGCCCGTACACCTGAGCAGTGAATTGGGAGGGAGTGATAATGGTCAATAATCCTGGCAAGAAACTTCTTTCATAGGATCTACTGGTTCCTAGTACGTTTTCGATTGAGAGGTGGGCAGAGGGGCAAATAATGATAGACTGTGTAGTCTTGCTAGAGGGATTTGGGTAGTAGAGCCCCCAGGTTGAGGATTATTTGCTTCCCTTTTAAAAAGGTAATTTTGGGGGGCACCTGGGTGACGAAGCCGGTTAAGCTCCAACTTTTGGTTTTGGCTCAGGTCATGATCTCAGGGTGGTGAGATTGAGCCCTGCGATGGGCTCTGCACTCAGTGTGGAGTCTGCTTGAGATTCTCCCTCTCCCTTGGCCCCTCCTGCTTGTGCTCTCTCTCTCTCTAAAATAAAATGTAAAAAAAAAAAGTAGTTTTGGGGGAACTTCTAGGGAAAATTGAACTTACTGTAAGATACACATAGGAATGCATGAAGTTTGTTGATTATTTTAAAATTTTAACATTTATATAGTTGACCATGCTTGAACTATCCCTGGAATCAGGTAACAATTGTATTATGTGCAGGTTTTAGGGAATGTATTACCTGTTTACAAAAAAGAATAGGTGCCCAGATTTCCTATAAGCCTGTCTGTGTTTTACTCAGGTTTTTGTTGTAAGGTTTAAGTCCAGAAAACTGCCACCGTTTCACCTTTGCCACAGGTGTAGTCTACAGGTGTCCCCAGCATATGGGTTACACTTCTAAGTGTATGAACGACATAGAGTGGAAATAGCACTGGACTGAGAGGAAGAACACTAGGGTTCTCAGCCTGAGTTTCACTAAGTAGTCGTGACCTCGGGCAAGGTTTTTCAACTATTTTCCTGGGCTTCAGTTCCTTACGTGTTGATTAAACATTTGCCTATTGGTTAGCCGGGTAGAAGCTGAGAGGGGCACAGAGATGATGACGAGGTGCCCCCTTCTCAGTTCTTTGGCACAAAACAGCAGACTGAGGTGGTTCTAAGGGCCCGTGAGGTTCTTGAGACCACTTGTCACTCCTCAGCCAGATTGCTGGAATAGAGTTAGCTGGTGCTCAACAAATAATGAGTGAATGTGTGAGGGAAATGGATGAGAAATGGACGAGGCATTGCGCAGTTATCTAGCGAATTCCTGTAAAAAATTACAAAGATGCCGAGTTCCCCCTATGCTTTAAAACCACTGCAGGAACCTCACACACTTCAGAGGGAAAGCCTTTCCGATTTCCCTGGGTGGAGAGCCAGGCCGCAGAGCGGTGGGAAAGAGCCCGGAGCTCGCCCGCCCCCCGCCGCCGCGGCGCGTGCGCGCGCCCGCCCCGCCCCTCGTCACGCGCGGCCCTCTCACTGCGCGCGCCCGGGCAGCTGCGAGCGGGGCTGGTGGCGCGCCATCTCCGCGTCGCTCGGGGCTGGCGGCAGCGGCGCCGCGCGGGTGGGTGGGATCGTGGCGGAGCTCCCGGCGCCGGGGCAGGGGCGGGAGAGCGCCATGGCGGCGGCATCCGGTGCCCGCGCCGCGGCGAGGTGAGGCACCGCAACTTCACGACTGAGGAGGCCACAGCTGCCCGCCTGCCTTCCACGCGGGCCGCGGCTCCGGCATGGCCGGGATCATTAAGAAGCAGATCCTGAAGCACCTGTCCCGGTGAGAGCGCCAGCGCCGTCCCCCAGCCGTCCCGGGGCCCTTCCTAACCCCCTTCGACCCTCCTCCGGTACGCCCTCCTTCGGGCCGGTCCCCTCCTTAGCCCGAGCCGGTACTCCGTGGCGGCCCTCGCCGCAACTCGAGCTGGACAGTCTCCGGCCCGCTCGGCTGGCCCCGACCGTTGTCACCACTCTGTTCTTCCCTCGCCCTGGGCCCTCCTGTGCAGGGTTCTTCTGCCCTTGCGGGGTGCCCCGAGCTTTCCTCTCGACCCTCGCAGCCTCCTTAAGCCTCCCGACCCTCAAGGATCTCCTGGCCGGCTGCCCCCGGCTCAGTTCCCACTCAGTTCCCACACCGCCGAGCAGGTCACCCCGTCCTCGCTTGCACGCCCCCCCCCCGGCCCCCCACTTAGTTTTCACTCCTTATTCCAGACAGGTGTTGGGGATGCCTTAATAGTTTTAGCCAGCCTTTGTATCGCAAGGGGAGAGTGATTCTAGCCTTGTACACACTAGTGGTTTTCCGGAGGTAGGAGTAGGGGGTGGAGCCAGTCAACGGGGGACACAGGGGCCTTGCACTACTGTATCTTTCCTGGTCTTCTCATTGCCTGGATGAGTGGTAGGTGAGACACTTTTGCTGCCACTGTATCCCTTTTTCTGGCTAACACCCTGGCTTATTTACTGTTATGATTTTAGACTTGAATTAGTAATTAGATTCAGATACATCTGTTGGTTAATCACCATGTTATAAAAGTAAAAGCAGATTGGAGGCTGGAGCTGGAAGGTGCCTTTAGACTCTTTACTTGGATTATCTTCCTAATAAATTCTTTCTCAGGTAGTATTAATCTAGGTGTTCCATGAGTTTGGTTGTTCTGTATAAAGATTTAAAAGTAGAACTAATGATTGTGAAATGGTATAGAAAATTTAACTAAAGGAAAACTATTAATTTGAATAAACATAGAATCAGAGAATTTTAGGATTTAAAGATGATCTCACCTAATATAGCATTGTGTTTAAGAGCCCAGGCTCTTTCTGGTTTACTTTCTTCAACTGTAAAATGAGGATAGTAATAGTAATCTAACTCAAAGGGTTATTTTTTTTTTTTTTAAGATTTTATTTATTTATTTGAGAGACAGAGCATGAGTGGAGGGGAGGGCTAGAGGGAGAAGGAGAAGCAGACTCCCCACTGAGCAGGGAGCCCCACCCCGGACTATATCCCAGGATCCTGAGATCATAACCTGAGCCGAAGGCAGATGCTTAACCTACTGAGCCACCCAGGTGCCCCTCAGAGGGTTATTTTGAGGGTTACATGAATAAATATATGTAAAGACAGCACAGTGCCTAGCACATAGTAAGTGTTCAATAAAATATGAGCTATAGTTATCTTTTGGGCCATGGCACAAATGGTGTGACAATTTGATATAAGCCATAGACTTCTTCAGAAAAATCTGCATATGCAACCAGTCATTTTTATGTAAATTCTGGGGGAGAGTTATGAACCCCAAAAGCACATGCCTGAATCCTGCAAGGACTCTTGAAACTAAGTGAATAACCCCTGACTGTTCCGCTCTCTTATTTTATGTCTGAGGAAACTAAAGCCTAGAGAGGACAAATAACTTGCCCAGTTGCAATGGAAGGTAAGGTAGTGGAATAGAACCCAGCTTGCTTGCTTGCTTACTTGCTTGCTTTTTTAAAGATTTTATTATTTTTAAGTAATCTCTGTACCCAACCCAGGGATCGAACTCACAGCCCTGAGATCAAGAGTCACTTGTTCCACTGACTGAGCCAACCAGGCACCCCTAGAACCCAGCTTTCTAATTCTGATGTTTTTCCGTTTAGTGCACACATATTCTGTGCACTCTCTATGAGGATAGAGTTTTTAAAGAAAAATTTTCGTAATATATGCTGACATATTCAGTGGATCCTTAGTGAACAGAGTATCTCTTTTAGATGAGGTAGGAATAGGTATGACAGACATTGGGAGAAATTTCTGATTTCTTCAATGTTGTGTGGTTGACTGAGGAGGAAGAGGAAGAGAAGGTTATTTGGGGCTGCAATATCAGGGTTCCAGGAAAAGGTCATAGGACATGGATCTGGTTGAGGGACAAGTCAGACTTCTTGGGCCTTTCTATTTGTTTATCCTGGAAAAATGGCCCAATCATGTATGACATTTGTATCTCTGTATGGTCTCTCTGATACCTACAGAAGCTGGCCTGCCTGGAGGGGAATTACAGCTTCTGTGGCTTGCCAAATCTCATGGGGGAAGAGAGGATAAGGATACTGAGTTACTAGGTTAAATAAACATTTGTAGGTGTTTAATAATTATTTGTTGATGATGACAGTGCCACTTGACCTAGACGAGAGTATCTTAACAGCAGGAAGGATATCCCAGTGACTCTCATCTTTAATTTTGGTCATGAAGTTTCAGATATTAATAGTATTTTGTTAGAATGCATCTTCTTTATTAATATTTTGGTAAACAAGATTTGAGGGAGGTGGTCTTCAAGACATTTTCGTTAAGTGCCTGCTCTAGGCCAGGCCCTGATCTGGGCACTGGGAATTCAGCAGGGAAGAAATGTAAACATCTTCTAAGGGCTTTAACCTATGGTTTGGATGATTGCTGTGTAGTACAAATAGCTTCAATGCACAGTAGTCATTTAAATAGACCCAAGAGAAGACCTTTACTTAGAAACAAAAGTAATCATTTAAAAAATATCCAAAATTGATTTTTTACTACATTAGATTATTCTTGTTTTAGCTCACCTTAGTTAATGACCTTTCTTAAAAAGAAATATGATTGATCGCCAAGTAAGTCAAGGGACTATGGCTCAGGGAAAGAGCATGGTCTGGAGCCAGAGAAGTCTTCCAGCTCTGTCACGTAATGAACAGATCAGCCTTTCTGAGCCTTAGTTTTGTTATCTGTAAAAGGTGAGAATAAGGAAGAATACCATGTACCTAGCAGAATTTTTTGAGGATTGGGGATAAAGTATTTATTATAATGCCTAGCATGGAAGTAGGTAGCTATGGAAGTAGGTAGCTATGTAAAGAGTAACTATTATACATGAGCGGAGAAGTTAGGGATGCTACCCTGGTATGGATGACAGTAACCCACCTGACTGGCTCTTTTATTTTATTTATTTATTTTTTTAAAAAGATTTTATCCATTTATTTGACAGAGCACAAGCAGGGGGAGCGGCAGGCAGAGGGAGAGGGAGAAGCAGGCTCCCCGAGGAGCAGGGAGCCCCACACAGGGCTCGATCCCAGGACCCCAAGATCATGACCTGAGCTGAAGGCAGACGCCCAACCGACTGAGCCACCCAGGCGCCCCCTGATTGGCTCTTTTAGAAACCTACCAGAAGTCTTGGGACACCTGGGTGGTTCAGTTGGTTAAGCATCTGCCATCAGCTCGGGTCATGATCCCACAGTCCTGGGATCGAGGCCCACATCGGGCTCCTTGTCCGTGGGGAGTCTGCTTCTCCCTCTCCCTCTGCCTGCCGCTCCCTCTGCTTGTGCTCTCTCTGTCAAATAAATAAATAAAATCTTAAAAAAAAAAAAAAGAAACCTACCAGAAGTCTTGATTATTTACTCTAAATAGCTGCAGGAAATGTGATTCTGAGTGACAGAGACACAGCTGATAGACATGATAGATATTTCAAAAATATAAGTATTAGGTAAAATGCAGAAGCATACAAGATTTCATAGTCCTCTTGGAGAATAAGAGAGTCTACTGTGAGCTCAGCCCTCTTAGTTCCTGATCAGTGGTCTCCCCTCATTATTACTCATCCCCCTGAAGAGATCATCGTGGCCAGCCCCCAGGGGACAGTGGGGAGCTGTAGGCTCAGAGTGGCCCACCACTGGCCCAGGGTTTGTATAGGTAAAGGTTTGTCTCAACTTCCAGGTCATGCCTCTTTGTACTAGACTTTATTTATTATCACCTTCATTTCCTAAATAATTATTTTGTTCATTTTCCAGTAATGGTCAAATCATATATGCCTTTGTTTCCTTTCTGCATTTTTTGTGTTGCTTTAGAATAAAGCATTTTTTTTAACTTAGCAAATACTTAATAATAATAACCAACTGTATGAATAAGCACTTTATTTTTTTATTTTTTATTTTTTTTAAAGATTTTATTTATTTATTTGATAGAGAGAGAGATAGCGAGAGCAGGAACACAAGTAGGGGGAGTGGGAGAAGGAGAAGCAGGCCTCCCGCTGAGCAGGGAGCCCGATGCGGGGCTCGATCCCAGGACTCTGGGATCATGACCTGAGCCGAAGGCAGCCGCTTAATGACTGAGCCACCCAGGTGCCCCTGAATAAGCACTTTAAAGTCTTATAATGATGTAATTCTCAGACTATCCTTATGAGGTAGTTATTAGGCCTACTTTATAGTTGAAGAAATGACACACAGAGAGGTTAAGCAACTTGCACAAAATCATAACTAGTAAGTGATGGAACTGGGATTCAAAGGTAGGCACTCCGATTCTCTTTACTACTCTGCTGCTGTACACTTCTCATCTACTGAATATTTCAGATTGAATATACTCTTGTCACCAGCATCCATGTGAAGAAACAGTATTGCCAGCACCTACGAAGCCCTCTTGTGTCTTCTTCTATCATTGTCTTTATCAAGGGGTAACTACTGTCCTGATTTCTAACAACACAGATTAGTTTTGTCTGTTTTTGTTCTTTATATAAGTGGAATCATATTGTATGTATGCTTCTGTGTCTGGCTTCTTTAGCTCAACATTTTTGTGAGATTAAACCCTGTTGTTGCATCGAGTTGTAGATTCTGCATTTTCATTGCTGTATGACATTCTGTTATGTGAATATACCTCAGTATATTTATATATTTTACTATTGATGGACATTTTGTTAGTTTCCCAGTGTAGGTTTATGATGAATAGTGCTGCTAGGAACATTCTAGTATATGTCCTCTGGTGAACAAATGTACACATATCTGTTGGGGATATACATAGGAGCGGAATTTCTGGGTTGTAGGATATGAACATGTTAAATTGTAATAGATATTATTAAACAGTTTTCCGAAGAGTCTATACCAATTTGCACTTCCACTGGAAGTGTTTGAGAGTTCTGGTTGTTCTACATCCTTGTCAACACTTGGTATTTTCATCTCTTTCATTTTAGCCATTCTGGCGGATGTGTTTTGAAAATTTTTTTACTTCATCTGTGGTAAGCCAGATGGCCACTTTATTTTCGCGTCAGTTTAGTTTTTAAATTCTGGTAAATTTTAGTCACAAGCAAATGTCAGAACATTGAAAACACAAGATCTTTTTGGAGCACTGTTCAAATTACGCAGGTTCAATAAAAATAATTAGGGTACTTTATAACTACTATCCCATAGCATATCTTTTTTCCTTTTTTTAAAAAAGATTTACTGATTTATTTCAGAGAGAGAGAAAGAGAGAATGTGCATGGGGGAGGGGGAAATAGCAGAGGAGGGGAGAAACTCAAGCCAACTCAACACTCAGTGCAGAGCTGGATGTGGGGCTTGATCTCACAACCCATGAGATCTCTACCCATGATCTCATGCCCTGAGCTGAAACCAAGAGTTGGGCGCTTAACCGACTGTGCCACACAGGTGCCTCTAACCCATAGCATTTCTTCTTCTTCTTTTTTTTTAAAGATTGTTTATTTATTTATTTATTTGAGAGACACAGTGAGAGAGGGAACACAAGCAGGGGGAGTGGGAGAGGGAGAAACAGGCTTCCCGCGGAACAGGGAGCCTGATGCGGGGCTTGATCCCAGAACCCTGGGATCATGACCTGAGCCGAAGGCAGACGCTTAACCGACTGAGCCACTCAGGCGCCCCAGCCCATAACATTTCTTACTTGGAATGGATCTGAGGCTTAGCTCCCTGTCAGAATAGCAGTCATGTACATTAAGAGAAAAGGAATGCTGTTCTTCAGGCATTTGGGTTTTTGTTAAATATTTGGTCTTCAGAATACCTTGGATATTGGTTTCATCCTGTTCTGAAAGCTGGGCACCCCATTTGCATACCATTTCATCTTTACTAAAGGAACTAAAATTTGAATTTCATAGCCTTTGTATTACAATCTTTACAGCTTTCCAAGGTTTATTGTAAAACATCTTGTGTCTTAAAAAGTAGTATTTAAAAGCAATAAGAATTTAAAGCAGTACTGTTGTACGTATCTGACACACAACAGCTTAATGTACGGTTCACAAATAATGAAATTACCTGCTTTGAAAAATTGATTGAGAGGCGCATCAATGTAGCAGAAAGAACCAGGACTTTGGATTCTAAAAGGTGGCTGTGCATTTTGACTCTGCCGCTTATAAGCTGTGTGTTCTGCAAGTCTTTTAGCTTCTTGAAGCTTCAGTTTACTCATCTGTAAAATGCGGAACAATAATGCACAATGTGGTTTTGAGGATTAGAAATCACTTATAAAAGTGGTCCTTTTTTTTTTTTTTTTTTGAACATTTTATTTATTTATTTGACGGAGAGAGAACACAAGCAGGGGTAGCAGCAGGCAGGGGGAGAGGGAGAAGCAGGTCCCTACTGAGTAAGGATCCCGATGCAGGGCTCAATCCCAGGACCCTGGGATCATGACCTGAGCCGAAGGCAGCTGCTTAACTGACTGAGCTACCCAGATGCCCCTATAAAAGTGGTCCTGAAAAGGTATTTAGTAAACAGTGACTATTATTATTTATCTAGTATTTGTTAAAGTTACTCGAGAGATTGCTGTTAGTTTCTGAAGATAATACTTTTCAGCATCTTTGAGGTTGTGCCTAAGGTATCTAAAGAATTTAGACCTTTGAATATTTAGAAATTGCATTTAACATTGTAATACAGAGAGGTGGAGATGAATGTTCTTTGTATCAGTGCTTAAGGAGAGAAGGGCACAAGGGCTATTTCTGTTCATCATTTTTTACTATCAAGGCATACTACAGAGGAAACTTTGACCTCAGCATGGGTGAAATAACTGAAATATATATATGGGGTTGGCTCCTTAGTGGATGTATTTATAGCATAATCATATACTGTATTCTTAGAGTGAAAAAAAAAATCAGTGGTCATTTAGTTACCCTCACCTAATATAGAACCTGGTTGAATAATAATCTGTAAGTATGGCTTTAATCATTGAAAGAAAAAAAAAGATTATTTTTTTGAGGTTATTTATTTATTTGAGAGAGAGAGCAGAGCGAGCGAGAGAGAACATGAGTTGGGGGGAGGGGAGAGGGGGAAGCAGGCTCCCCGCTGAACAGGGAGCCCAACTTGGGGGATCCATCCCAGGACCTGGGATCATGACCTGAGCTGAAGGCAGATGCTTAACCGACTAAGGCACCCAGGTACCCCCAAAAAGATTCTTTTCATCACAGCTCAATTATCTACACCCTCCATGATGGCAGGGACTGTGGTCCCTTGGCTGCTTTGAAAATCCGAGAGTTTGAGGGTGCTTTGAGTTGGTGCAGGAGAAGGTGTGTGGAATGGGAGCACATGGCTGGAATTCAGGGAACCTTAGACGAGAGTGGGAATAGTGGTGGGGGGAGCAGAAGGGCAAGGAAACCCGTTTCACCCAGTATTGTTAAGGGACCTTTTGTTTTTGTGTGATGAGGCAAGTATTTGCTATTGATGCTGATTATAGATACTAAAGAATATTTTTCAGTATTTATAAGCAGTAGAATCAATCAATATCTATAGTAAAGGGGAAAATTTAAGTGTAAAGTAATACACATTAGAATTTAGGTAATGGTATGTTGTTTGTACCTTCTTGCCATAAAAATAAGGACTAGATATATTATAAAATATTTGTTGGATTGACATTTTTTTATTTGCCCACAGCAATGATCATTTTACATGTATACTTAGTCTTTATAGTGCATTGGTCATGTGTAGCTTGGATGTCAGCCTATCATTTTAAAAATTAGAACATTGATGGTGAGAGATCAGTGTAAGTCTCTGACTTAGGAAGTGGTATGTTCTCAAATTTTATTTCTAAGTTTGGGATTTGGAGTGTGTATGCCAGTAGAAATAGTGTATTAAATGTTGAGTAGGTTTCCAAGTTAGCCCACAAAACCCATAGTGGGTTAACTATATATAATATAAGCTCAGTAGATGGAGTTCTGGGTCTTGGTTGTTGGGGAACCATTTGAAGGAGGAGTGGAGTTTGAGAAGAAGAAAAAACTTTTTTCTCTCCCATTTCTTGGAGTAAGGTCGTTTAGATCATTGAGATCATTGTATCTCAGCAAGGACGTTTTGTGGTTGTGATTAAGGGGTATGACCAGCATTTAGTCAGCGGGCTAGAGATGCTGATGTCATCCAGTTTGCAGAATAATCTCACATAAAGAAGCATTGTCCTTTGTCTTTTTTGAATTTTGAATATTTGTTAGATGCATAGGTTAATTACCCATTTAAGTTATATAAACCTAGAATCTAATTCTGTTGTAATAAACACAAAATATTGTAAGCTTTAAACTATAGTGAATGTTCCAGACTGCACCTACCATGGGGGAAGATTGTTTTGAACTTTACCAAGTGTTTGTTATTATTTTAGAAAACGTTGTCACTCTTGGCAGTGCTACTCGTGGAATTGAGTCTGTTAGTGTTGAGAATCACTGACTTAGACTAAATTCTAAAACAGCTGAAGTTTGCTCTTGATACACTCTTTCTTCCCTTGATGTTTTTCCCACCTCCTAAGGTCCTCCGCATGTACCGTTGCTCCAATTCTAGCCATAGCCCTTCACTACCATACTGCCCTCCTAGGCCTGCATGCCCTGCTCCTCTCACTTTTGCACCAAAATTCCCAGTTCTTTAGGATATATGATTTCAGCTAAGTCGGGGCGGGGGGGATGTAGAGAACATTTTTGGAGAAGGAATGCTACTCTAATTAGACCAATTCTAATTCAGGGTCAGTTCCCCTAAGTTACTCTTAATTTCATAGCTTTTGATTCCACAAATACTCTGGAAGTTCCCAGTTTGTTTTTGATTTTCCAAAACTGGTTTCTGTGGCAGTTGGGGTGGGGCAGGGGGCTGGGCAGCCATTTGTGGCATGTCTGAGTCTTTTGAAAGTTGGAGAATTCCAATATATAGAAAATCCAGATAAGGATTGGCTAAGCTCATTCAAGCTGAGCGCCTCCAGCCCTCTGGTCTAGTGCTTTCTCAGGCAGAGCTGAGAACATGCATTTCCCATTTCTTTTTTTTTTTTTTTTAAGATTTTATTTATTTATTTGAGAGAAAGCATGCACAGGGGCAGAGGCAGAGGGAGAGAAAGAGGGAGAAGCAGACTCCCCGCTGAGCAGGGAGCCCGATGCAGGACTCAATCCCAGGACCCTGGGATCTTGACCCGTGCTGAAGGCAGACACTTAATTGACTGAGCCACCACCTGCATTTCCCATTTCTAAGAGAAATCTGTTTTTCTTTTCTTTTTCTTTTTGTTTCCTTTTTCTTTCTCTTTGAAATCTGTGTTTTTTTGTTTTGTTTTGTTTTAACTTAGGTGAAAAAAGGGACTGCAGTTCAGGAATACATTTCATTTGAGAAAATGTCTTAACAGAGGCTGATGTGAAGTTAGAGGCCTGGCAGTGTATTGTAAGACATCGTTTTCCTGAACCTCGGCAGAGTCCTCACTGTCTCCCTTCCTTTCAGGTGAAGTTGGCCGTGGCTCCTTAGTCCTCTGAGCCACAGGAGAGGGTCCTCAGTCTCTGAGAGGAAGATTTGCTACAAGATAGTTCGATGGTCAGCTACAGGTGGTGTGTCAGCCATTCTCAGATAGGGAGTCTAGCCTTCCCCTCAGATAGCCCCTGGGCTGCCTTTGAGGACTCTGTTTCTGAGACCATTTATTCATTGATTCTATCAGGAAACTTTTACTGACCAGTATGCCAAGCACTAGCAACTTGAAAACAAATGAGACAAGATTCCCTTTCAGGGACTCAGCTGCCTACAGCAATAAACAGACCTGTAAGCAGTAAGCCCAGTAAGGCATTAAGAAGTATCTGTGGAGCCTGAGGGGCACAGATAGTCAGGGGCAGAAAGGTGATGCTGGGCAGAGGGAGCTGCATTAGTAATGGTACTGAGTTGAGAAACAGAAGGGACTGCGTATGGTTCTGTGTCACTGCAATGTAGGGTTTGAGGGTGCAACGTAGCTAGAGATGCTGTTGGAAAGATAGAGAGAGGCTGGATCATAGACGCCTGTATACTATGCCCAGGCATCTAGATAGGGCTCAGCTTGTTTTCTGTTGCCATTGATCTGGGTCTGAGGCAGTTGAAACTCCAAACCTCTATACCTCTATTGATTTTGTTAAAAGTGAGAGAGATGGGGGAAAAAAGTCAGGGAGATGGTATAGTGTAGTTAAGGCTGCAAGTTTTTGAGCCATACTGCTTGATTTTGAATCCTAGCTTGCTATGATCTTGGGCAAGTTATTTAACCTTTCTATGCTTCAGTTCTCTCTTCTATAAAATGGAGATAATAGTTGTCCTTTATATCATGTGGTCATTGAGAGAAATAAATTAATTAAAAATGTATAACAAAGTGCTTATTAGGACAGTGTCTGGAATAAAGTAAGCAATCATTAAATGTTAGCTATTATTTTAAAAATAATTTTTGTTCTCAGAGAAATGTCATCCTTCTTTTTCATTTTTCCTGATTTTTTTTTTTTATTGTAAAAGCTTCTAGAAAGAGCTTTTAGAATATACTAATCTCTCTCTCCCTCCTTTTTAAAAACTTTGCACTTTTTATTGTCTCTAATGGGAAGGGTGTGCCTTCTCCCTCAGCTTCACAGATAAATTTTTTTCCATGTTTACATATGACACTCTTAAACCTGGTTTAACATGTCTGGTTCATCAGAGTATTATGGTTGGTTTACAATGTGTGAAAGAATATGGATGAATTGTTGGGTATACCCTTTAGGTCATTCCATCTATTTGGCAATTAACATTTATTCGCTTTGTATTATTATCAGTAAACATCAATTGAGCATTCTTATCCTAGACTTTGTGCTAGACACAGATCTAAATGAAAACAGTTATAGCTCTTGAGGAGCACATAGTCCTCCTTGGAGTTAGAGACCTTTGTTTTTATTTTAAGCTCTTTTGTTTCCTCCGCAGCTACTTACATGGTTTGAACCTATTTACTTCAGTCAGTGAATGTGCTACTATCTTAGATATTTGTTCATTGAATGATCTCTGCAGGGGAAACTACTCAAAGTAGTACACATTAATTGAGCATTTTTGCTCAACTGCTAGGGCTTTTCTTTCACCACCAGATGTGAAACATGGCTCATTTTGAGCAGTCTCTGCCTTTTTTTTTTTTTTTTTTTTTTTAAGAAGGCTCCATGCCCAGCATGGAGCCCAATGTGGGGCTTGAATTCACGACCCTGAGATAAGACCTGAGCCAAAATCAAGAGTCGGATGCTTAACCAACTGAGCCACCCAGGTGCCCCAGAACAGTCTCTGCCTCTTAAAATAAGCATACGTTGGGCCAGTTCTGCTCAAAAATTAAGGACAGCCTCATGTATGAAATCTTTTATTCTCAGTTTCCTTCTTGAGCAGTTTTCAAAGCTCAGATAATTTATATGCCATACTTCTTTTTTTTTTTTAAGATTTTATTTATTTATTTGACAGAGAGAGACGCGGTTAGAGAGGGAACACAAGCAGGGGGTGGTGAGAGAGGGAGAAGCAGGCCTCCCGTGGAAAAGATATTGGATAAGAAATTACAGCCATAATTCCAGGTGGTACTCAAATATGTTAACAGTCAATTAGATGAGGAGTCCATATGTAACATGCCTTACATGCATAGACCCTTGCTAGTGGATCAGATTGCAAGTATTCAGTTCTAGAAGAAGACTGGCTTGGGGCACCTGGCTGGCCCAGTTGGTGTAGCATGTGACTCTTGATCTTGAGGTTGTGAGTTTAAGCCCCGTGTTGGCTATAGAGATTACTTTGAAAAAGTAAAATCTTAAAAAAAAAAAAAAAAAAAAAGACTGGTTCAAACCAGACAGGTATTGGGGCTTGAACTAAACAGGCTAGGTTTTAGCAAGGCTCCAGGCTTAAGGAAGGGAATTAGAATGTTCATCAGGGCTACTGTTGAACATTAAGGAAAGAAACATAATCTCCAGAATATCAACTGGCCTAGTATTGGGATGGGAAGGTAGGGTAAATGGGAGTGCTTCAAGTCATCGACTACACAACTACCATGGGTGTGGGGAAATATGTATAATTGGTTACAATTGTAGAGAGTGTGAATCAGTGTCATGTTTATAGAGGGAAATTTGGCAATATCTGTCAAAATGTAAAAATGTACAATTCCACTTTTATGAAATCATCCTACAGAAGGAATCAAACAAGTAAGAAAAACCTATAAGGCTTTTAATGAAATTAATGTAGAAGAGCAATCAGTTGGGACTTATTAAATAAATTATAATTCTGCATACAGAGGTGTTGCTTATAGATAACTCCCCAATTATTAAAAAGTACTTAAAAATTTGACAGTGTAAAATGCCCAAGATATATTGTTCATTGAAAATAAAAGCAAGTTTTAGAAAAGTATATATAAAGTATATATAAAATAATTTTTTCTTTTATACCTTTTTTTCCCTTTATTCCTTACTTTCAATTTTTTTTGAGATTATTTGAGACGGAGAGAGAGAGAGAGAGAGAATGAGCAAGTGAGAGAACAAGAGCAGGGGAAGGGAGAAGCAGACTCCCCACTGAGCAGGGAGCCTGATGCCTGGCTTGATCCCAGGACCTCGGGATCATGACCTGAGCTGAAGGCAGACGCTTAACCAACTGAGGCACCCAGGTGCCCCTGTTTCAATTTTTTTTATGATAAGCACTTCACTAGCAGACTAAGAGGATGATTTATCTATTACCACCTATCATACTGTTTTGAGAGGGTACATTTGTGTACATCTGGTCATATGTATTTTTGGTAACTCATCATGGTTGCCTCTTGGGGAAGATAAAATACCAATGAGATCTAGTAGAAAAGGGTTCTACTTCTAATAATATAGGAGTATCTTATATTGATCTAGCCCTTTCTGAGATAACAGTTATGAACTCTGGACAGTATGTAAAAAAATATAACTACTTGAAGACATTGGAAAGTGACAATGAGGCAGAAATTGACAGGAAACTTGAAAGATGGGAACTGTACCAGGCATGATGCTCATTTATACAATTCTTTTGCCTGAGGATATGCCCCAGTTTGCATGGTGGGTGGTGGCTAGAACTCAAACAAAAGTCTACAGTTTTACTAGCTTGGGGAGTCGGATGGAGTTCAGGACTATAAGAGGGACTGGAGAATGAGGGGAGAAATCTCAGAAAGGAGGGAGCAACAGAAGAGGGAGCCCTGAAATCTGCTTTTAAATTGTCCAAATCCTTGACATGCATGGGGAAAGATTTCATGGAGCCTAGAAAAGGCAGTAGTTGGAAAGCTGAATGAATTGAGCTGAGGTTTAGCTGCTGCCCCTTGTGGGGGAGACAGAGTTTGGAGTATGAATCTAGCCAAGTTAATTTACCAGTAGAATAAAATTCACTCTTCAGAGGAAGATTGACAGAATTTAGAATCTCAGTAATGTTCAGTATACAATAACAAATAACTAGATGTGCAGTGAAGGAAAATGTGACTCGTTGAGAATAGCAGTCAATAGAAATTGACCCCAAGATGACTCAGGTGTTGGGATTATCAGACAAGGACATTAAACTTGGTAATAATAAGTGAACAGATGGAGAATCTCAGCAGAGAAGTGGGAACTATAAAAAGAACCAAATGTAAAATCTAGAACTTAAAAGTATAATACCTGAAATGAAAAATTTATTAGATGTGCTTAACAGCAGATTGGAGATGGCTAAAGAAAGGGTTGGTGAACTTGAAAATAGAGTGCAGGAATTATCCACTCTGAAGAAAAGAGAAAAAAGATTAAAAAAAAAAAAAGCTTCAGTTACTGTGGGACAATATTAATATATGTGTAATTGGAGTCCTAGAAGTAAAGGAGACAGAAGACATCTGGCAGATTGTATTTTCCAAAGATAGCTGCAGCAGTATCTACCATCCTACATGTTCTCTTGGCCAATAGAATCGAGGTGGAAGTGACATTCAAGCTACGCAGAGCTCCAGTTAACAGTCCTGGCTCAGCCTGGCCTTTGAGACATTTCAGCTTAGGAATCAACCATGTGAAGTGAAGAAGCCACTAGGTGATACCAGCTCCCAGCTATTTTGGTGTCCCAGATGAAACCCCAGAATTCATGAATCAGAGTAAAGCTATCCCAGTTGTCCCTTGAATGAATTTCTAATGCACAAAATCTGTGAACTTAATAAAATGCTTACTGTTTTATGGCACTAGGTTTGGAGTGATTTGTTATGCTGTAGTAGATAAATAAAACAGGACAAAAATATTTGAAGAAATAATGGCTGACAACTAAACAATAAAAAGACAACCCAATTTAAAAATGAACCAAAGATTTGAATAGACCTTTCTCTCTCTCTCTCTCCCTCCCTTTCTCTCTCTCTCTCTCTTTCTTTCTTTCAAAAGATTTTATTTATTTGACAGAGAGAGAGTGTGAGAGCACAAGCAGGGGGAGTGGCAGAGGGAAAAGAAGCTCAGTGGGGGGCCCGATGCAGGGCTCAATCCCAGGACCCTGGGATCATGACCTGAGCCAAAGGCAGACTCTTAATGGACTGAGCCACCCAGGTGCCCCAGACATTTCTTTAAAGAAGATGCATAAATAGCCACAAACATATGAAAAGGTACTCAACGTTATCAGCCATCAAGGAAATGCAGATCAAATAGAATGGCTATAAGGATGACTGTAATAATAAAAGACAGATAATAACAGTGTTGGTGAAGATACGGAGAAATAATAACAAATGTTGGTGAGGATGTGGAGCAATTGGAACTCTAAAACACAGCTGGTAGGGCTGTAACATGGTGTAGCCAGTAAGGAAAACAGCCGGGCAGTTCCTGAAAAAGTAAGGAGTTACCATTTTACCAGCAGTTCCATTCCTACATGTATACCCAACAGAAATAAAAGCATATGTCCACACAAAAACTTGTACTTGCATGTTTATAGTAGCATTATTCATAATATCCGCAAACTGGACACAACCCAAATGTTCATCAATTGATGAATGGATAAACAAAATGTGGACTATCCATATAATGGAGTCTCAGTAATGTTTTGACCAATTTTTGACCATAAAAAGGAAAGAAGTGCTGATTCCTGTTATAACATGGATGAACCTTGAAAATATGCTAAGGGAAAGAAGCTATTTACAAGAGACCATATGTTATATAATTCTGTTTATATTAAATGTCCAGGATAGGCAAATCTATAGAGACAGAAAATAGAATAATGGTTACCAGGTTAGGGGAAGTAGGGAAAATGGGGATAATAGCTGAAGGGTACCGGTTTTTTTGGAAGAGGGTAATGAAAACGTTGTAAAATTGATTAAGCTTATGGTTGCACAACTCTGTGAGTATACTAAAAACCACTGAATTGCACATTTTAAACATACTGCATGGAGCACTGGATGTTATATGCAAACAATGAATCATGGAACACTACATCAAAAACTACATGATGTACTGTATGGTGACTAACATAACATAATAAAAAAATGAATGTGTATATGGTATATGAATTAATTTCAATAGAGCTGTTCTTGAAATAATGGCTAAAAGTTCCAACAGAACTTTTAAACAGATTTATAGAATCCAAGAAGCTCAGTCAACCTTAAGCAAAACAGATACAAAGACTACTCCAGGCACATCACAGTCATATTGCTGAAAACTAAGGAGAAAGAGAAGAACTTGAGAGCAGCCAGAGAAAAGTGACTTATCACACAAAGGAGAACAATGATCTAAATTAATGGCTCGCTTCTCATCAATAACAACAGAGGCAAGAAGATAATGGGATGATACATTTAAAATGCTGAAAGAAGCTCTCAACCTAGAATTCCATGTCCAGCTTAAATATTTTTTAAAAATAGAAAGTAAAGTAAAGGCATTTTTAGACAAATGAAAACTCAGAGAATCCTAGTAGTACTACAAGAGATAATGAAAAAAGTTCTTCAGATTGGAGAGGAATGATATCAGATGGGAATTTGGATCTATAGGAAAGAGTGAAGAACACTGGAAATGTAGGTGTAAAAGACTATATATTTTTTATTCTCAATTTCTTTAAAAGACAAGACTTAATTGTAGGTCTAGGACATATGTACAGTAGTCCCCCTTATCCACAGTTTTGCTTTCTATGATTTCGGTTACCTGTGGTCAACCGCAGTCCAGAAGCAGATTATCCTCCTGACATATCATCAGAAGGTCAGTAGTAGCCTGACACTGTGTCATAGTACCTACGTCAGTCATCTCACTTCAACTCATCACATAGGCATTTTATCATTTTACGTCATTATAAGAAGGGTGAGTACAGTACAGTAAGATATTTTGAGAGAGACCACATTCACATAACTTTTATTACAGTATATAGTTATAATTGTTCTATTTTATTATTGTTAATCTCTTACTGTGCCTAATTTATAAATTAAACTTTGTCATAGTTATGTATTAATAGAAAAAAAACCCCAGTATATATAGGATTCAGTACTATCTGCAATTTCAGGCATCCACTGGGGGTTTTAGGATGTAGCCCTTGTGGATAAAGGGGGACTACTGTAGATGTAATAAATATGACAATTATAGTCCAAAAGGTGAAGGGCAGTAAATGAACTATTTTGCAAAGATTCTTAAATTCTTATGTGAATTACAGTATTTGCTGTAAGTAGATTGTGTTAAGTTTACATATTGTATCCCTAGAGCAGTCTCTCTCTTTCTGTCTCTCTCACACACACGTAAAGAGATACAGCTAAAAAGCCCATAAAATAATTACAATGAAATACTAAAAATAAATAGGTTAACCTAAAAAGAAGGCAGCGAAGGAGGAATAGAGGAAAAAACCAGATGGAACAAATAGAATGGTAAACCAAAATCTAACCAATATCAATAAATACATTAAATGTAAATGGATTGACCACTCCAGTTTAACAGCATAGGTTGTCAGACTGGATGAAAAAGGGATAAACACAGATTGAAAGTGAGAAGATGAAAAAAGGTACACCATGTGAACAGTAAGCACAGGAATGCTGGCGTGGCTATATTATCAGACAAAATAAACTTCAAGACAAAGTTTACTACTGGAGATAAACATTTCATAGTAAAAGGATCATTTCATCAGAAAGACACAATCATTAATGTATATGAACTTAATAAAAGAGCTTCAATACACATGAAACAAGGGGCTCCTGGACAGCTCAGTTGGTTAAGCGTCTGACTCTTGATTTTGGCTCAGGTCATGGTCTCGAGGGTCGTGAGATCAAGCCCCACATTGGGCTCTGCACTCAGTGGGGAGTCTGCTTGAGATTTTCTCTCTTCCTCTCCCTCTACTCCTTTCCTCCTTCCCCCGCCCATGTGTGCACGTGTGTACTCTTTCTCTCTCAAATAAAATCTTAAAAAAGAAGAGTTAAGGGCGCCTGGGTGGCTCAGTTGATTAAGCGACTGCCTTCGGCTCAGGTCATGATCCTGGAGTCCCTGGATCGAATCCCGCATCGGGCTCCCTGCTTGGCAGGGAGTCTGCTTCTCCCTCTGACCCTCCCCCCTCTCATGTGCTCTCTCTCATTCTCTCTCTCTCAAATAAATAAATAAAATCTTTAAAAAAAAAAAAAGAGTTAAAAAAAATACACATGAGGGGCTCCTGGGTGGCTCAGTCGTTAAGCGTCTGCCTTCGGCTCAGGTCATGATCCCAGGGTCCTGGGATCGAGTCCCGCATCAGGCTCCCTGCTCCACTGGAAGCCTGCTTCTCCCTCTCCCACTCCCCCTGCTTGTGTTCCTGCTCTTGCTCTCTCTCTCTCTCTGTCAAATAAATAAAATCTTAAAAAAAAATACACATGAAACAAAACAAAACAATTAAAAGCTTGTGGGCTCTCTCTCTCAAATGAATAAATAAAATCTTTAAAAAAAAAGCATAAAAGGGCAAATCCACAATTATAGTTGGGTGTTTTTATTTTATTTTATTTTTTTTATTTTTTAAAGATTTTATTTATTTATTTGAGAGAGAATGAGAGACAGAGAGCATGAGAGGGAGGAGGGTCAGAGGGAGAAGCAGACTCCCTGCCAAGCAGGGAGCCCGATACGGGACTCGATCCCGGAACTCCAGGATCATGACCTGAGCCGAAGGCAGTCGCTTAACCAACTGAGCCACCCAGGCGCCCCTTAGTTGGGTGTTTTTAATACTCTTCCCTCAGTAGTTGATAGAAGATAGAACAACTTGAGAAATATCAATAAAAATATAGAAGATCTGGGAAGCCTGGGTGGCTCATTCACTTAAGCATCTGCGTTTGGCTCAGGTTGTTATTCCAGAGTCCTGGGATCGAGCCCGTGTGGGGCTCTCTGCTCAGCGGGGAGCCTGCTTTTCCCTCTACCCCTGCCTCTCTCCCCTGCTTGTGCACTCTGTCTCACTCTCTCAAATAAACAAATAATATCAAATAAATAAAATCTTTAAAACAAAAAATATTTATAAAAAAATTAGAAGATCTGAGTAACATTTTGCATTGCCTTGCCTAATTGACACTAATAGAACACTGTACATAACAACTGAAGAATATATGTTCTTTTCAAGTGCACAGGGAATGCTCACCAAAATAGACCATACATTAAATATGTCTCAACACATTTCATAATATTGGGAAGTTACATAGTATATTCCCTGACTATAGTATGGAATTAAATTAAAAATCAATACCAATAAGGGTGCCTGGGTGGCTCAGTCGGTTGGGCGACTGCCTTCGCTTGGGTCGTGATCCCGGAGTCCTGGGATCGAGTCCCACATCGGGCTGCTGGTTCAGCGGGGAGCCTGCTTCTCCCTCTGACCCTCTCCCCTCTCATGCTGTTTCTCTCTCTCTCTCTTTCAAATAAATAAATAAAATCTTAAAAAAAAATCAGTACCAATAAGATAACTAGAAAGGCCCTACAAATTTGGAATATTTAAAATACATTTCTAGGGGCACCTGGGTGGCTCAGTTGTTAAGCGTCTGCCTTTGGCTCGGGTCATGATCCCAGGGTCCTGGGATCGAGCCCCGCATCGGGCTCCCTGGTCAACGGGAAGCCTGCTTCTCCCTCTCCCACTCCCCCTGCTTGTGTTCCCTCTCTTGCTGTGTCTCTCTCTGTCAAATAAAATCTTTTAAAAAAATACATTTCTAAATAACTCATGGTCAAAGAAAACATAAAAGAAGTTAGGAAATATTTTTAGCTAGTTGGCAATGAAAATTCAACATATCAAAACTTGTGGGATATAGCTAATAAAGTGAGTATTGGGAAATACATAGCTTTAAACACTTATATTAGGGAAAAGTTTAAAAATCTGTGACTGAAGTTTCCAACTTAAGATGCTAGAAAAAGATGAGCAAAATAAACCAAGTAAGTAGAATAAAGGAAAAACAGACTAGAAATCACTGATGCTTGTGTTCCCTCTCTCGTTGTGTCTCTCTCTGTCAAATAAATAAATAAAATAAATAAAATCTTTAAAAAAAAATCTTAAAAAAAAAAGAAATCACCGAAATTGAAAATAGGACAAAAATAGAGAAAATTAATACAAAAGTTTTTTTTTAAATATCAAAATTAACCTTTAGTGAAACTGCTCAAGAAAAAAATCATAAATACTACCAGGAGTGAAAGAGGGGATATAGGTAGATCTTACAGATGTTAAAAGGTACTAAGGGATATTATGAATATCTTTTGTCAAAAAATTCAACTTAGATGAAATGCACATAATTATTTGAAAAACATAACTTAACAGAACTGACAATGAAATAGAATATCTGAGTAGCCTTATGTCTATTAAGGAAATTACATTTGTTATCAGAACCATTTTTAATAAAGAAAACTCCAGGTGCAGATAGCTTTATTGATGACTTCTTTTTTTTTTTTTTAAAGACTTTATTTATTTGACAGAGAGAGACAGCACAAAGCAGGGGGAGTGGCAGGCAGAGAGAGAGGGAGAAGCAGGCTCCCCACAGAGCAGGGAACCTGATGCGGGGCTCGATCCCAGGACCCTGGGATCAAGACCCGAGCTGAAGGCAGTCACTTAACTGACTGAGCCACCCAGGTGCCCCTCATGACTTCTTTTGAACATTTAAGTAAGAAATAATACTCATTTAACACCAATTCTTTAGGGAAATAGAGAAGGGAAACATTTCCCATCTTGTTTAACACGGTAACAGAAGCCTGACAGAGATGTTGCAGACAACATGAATGTCTATATAGAAATCTTATGGCTTCTTTAAAAAAAGTTACTAGAACTGATAAGTTAGCTTAGCAAGGTTGCAATGTACAAGATCAATATATAAATATCAATTTTCATAAAGATTGGAAATGAAGAAGTAAAACTGTCTCTATTCACAGATATAATTGTTTATATAGAAGATCCTAAGGAACCTACAAAACAACCACTAGAGCTAATAACTGAATTTAGTAAGGTTGTAGGATACAAAGTCAATATAGGGGCACCTGGCTGGCTCAGTTGGTGGAGTGTGCGACTCTTGATCTCGGGGTTGTAAGTTTGAGCCCCATGTCGGGTGTAGAGATTACTCAAAATCTTAAAAAAAGGTCAATATAAAAATATCACTTTTATTTCTATCTTCTAGCAACAAACAACTAGAAAAAAATTTTAGTTTCCTTTACAATAGTAAATATTCCTTTACTGTACATATATATATATATGAAGAAAATATGTATACTGAAAACTATAAAATATGCCTAGAGAGGTTAAAAAAGATCCAAATAAATATGCGTACTTTGATTGTATACCATGTTCAAGGATAGGCTGATTCATTTTTGTTAATATGTCAGATCTCCCCAAATTCAACTATGCAATCCCAATCAGAATTTCAGCAGGTGCTTTCCGCAGCCCCCCCCCCCCCCGATAGAAAGTGGCAGGCTGATTAAAAAATTTATAAGGAAATGAAAAGGACCTAGAATGGCCAAAATAATCTTGGGGAAAAAAGCAAAAATGAAGTTTATACTACTTACTTTCAAGACTTAAAATGAAGTTACCATAATAAAGCCAGTGTGGTATTGGCATATGGATAAGTAGATCAGCAGAACAAAATATAAAGTTCAGAAATAAGCCACTGTATATAAACTGCACCTTAAATGAAACAATTAAAATTTTTGAAAACAAAAATCCAGAAGGAGAATTTTCTTCTAAGAAAGGCATATATCTGTTCATGTAGATGTTTTGAGAGTAAAACCTATTAGGGCAAACTACTAAGATTGGATGGCATATTCCATCACGTTATCCAGGATGGAATAATGTTAGCTACTTTAGTGATTGAGATGGTTTGTTTAGATGATTTAGGGGTCCTGTGTTTAAATCAATGGCTTAGTGTGTTATATTTTTGCTAAAAGATATGCCTGTGGTGTGGCTGGGCAGTGAAAATACTTTGATATGGATTTGGGTAGGAAGCTTAGAAACCAAGGCCTGAGCTGTGATCACCTTAGTGGAAAAAGAAGTGAAGGAAACGAAGTGTATTTGCAGACATTTTTGCTTTTGTGGGGGTTCAATTTCTGTGGGACCTGAAGCAGAAAATTGAATGAATGCTGGGTTAAGTCTCATTTCTGCCATTTACTTAGTTGCAGGTTTACCACTGGCTAGCTGGACAAGTCATTTAACTCACTGGCCATTTGAAAATTGTAGATTTGGACTAAATGATTATTTAAGATTCCTTCTACTCTGAAATTCTGTGAGTCTGAAAATCTAAGAATTCTCACTTCCTAACACGGTGGTACATTTTCACAAAGATGTCTGAGAGTCTTTCTCTGTTGTCTCTTTGGCAGATTGCAATCCCCTGGCAGAAATGAAACCTGATCAAAATCTGTTTCTCCAACTTGATTTCATCTTAGCCTCTATGCTCTGTAACAGTGACAGATGGCCAGAAAAATGTTTCCCCACATACTTGAAGTGGAATAAATAGCAGGCTTCCATTAGCCTTTTCAACAACCCTGGAATCAGTGATATTATCCTCAATTAGGAACACAGATGCTGAATAAAGTGGTTTCAGATCAGATCTCAGATCTGGTTTCCTTGGTTGAGCGAACCTCCACAATCCTCCACACCAGGCCCCATGGATTACCTTTTTACTTATTCTTTGTTATTACTGTAAAATGCAGTCAAAATCAGTTGAGGAATTCTTACTGTGTTTTTTTGAGAAGCTAATAATATGCTATCCATCTTTTGTTGAATACTAAAAGTAAATTGGTAAATGAAAAAGCAAATATCATTATTACTGTTAGGGGAGGACAACCATGGTGGTCCAGCAGACCTACAGGTAATCTCTAGAGAGATTTTTTATTCTGATAGCCAAAGTTATATAATAAAAGGAAGTTTATCCTCTTGGTTATCTTCTATGCCCTACCTGGAAATATGAATGATCACTTTTCATCCGGATCTCATCTACTTTGGGGTAGGAAGACTGGTTCTCCTGGGTTTTGTAGTATGCCAAGAGGCTGGTGAGCATCCTCACTGAGATTAGTCTCTCGTCCTGGCTGGCTGGTGTTTACACTTGCACTTATTTCCAAGATAAGGCCGCCTGGTTACTATCAGGATAAATTGGGCACAGGGTTCTCTCCTCCACAGAACTGCCCTGAAGAAGTCAGTGCTGTCATTTGCCAGATGACATTGTTACAAAATTCATAGAACTCTGCCAGATGACATTGTTACAAAATTCATAGAAGTCAAAATTAAGCTAAGCTGGTTACCAACTACAGGCCTATTGTTTTCAGGTGGTTGGTCTTGCCTTTACAAGCTTGATTTTGACTATTTTCATTGATAATTTTTTTCCCTGTTCTCAGTTCTCTATGGTATTAGAGAGACAAGGGATGAAAATCTATTCTTGGAGCTAGAGTGGGATATAATGGAAAGGCTTTCTGGGGAACATTAATTCAGTTTTAAACTTGTCCAGATTTCAGTTTGTAGACACCTGGGTGGAAAGGATAGAAATAGGCATACTGGGAATGGAGGATGAGACATTGAAATAGAAAGAGATCTGTGTTTTTGTTTCATTCAAAGTATGTTCCTCTTTTTTTTTTTTTTTCAGAGAGGAACATACTTGAAAAAGTCCCTATCACTTTCTTTTCTTAAAAATGGTTTTTATCGTAAAGAAGAGTAGTTTGTCTTTGTGATTTTCAGCCTTTTCTCTCCTGCATATTAAAGGAGTCCTTACTCCCATCTCTGACAGTGACTCACACTTACCATGTTTCCCAGTTGAGGCAG
This sequence comes from Phoca vitulina, assembly GCF_004348235.1. NCBI lineage: Eukaryota > Metazoa > Chordata > Mammalia > Carnivora > Phocidae > Phoca > Phoca vitulina. Next base: position 47,575,779 of record NW_022589714.1, on the reverse strand, counting down.
GGAAGTGGGGTCTTATCACAATTTGTGGGGAGGAAAGGAACAGACATACAGTTACAGTCTTCAAAACTGAATTCACATCTTCAAAAATTCTTTTTTTTTTTTAAGATTTTATTTATTTATTTGACAGAGACACAGCGAGAGAGGGAAAACAAGCAGGGGGAGTGGGAGAGGGAGAAGCAGGCTTTCTGCAGAGCAGGGAGCCCGATGCGGGGCTCGATCCCAGCACCCTGGGATCATGACCTGAGACAAAGGCAGATGCTTAACGGCTGAGCCACCCAGGCGCCCCACATTTTCAAAAATTCTTATCTTTAAGACTAATACTTCTGAAGGATGCCTCACCCCAATTTGTGAGCTGATATGGCTTCCCTGAATACTTAAGAGTAGAGGAAAGGTTGCTAGAAGGAAATAATTGTAATATCTTATTTAAATATAAAAGAGGCTTGAAAAAGAAAGCCTACCTGTACCTAATGATTACAAATAATGTTGAGTTCTGTTTTCTGCTTTCCTTTCCTTCCTGCAGGATTGTGTTTCCTCCAGGTTCCTAAGGGGCATGTACTATATCTTCCTTTAGTTTCAGTTGTTGTTCTTGTTTTATGTAGTGGAAGTGTTTAAGATGTTCTTTTTTCTATTTCACACCCCAGTCCTATTTCCTTGTACATGGCCATTCCTTGAAGGAAAAGAGAAATTCTCTTTCCCTCTGTAGCAAGTTAGTTTTCAGAGGATAGGAGCCATTGTAGAAAGCTTGTCTTTTGGGTCCAGAGAATAAAATTGGCTCATACCCAGTAAATGTTGATTAAAAATTTTTTTTATGAATTAAAGTCAGTAAAAGTATGTGTAAGGGTATAGGATTTTATTTTACCCTGCTTAGAAGCTAATAATTAGCCTGCTGTAGTTCATGGAGGCTGACAGAGCAGAAGAGACTCCTGGATCCGAGACCAAGGACTTTATTACTCATGGTCCAGCAAGTAGCATAAGCATATGTTTGCATTAGTTCCCCTTGCCCGCTTAAGTCCCATCGGAGTGACACGAATGGGCCCAGATGGATGCTTGCACATATGTTATAGGAATAGAACATTGAACTTGGGGAATCCATTGTTTTTATAGTAAGTGGTAAGCAAGCCTGCTGTACGTCCTAGGGTGGGGGACATTACTTCATCCCCCAAAGCTGATCTTTTCAAACACAGTCCTGAAAAGTGGCCTGGGTAAGGAGTGGTCAGGGTCATGCATTTTTGGCATACTCAGCAAGACATGTAGGAGTATGAGAGACCCATGGAGGAGTAGCTCTCCCAACAGTAAGTACATATAGTAGGGAATTTATAGAGATCTTAGAATTATTATGAAATATTTGCTGTACAAAAAGGTTTAGAGAGTAATATAATGAATAGCCATACAGTCACCTCCCAGCGTGACAAATAAGTATTATTCGTATAGTTGCAGCTTCCTGTGGACCCTTCCCCTTGTCTCACAGGTAAGCAGTTTCCTGAATTGTCATCATGCCAGTGCATTCCTGTGAATCCCTTAATATCATATAGTATTTTGTTGCATGTTTATAAACTTCTAAAAATTTTTTTTACTATCATTTAAAAATTGTTAAAAGAGCCTTTTTACATAGTACCATTTTAGGCACTGTAGAAAAAAACTGTGAAGATAAAACTCTTGCATGTCACGATCTTATGGTCCGAGGAAAACCAAAACCACTAAAATATAGCTTAGTCATAGGAAAGGATATATGTGAAAAAATAAAAGTTGGTAAATAATATGTAACTCAAGTCAGTTATTAGCATCTAATATATGTAAGGGCTAAGTATAGTTATGGATGGAGGGCAAAATACAATTCATTATTGGGGTGGAAAGTGGTGACTCTGAGAGGCAGCAACAGTGAGAATTACAGGCATGAGATTTGTCATAGACAATTTGTCATACAGGAGAGAGGGATATGCTGTGAGGAACTGGCCTTAAATTGATCTAACCAAAAAGATGGGAGAAGGGAGCTGGGAGTAGGTAGCCAGCAGGATAGTTAGCTGAGAGGTATGTAGGTGTGTCAGGTGACCATTTTGATTAGGAGGGACGGCTAAGACTGAGCCTCTGACCTCACAGGACTTCATGTCTAATCACATAGGGTGGTTACATAGGAGAGAATTAGAAAATATCCCAAGACCCTCTGTGATTATGACTTAAATGTGTGTAACAGATTCCAGAGATGTAGAAGAAAAAAAGTTTCAGGTGAGTTGCAGCAGTGAGGGAAAGAGCCTCAGTGAGAAGTCTTGCATTGGGCCTTGAATGGCAGATTGTGGTAAGGATGCTTCAGGAAAGGGGGTGGCAAGAGCACATGAGCAGACTGGAGACACTAAGTGTGGAACAGTGCAAAGATTGACCTGTGGGAATTATGTCCAGGCCACTTGACCTATATAGTTTCCCATGGTCTGTATTTTGCTGGTTGCACGCTTATGGTGCAGTTCAGGAGTTTACCTCTGTCCTCTGGATTTCCTACAAATTAGCAACTGGACCTAGTAGCATGATGCGATTCAGGCTTATTCCCTTTGGCAGGACTAGAGGTGGGGAGGGGGGTGTTCTTTGATCACATGAGTAAAGGTATGTGTAAGGGTCTGGGATTTCATTTGACCCTACTTAACAAGCCAACAATTAGCCTGTTACTGTTTCACATTCTAACTTCATAGAGCTCCCTCGTCTGTTTCAAGTAGTGTTAAAAAATATAACTTGTTTTCTGAGATATCCTGGTCTGTCCCCTGCCCCTCCCCACCCCCACTTTTGTTTGTACCATCTCTTTGTTTCTGTTTTCCCTATCTTGTTCAATTTGGATTCCTCTCTCAGCAGTTTCTTTTCAGCGTTGGTGCCCTGTCCTAGGAAGGAGCCTTGGTTAGTTCCATGAGTTTTTAAGGCTAGACTGCTCCAGGTCCTTTACGCCTCACTGGGGACCCCTTGCAGTGGACTCAACCCCACTAGTTTCAGTCTCTGTGATCAGATTGGCCCACATTGCTTTTCATTTAAAACTTGGTTATTTGGGGTTCTTCTGTTCTCTGGTCTGTCAGATGCCCTATTGCTTCCCTTTATGTTGATCTGCATAGCTGCTTATAGTACTTGTGTCTCCTGGCCATTGATGTTTTTCTCTCTTTATATGGGGGTTTATGAGGACACTTTATCATCTAGTTTTGTTATGGATGTTATCCATGGGCTTTTTGTGGTGTTATCTAGTTGCTCTGTTTTAATGTGGGGATTCAGAAATACCAAAGGCTATGTTGCCACTTCGATAGCCATTTCTCCAGAATCCCCATCGTAGGTGCTTGAGTAGAAAGGTGACACAATCATGAGTAGAGTGGTAGGTCTGACCTAACATCTTACTTGGCATAGAGACAGTGTGGTCATTAGTGAATACTGGTTCTTTAACTTTCTCTTTTCTCCAAATTGAGAAGTGTTGGCTATAATGCTCATTTTGTGGATTTCCATGGAAATAATAGCTTCTTATCTTTACTCTTTTCAGGTTCACCAAGAATCTTTCCCCGGACAAAATCAATTTGAGCACCCTGAAAGGGGAGGGTCAGCTGAGCAACCTGGAGCTGGATGAAGAGGTTCTACAGAATGTGCTGGAGCTGCCTACCTGGTTAGCCATTACTCGGGTCTACTGCAACAGGGCCTCCATCCGGGTGAGAATGGGGGTCAGGTGCTGTTGCTGTTCTTGGCCAGCAGGCATGCTTTCTTGAGGGGCAGCTCCCACAGCCCTGAGTGTTGCTTTCCTCTTGCAGATCCAGTGGACAAAGTTGAAGACACACCCCATTTGCTTGGTAATGGCCTTTCTTGATTGCAAGTAATCAAATGGGATGGCTGGGGTGGGGTTTTAAAAGATCTGAGAGGAGATGGGGAGGAGTCCTGACAGGCTATCCCTTTTGGGAGTGGTGATTGCTCTGTCTGGCTTGTGAGCTTCTCTCTGAGACAGTGACTATTGTCTGGGCTTATTCTGAAATTACTGTGCGGTGTGGCAGTTAGCACTGAGACACAAGACACAGGAGTCCTGAGTTGGTTGTTTTGCCTTTTGTTTTTTATAACACATTTTGCTGCCCGGGTTCTACTTTTAGATTTCCTTTGAAATCCTGACAGAGAAAAAATTAGAAATTTAGTTCATGTCGACTATTGGGTGATTATCAGCTGAAAGCCCTTCAGGAACCCATCAATGCTTATCTTTATCCGAAGATTGGAATCCCCAGGGATAGGAATACTTCTGTAACTTGGATTTATGTTTTAGTTTTCTGCTGTGAGTTAATCCCATGCTTGTCCTAGAGTTCTGCTGCTAATGGACATGGAAGAGGGAAGATGAGGCCTCTTCTTGCATTTCAGTTTGTTCATTCATTCAACAAACATTTATTGTCTGCCCCCTGTAGGCACAGCACTCAACTAGGCAGTAGAGCATAGGGATGAATAAGACTCAGTGTGTGCTGTGTAGGTTTTTGTGCAGATGCTTAGCTCTCCGTGGCTTTTATTTCAGTGTTTGGATAAGGTAGAGGTGGAGATGAAGACATGTGAGGAGCCTCGGCCCCCGAATGGACAGTCTCCCATTGCCCTTGCTTCAGGACAGAGGTTAGTTTCTTAGGTCCCTATTATTTCCAACATGTTACCTGTTCTGTATCAACTTTTAGTGAAAAATAAACTTTTTATTATGGGACTTTTCCAACCTACACTAAAGTGGAGAGAATAGTGTAATCAACCCCCATGCAACTAAGATCTAACTTCTAACAGCTATCAACATTTTGCCATTCTATTTTCACCTTTTTCCTGCCACTGTGTGTGTGTGTGTGTGTGTGTGTGTGTGTGTGTGTATGTGTGTGTGTATGTATGTGTGTGTGTGTGCGTGCGTGCGCACTGTCGTATTTGAAAGCAAATCCCAGACACCATATGATTCCATCTATAAATACTTCTGGGTACTGTGTCTTTAAGAGACAGGGATTGTGAAGAAAGAAAGAAAAAACACACAATACTATTATCACAATCAATAGAATTAATAGGAATTTGTTAATATTATTATTTTTTTTTTTTTTTTTAAAGATTTTATTTATTTATTTGAGAGAGAGAATGAGACAGAGAGAGAGAGCATGAGATGGGGGAGGGTCAGAGGGAGAAGCAGACTCCCTGCCGAGCAGGGAGCCCGATGCGGGACTCGATCCAGGGACTCCAGGATCATGACCTGAGCCGAAGGCAGTCGCTTAACCAACTGAGCCACCCAGGCGCCCGGAATTTGTTAATATTATTTAATACTTATTTCATATTCAATTTTCCTGAATTGTCTCTAAAATATTTTTTCCAATGCAGTGTGGCTCCAAAGAGCTCCACATATTACATTTAGGGATTTGCCTTTCAAGGCTCTTTAATTCTAAACAATCCCCCACCCCCACTCTTTAATAAACCATTTATTCTTTGTATAAACTAGATTGTTTTTTCTAAAGAATTTCCCACATTTTGTATTTCGGCTGATTGTGTCCTCAAGGTTATATTTTAAATGTTTCTCATTTAAACCGAGAGTAAGATTTAAAGGCTTGATTTGAGTAAATGTTTTTGTTTTTTGTTTTCTTGGTAAGAATGCTCTAGAAATTGTACCATGTATTTCCTATTGTAACATATCAGGAGGGACAAAATGTTCCTTTGGTTAAGATTAATCAGTGGATTCAGATGATGATGGTCTGGTTTATCTGTTGTGATTAAGTTCCTTATCTATTTCACCTCATGGTGTAAGGACTGTTGATAACCATTTGATGATAGTTGTATAGATCTGTTATTTCATTGTAGGCTGCAAAACAGGGATTTTATAATTCTTTTCTTCCTATTGCGTTTACTAGCAATAATAGATTAGCAATAATCTCTAAGATTTTTTGTGGGTGTGAGGGGAGGATGAAGGAGGTTTATCATTTTGAATTCATGTTGTTTTTAACAACTTTATTAAAGTATAATTGACACAAAATAGACTACATATACAAAGTATACAATTTGATAAGTTTTAGCATATGCATACACCACGAAATCATCAACACAATCAAGACAACGAACATATCCATTAACCCTTAAACATATTGTTGTTCTCCTTTATATTCCTTCCCTTTCCTTTCTCACCCCTTCCTATCCCCAGACAAGCATGGCTTTCTGTGACTATAGATTAGTTTACATTTTCTATAATTTTATATAAATGAATCATATAGTATGTACTGGTTTTTGTCTGGCTTCTTTTAGTCAGCGTAATTATTTTGAGATTCATTCATGTTGTTGAGTGTATCAGTAGTTCATTTCTTTTATTACTGAGTAATATATTCCATTGTGTGGATAGATCACAATTTGTTTATCCATTCACTTGTTAATTGACACTTTATTTACAGTTTTTGGCTATTGTGAATAATGCTGCTATGAACATTCATGTACAAGTTTTTGTGTGGTCATGTGCTTTTATTTCTCTTGGGTAAATGCCTAGGAGTGGAATGGTCAGGTGGTATGGTAGGTAAGATTTAGCTTTTTAAGAGACTGCCAAACTTTTCCAGAGTGGTTTACTATTTTAGATTCTTTTTACATGTTTTTACATTTAAATTTTCTTACATCCTACACTTCCATTTACTAAAAAAAAAAATGTTTGTTGTATTTCATACATTTATAATCATTATTTGTTTTGATATTCAGATGTCCTCATCTTTGGCTAGTGAGAGGCTTTTGAAGTCACCTCCTGTGTCTTTTGGAGAAGACCCCAATAATCTTTTTGCTTTTAGACAGAATAAGATGTTTCAGGCTTCTCATATACATCCTTACTTCAGACCTGGAATCTGACATTTCTCCAAGGAACCCTGATTCCTTTTAGTGAGAAATGTTATTTAGAGAGAACAGTCTGGGCAAAATTGTATTCATTGAGTTGTCATTTGAATTGAGGCCTTAGTGTTCAGTTCTAGGGTAAAGGTATTTTTAAGAAAGAGAAAAATAAATCATGCCAATATGCTGATGTTTCTCAATTCAAATAAAAAGAGGATTTTAAAATAACTTTTTAGATTTATTGTTTGTATTTTTTGTTCATGTGCTGAACCTTGGTTCCTAACAACAATAATATAATAAATGATTTACTTTTTCAATTGTTTAAAAAAATAACAAAGCCAATATTATAACTATCAATAAGATTACTGAATACAGTAGATTTCTGTGCGTTCATGTGTTTTAACCTTATGATATATCCCACTAGGGAAGTATGGTCAAATGCTGTGTTTTAAAGTCACTTGAAGTCATTTTTTATATGGTTGGGATACCAATTTGACATATAGAGAAGTTCATTTTTTTTTAAGACAAATTTTGCAGTTTTAGGTTCACAATAAAGTTAGAGGAAGGTACACAGATTTCCCATATCCCCTTGCCTCCACGCATGCATAGCCTTCTCCATTATCAACATCCCCTACCAGAGTAGTACATTTGTTACAGTGGTTAAACCTACATTGACACATCACAATCACCCAAAGTCCATAGGTCATATTAAGGTTCACTCTTGGTTTTGTACATTCTATGGGTTGGGACAAATGTATAATGACATATATCCACCATTATGGTATCACAGTGTATTTTCACTGCCCTAAAAATTCTGTGTGCTCCACTTACTTATCTCTATCCCTGCCCCCAACCCCTGAAACAACTGGTCTTTTTTCACTATCTCCATTGTTTTTCCTTTTCCAGAATGTCATATAGTTGGAATCATACAGTATGATTCCATCTTTTTATTTTTTATTTTTTATTTTTTTTAAAAGATTTTTTTTTTTTTTTTTAAGATTTTATTTATTTGACAGAGAGAGAGAAAACAGCGAGAGAGGGAACACAAGCAGGGGGAGTGGGAGAGGGAGAAGCAGGCTTCCCGCAGAGCAGGGAGCCCGATGCGGGGCTCGATCCCAGGACCCTGGGATCATGACCTGAGCTGAAGGCAGACGCTTAACGACTGAGCCACCCAGGCGTCCCCATCTTTTTATTTTTTAAAAGATTTTATTTATTTATTAGAGAGACAGAGTATGAGCAGGGGTAGCAGTAGAGAGAGGGAGAAGCAGACTCCCCACTGAGCAGGGAGCTGATGTGGGGCTCGATCCCAGGATTCTGGGATCATGACCTGAGCCGAAGGCAGACACTTAACCAACTGAGACACCCAGGTGCCCCCATCTTAACCATTTTTAAGTGTGCAGTTCAGTAGTTGTTAACTGAACTCACATCCTGCAACAAATCTCTAGAGCTTTTTCATCTTCTGAAATTGGAACTCTGTATCCATTTGTATTGGTTTGCTATGACTACCATGACATAATACCATAGACTGGGTGCCTAAATAGTTGAAATTTATTTTCTCATAGTTCTGGGGGCTTGAAGTCTATTATCAAGGTATCAGCAGGTCCTGAGGCCTCTCTCCTTGGCTTGCAGATGCTGACTCCTGAGCATTTCCTCACATGGCCTTTTCTCTGTACCTGCTCATCCCTGGTGTTGCTTCCTTTTTTTCTTTTTAAGTATAGTTGATATACAATGTTTTATTGGTTTCAGGTGTACAATATAGTGATTTGACAGTTCTACACATTATGTAGTGCTCATAATGATAAGTATAGTTATCATATATTATTGCAATATTATTGACTATATTCCCTGTGCTGTACTTTTCATCCTCATGACTGATTTATTTTATTACTTGAAGTATGTACCTCTTCATCACTTCTCCTATTTTGCCCACTCCTCCTACCCCTCCCCTCTGGCAACCACCAGTTTGTTCTCTGTATTTATGAATTTGTTTTTGTTTTGGTTGTTCATTTGTTTTGTGTTTTAGATTCCACATATAAGTGAAATCATATGGTATTTGTCTTTCTTTGTCTGACTTGTTTTACTTAGCCTAATGCCTTCTAGGTTCACCCATGTTGTCACAAATGGCAAGATTTCATTCTTTTTTATAGCTGAGTAATATTCCATTGTGTGTGTGTGTGTGTGTGTGTGTGTATAGCACATCTTCTTTATCCATTTATCTATTTATGGACAATTGGGTTGCTTCCATATCTTGACTATTGTAAATAATGCTGCAATAAATAGGGATGCAGATACCTTCTTGAATTAGTGTTGTCATTTTCCTCAAGTAAATACCTAGAAGTAGAATTACTGGATTGTATGATACTTCTCTTTTTAGTTTTTTGAGGAACCTCCATATTATTTTCCACAGTGGCTGCACCAAATTGCCATTCCCACCAACAGTGCACAAAGGTTTCCTTTTCTTCACATCCTTGCCAACAGTTGTTTCTTGTTGCTTTGATACTAGCCATTTTGACAGATGTGAGGTGATATCTCATTGTGGTTTTCATTTGCATTTCCCTGATGATGAGTGATGTTGAGCATCACTATCACTCTTAATATTGCTTTTTTGTTGAACAGAAATGATTAATTCTAATGTAGTCCAGTATACCTTTTTTTCCCCTTTATGCTTAGCCCTTTTTGAGTCCTGTTTAAGGGCTCTTTTCCTGTCCTAAGCCATGAAAATATTCTTTTTTGTTTTCTTCTAAAAGTTTTATTGTTTGACCTTACACATTTAGATACAGTCTTAAAACTGATTATTTTTTTTTGTTTGATGTAAAATAGGAGTTAATACTATTTTTTCCCTGTCAATATCTTCAAATTGACCGTGCACTGTTATTGAAAGACCATCTTTTCCCTACTACTCTGTCACCTCTATTATAAATTAAGTGTCTCTTGGCATAATTGTGATTTATGAGTGAGGTTGAACATTTTTATGTTTAATATCATTTGCACTTCTCTGTGAACTGTCCATACTTTGTCCCGTTTTTATTGGCCTGTAGGTCTTTTTCTTTTCAGTTTCTTTTTTTTTTTTTTAAGAATTTATTTATTTATTTGACAGAGAGAGACACAGCGAGAGAGGGAACACAAGCAGGGGGAGTGGGAAAGGGAGAAGCAGGCTTCCCGCTGAGCAGGGAGCCCGATGCGGGGCTCGATCCCAGGACCCTGGGATCATGACCTGAGCTGAAGGCAGACGCTTAACGACTGAGCCACCCAGGCGCCCCTTCTTTTCAGTTTCTTGAAGCTCTTTATACATTAGAGGTGTTAGCCCTTTATGATATAGATTGCAAATATATTTTTTTCCAGTTTATAATTTCCACACCTTTTTATCTCTTGTAATGAGAACTGATTTCATTTACATGTCAAGAATGTCTTTGTTTTCAGGGCGCCTGGGTGGCTCAGTCTGTTAAGTGGCTGCCTTCGGCTCAGGTCATGATCCCAGGGTCCTGGGATCAAGCCCCACATCGGGCTCCCTGCTTGGCGGAGAGCCTGCTTCTCCCTCTCCCTCTGTCTGCCGCTCTGCCTACTTGTGCTCTCTCTCTCTCTCTCTCTGTTAAATAAATAAATAAAAATCTTAAAAAAAAAAAAAAAGAATGTCTGTGTTTTCTACATCCAGAAGAACTTTAAGATGGCCTTCAATTCTCTCCTTGCCATTTCTGACCTCTCACTGTGGAAGTACAGCTATGCTCTTTGGGATATATTTGACAGGGTAGAGAGTTGGAATTGTTCTTGACCTCTTGCTCACTTGGCTGTACTTCTTTCCTCTTTCCACTACCTTTGCAGAGTATGCTGTGTCTTTGAAGATTTTATAGAAACCTAGTATTTCCTTTCTTTAGTTATACCTTCCCTCATGTACAACATTCAAATTTACGTAGTTTGTGGATTATAAAAATATTTTTCAATTTATTCTTTCTAACAGAAGGGAGATTATTTCTAGGTCAACTCTTTTTCTTTTATTTTGTTCCTCAAAAAATCCAATTAAAAAGAGTATTGCATCATAAAAAATTTTCAAAATTTAAAAACTGTAAGTAGAAATAGGAAGAGAGAAATAAAGAAAGAAATCATTCATAGTTCTAGCACCCAAAGAGAGACAGTGTTAATAATCTTGTCTGATGTCTTCCAGTATAAAGAGTGTGCACAAAGTTTCACCTGCTTCTGAACATCGCTCTGCCTCATTTGTTGTAGTGAGTATGGCTTTGCCGAGAAGGTGGTGGAGGGGATGTTCATCATCGTCAATTCCATCACCATCAAGATTCACTCCAAGGCCTTCCACGCTTCTTTTGAATTGTGGCAGCTCCAGGGCTACAGCGTCAACCCTAACTGGCAGCAGAGTGACCTCCGCTTCACCCGCATCACTGACCCCCACCGAGGAGAGGTGACAGCCCCAGTATTGCAAGAGGAGAGAATGGGGAGATTCAAAATAGGACTGATTTTTAAAGGATATTATTCCTGCTTTGGGGATTTCCTCAGATATGTCCCCCGTTCCTGTGAACCCAAGAATCCCAGTGTTATTGCTACATGCTTTCTTCTCTTAGGGATCTCTGATTCACCGCATTCTATTGGTAGGATCCCAACTGAGAATGGTGGGAGTTTCTGTTTTGCTCGTCTTTTCCCCTTGGACTTCCTGCCTCTTGGTTAATTTCATCCATAGAATTAAGGGATTTTACTTTCTCTCCTTCTAGGTATTAACATTTAAGGAAATAACTTGGCAAACACTTCGAATTGAGGCAGATGCTACAGACAATGGTGATCAGGACCCAGTCACCACTCCACTGAGGCTTATTACCAACCAAGGCAGGATCCAGATAGCCCTCAAGAGAAGAGTGAGTATGTTCTCTGCCCTAATGAAAACTTCCATCTTTTATTCTCCTAGACAGCCTGGGAGTTGTTGTTCTCTGTTTTTTGAATGTTACTGGCCCCAGGAATGACAATCAAAAGGGGCAGGCCTGTAATTCAGTGTTGCACAGAACATTCCTGTGAACATTTGCCCCTCCTTGTCACCTGAATTTTGGAAACCACAATTTTTACCCATATAGGAACACTGACATAGGCACCTGGCCGTTGACTGCTGTTGTTTCTTGTTAATCGCAGAAAACTTTAGTAGTTTTGTAAGAAATTGACTCTCCATAGTGTTTGCTGCTTTCCTTTCATGTTCTGAAAAGCCCTCTCTGAAATTAATCAAGTAATAGTCCCGTTGAGGAGTTGGAATGATACCAGATGTTGAACCCCATGTTTTATGTGGCCCCTTCAGACCAGAGATTGCAATGTGGTAGCTTCCAAGCTGATGTTCCTGTTGGATGACCTGCTCTGGGTGCTAACTGACTCGCAGCTCAAGGCTATGATGAAGTATGCAGAGTCACTGAGTGAGGCAATGGAGAAGTCAGCCCAGCAGAGAAAGAGCCTGGCCCCCGAGCCTGTACAGGTTAGAGGCAAAACAGATACCCTGGGTGGGGCTAGGGAGATGGAGGGCCAGACCTAATTCATACCAACATAGGTGGGGTCTAGACTTCATTAGGCTTATCTGGGACATTTGTCATTTGCATAGGCTTTGTTTGTGCTTCTAATTTATTCATTTATTCTCTTCATTGGGTGCCTCCGGTGTGTTAGCTATATAGTACTAGCCACTGGGAAGGAAAAGTAAAATAAGCCTCTTGTTCCTGTCGTTGGAGCTCTGACTGTCTTTAAATATGGACTATAAACAAGTTATTATAATAGGAGGTGGTAAGTGCTGTATATAGGTAGACACTATGCCATGAGAATACAAAGAAGAGGCATCTAACTACACAGGCTGAAAGAGGGCATTTAAGAAAGACTTTCTGGAGGCAGTGTTTTAGCATCAGTCAGCTAAGTCCTGGGGGGTGAGAGCTTGGGGGGCACTTCAAACCTCAGAACAGTACTCTGACTGGAGTTACAAGACTAATTATAATTAGGCTTTTCGGAGTTTGGGTTATTTAGGTGAGACAGACCTAAGTGAGCTACCAGGTGAACAGTTAGTTATGAGAGGGAGGGGGCATCTTGCTAAATTGTGGCTTTCTTCAGACTGAGCTAAAGCTTAAGAAAGCCTGTGTGAGGAGCCTCTCTGGGTTTGGACGTCTTGTTTTTCTCCCTGTCACGTATAGATCACCCCACCTGCTCCCAGTGCCCAGCAGTCCTGGGCCCAGGCGTTCGGGGGCGGCCAGGGCAGCAGCAGCAGCAGTCGCCTCAGCCAGTACTTTGAGAGATTTGATGTGAAGGAGTCCTCCTACCATCTGCTCATCTCCCGTCTGGACCTGCACATTTGCGATGATAGCCAGTCCCGAGAGCCAGGTACTCTGTTAGGCCTGAGCCTGGGCTGGGTGGTCCGTCAGTACCTTCAGCTCTTTTCAAGATGCTGTGGAGTACTTTGGTTGGCTTCCCTTAATCCCAGGCATTCCTTGGGCCTCAGTCTCCGGTGGTGTCTCTTGCTCTGTTGGTGGGAAGTAGTGCTTTTAGCCTTTAGGGTGCAGCGGGACCACCGGCAATACTTAGTAAAATACAGAGGCCAGCACTCTCCCAGGCCTCACTAAGAGAGAATCCTCAGGGGCAGAGCTCAAGCAGAGTGTACTTTTTTCCTCCCCAGCATATCTTGGGCAATGCTGACCACTGGTATAACTTTTAGGAAAGTAAATTCAAGTATAGGAAACTCCAGGATTTTCAGATTTTTGAGTCAATTTAAATATTTTTTATGTGTAAATGCCCTCTTCCCAAGCAGAGAGGTTATGTTGTATTCTCATTATGCTTTTCATTCATTAGGACAGTTAGTATTACATAGACATATATGTTTATTCAAAATGAAAAAGGAATTGGACTCATTTTTTCCCTTCATGAGCCTTGGGGAAATCACTTAGCCTCTTGCTTAAGCTCTCTGAGTTTCTTCATTTGTGATCTTGAGTTAAATCATATATGACTCCTTTACCACATTGGTTGTTGTCACGCTCAACTGAAATGATATACTGAATCTGGAGGACCTTAATTATAGGCACATACTCAGTATTATTATCCCTCTGCTGCCTGTTCCTTTAATACCCTGTCTACATTTCCTTTATGGTCCCCTTTGCACCACCTCTTGGCTTGAGATGCTCTCATATAGTAGATTTTTCTCATGCTGCCTTATCCTTTCTGAAGGTTATGTCTGCCTCTTAATGACACCTAGACTGTTTCCTCAGGGGAACTTACCTTTTCTTCCTGGGGCTCCAAGCAGCATTGTCTCTCTTGCTTTGCTATTCTTTGGTGTTGAAGTGACTTCAGCCCCCATCTACTCCTACTCTGAGACAGCTAAAAGGAGCCGTGACAACATAAAGATTGCTTTTGCGACCATAAGAAATAAATTGCTCACTGGTTTGCCACCCACTTATTTTGGAAGTTCTTTCCTAAAATGATTATTATTTTGTTTGGTTGTTTCTTCCAAGTGTTACTCTAAATGCTTTGGGTTTTTTCTCTTGTTTTGTTTTGAATCCTTTCAGAGGTCTTTATTTAAGAGTGTATTATTGAGAGTTTCGTCCTCTTGCTTGATGAGGGGTATTTAGCACTGTCCTCTTCATATGGCCAGGACCCATAATCCACACTAAGATATGAATGACTAGCCTCCTCTGCAGCCCTCATGTATTTATTTATTAAACTAAATTAAACTACAAATCTGGAATTTAGGGAATTTTTGGATGAGATATTTTTAGATACAGGGATAACTCCCAACCTGCCTTACCCAGGTGTGGTGTATGACTCTGTTAAGGAGCAAGGAACAGAACAAGTTCTTGTGAATTTGACTCTTCTCCTGGGATCTGGGGAGAAAAGGGAAGGGAGAACTAGTGGTACAGAAAGGGCTGTACGATTCTCTGGAGTTGTTCTAATATGCAGCCACATATAACTACTGTTGGCTGATCCAAATTGAGATGGGCTGCAAATATAATATACGCATGGGATTTTGAAGATATAGTAGAAAACAAGAGTGTAGAATACCTTGATAATTATTTTCATATAGAGTGTATGTGGAAATTGATAAAATGTTGATTATATTCATTTAAGTAGTAGGTATTGTTAAAATTAATTTCACCTTTTTAAAGAACTTTTTTTCATATGGCTACTAGAAAATTTAAAATTACTTATGTGGCTCACATTATATTTCTAATAGATAGCATTGCTCTGGAGCTGTGTGTCCAGTATGGTAGCCAATAGCCACATGTGGCTGTTAAAATTAAGTAAACTAAAAAATTCAGTTCCTCATTTGCACCAGTCACATTTCAAGTACTCAGTACAATCTACAGACCATAAAAGATTTTCATCATCACAGAAAGTTCTTTTGGACTCTAGAGGGTCCTTAAAGGCTACATTTACGTTTTATTTATTTATTTATTTATTTATTTATTTATTTTTTAAGAATTTATTTATTTATTTGACAGAGAGAGACACAGCGAGAGAGGGAACACAAGAAGGGGCAGTGGGAGAGGGAGAAGCAGGCTTCCCGCCGAGCAGGGAGCCCGATGCGGGGGTCGATCCCAGGACCCTGGGACCACGACCTGAGCCGAAGGCAGACGCTTAACGACTGAGCCACCCAGGCACCCCTACATTTACATTTTAGATTTAGCTAGCTGGACTCAGTTTAGATGATTCCAGTTTTGTTGGCAACATCCAAAGCCTCATAGTCAGGAGCCAGTCGAACATATGCCTTCTCTCCATCAGGCCTGATCAAGGTGTTGACTTTTGTCACGTCAGTGTCCTAGAGCTTCTTCACAGCCTGTTTGATCTGGTGCTTGTTGGCCTTGACATCCACAATGAACACAAGTGTGTTGTTGTCTTCTATTTTCTTCATGGTTGACTCAATGGTCAGGGGGAACTTGATGATGGCATAGTGATCAAGCTTGTTTCTCCTGGGGGCGCTCTTTTGAGGATATTTAGGGTGCCTTTGGAGATGCAGTGTCTTGGGTTGTCGGAATTTCGGTGACGTGTGGATCTTCTTTTTTTTTGTGACTGTGGATGCCTTTCAAAAGGCCTTTGAAACCTTGGCTTTGGCTTTGGCTTTGGGAGAAGCAGGGGCTTCCTTCTTTGCCTTTGGTACCATCTTCGTGAAAGGGATTTACCTGCTTTTTCATTAAGGGACACCATAGCCTGGGATGTTGAGCCCTTGAGTAACATGCTTACCTTTCCCTTGGTATTGGAGGTGAAATTATTGGAAACTGGGTGGGTCCTCGGGGACAGCTTGGCTTGAGGTGGGGCAGCACTATCTCTTAAAATAAAATTGGAGCAGTGTATATTCCAGCCTTCAGAGAAGAGGTTAGTAGTTGATGGGGAAGAGTGTTGCCTGCCTCTTTTTAATTCTTTTTCCTTAGAATGAGGCCTGTGAGCCAAAAACTTTCTTTATCACTCTTAAGGCCATGCTGTCCTCATCCCACCAGCTCACTGGAGAATTTTAATTAGTCATTTATGGACACTATTTACCATTTATGTCCTTGTATGATTATGTGTTTATAATTAAATATGTTGGTAATTGGTAATTCTATTTGATTTTGATTTTAATTCTAGACCCTATTTTAATATGCTCAGTCTATGTAGTTTATTGTTCTTTTACATCTAAATAATTCCAATGGAGGGAGCATTGCTGTGAAACCCTCTACCTCCAGTAGCCTCAGTTATGCATTTTTAACTAGGATGGTATCACCCAACAGCAGTTGCAAATTGGCTCTTTCATTTTAAACAGCTTTATTGAGATCGAATTCACATTCCATACAATTCACGCATTTAGAATATACAACTCAGTGTTTTTTTTAGTATATTCATGGGGTTGTGCAATCTAATTTTAGAACATTTTTGCCCTCCCTAAAACAAATCATGTACCCATTAGTTGTCACTTTCCATTTTGCAGCTCTAAGGAACCACTGATCTTCCTTCTGTCTTGAGTTTTTCTATTCTTGACATTAAAAAATTGGCTTTGGTGAGGTGTGGGAGCAAAAAACAATCTTAGCTGTAACAATAGTTTGTGCCCTTCCAAAGCTTAACCCTGCATGACAAAATTTTATTCCTTGGTACTTAATTTCTTTCATTGGGTTTTCTTGGGTATCATGTGAGGAGCATTGACATTGAGTTCATGGAAGATACACAAAATATGGTGAATAGATGGCTGTGATTGGAGGACTTTCTCCCAATTGATTGCTTAATCTCAAAGTCATACAGTAGGAGGGGCCTTGCACATGCCTCCTGACTGCCTTTGGCTGCCTTGTCAGTGTTGTTATATTTGAGCCTCAGTGCTTTTGTGATTTGAACTTCAAGAATTAAATAAAAATAGTTTCTATTTTATTATTTAATTCTACAAGACATTCAGCAAATCATTCATTAAATGCAGAAAAGAAAAAATATTGACCCAGTCTGAATGAATACCTAGCAGCTAG
Organism: Phoca vitulina; assembly: GCF_004348235.1. Lineage (NCBI taxonomy): Eukaryota > Metazoa > Chordata > Mammalia > Carnivora > Phocidae > Phoca > Phoca vitulina. Next base: position 47,558,554 of record NW_022589714.1, on the reverse strand, counting down.
ATAAGCTAAAAGATTTTTTCTCATCAAGCAAAAGTTAAAAGTTAAGTTTACTAAGGGGTGCCTGGCTGGCTCAGTCGGTAGAGCATGTGACTCTTGATCTCAGGGTAGTGAGTTCAAGCCCAACATTGGGCATAGAGCTTACTTAAAAAAAAAAAAGTTCACTAAAATTAATTTTAAGAAATTTATTTAAATTTTCTGTTTTTTTGCTGAAAAATACTTTTGAATAATTAAAAATTTGGTTATATTGCTGTTGTGTATTTCTATAAATTGCTAATTTACATATATAATTTGATACATTATAATTTATATAATAAGTTTCATTAAAGGTTACTCAGCAAATATATTTATAAAGTTGTTAAATATTAATAGCTTTAAGTTTTTAAATTTCTTTTAATTTAAAAGAATTATTTAGTCTTTTGTTACCTTGCATTGAATAAAAGGAGTAAACTTTATATTTCTTCTTCTCTTTTTTTAAGATTTTATTTATTGGGGCACCTGGGTGGCTCAGTCAGTTAAGCATCTGCCTTCGGCTCAGGTCATGATCCCAGCATCCTGGGATCAAGCCCTGCATCGGGCTCCCTGCTCTGCAGGAAACCTGCTTCTCCCTCTCCCACTCCCCCTACTTGTGTTCCTTCTCTCACTGTGTCTCTCTCTGTCAAATAAATAAATAAAATCTTTAAAAAAAAAAGATTTTATTTATTTATTTGAGATAGAGCAAGTGAGAGCGAGCACGGGGTGGGGGGGTAGAGGCAGAGGGAGAAGCAGGCTCCCCATTGAGTAGGGAGCCCGACGTGGGGCTTGATCCCAGGACCCTGGGATCATGATCTGAGCCGAAGGCAGACGCTTAGCCAACTGAGCCACCCAGGCGCCCCTGTATTCATTCTTTTTATGTATAAAGCACAGACAGACATAGTACATAAGCAGATATATAGTATATCTGTGGTATGAAGATTTCATGAAGAGGCAATTATGAAAAAAATGTCTAAATAAGCTCCTTAGAGGTAGTGATAACGAACAAAAAGATTGAGAAGAAGGAACATGAGTGTAGGATGGTGATTAGTCCAGAACTTGAGGTGGTGAAATCCAGACTAGACGGAAATGTACCAGCTTATACCCAGAGGATCCCATGGTATTTCCCTTCACCCTAATAAGAGATAGAAATGTAGAACAGGGTAGGTCAGACAATATGCATATGTAGGAGAAGTAGTGTCTATTCTAACTACTCTACTAACAATTCTTAGAATGTAGTTGGAGAGGTAAGGTAGAAATAGGGAAAGTTTGGGGCGCCTTGGTGGCTCAGTCAGTTAAGCATCTGCCTTCGACTCAGGTTGGGATCGAGCCCCGCATCGGGCTCCCTGCTCAGCGGGGAGTCTGCTTATCCCTCCGCCTGCCGCTCCCCCTGCTTGTGCTCTCTCTCTCTGACAAATAAATAAATAAAATCTTAAAAAAAAAGAAATAGGGAAGGTTCATTCATTTAGTAAGAATTAAATGTAAATTCAAGATAAATATAATACAGTATTTGACTTGATGCTAAAAATTCCAGTTTACCTACAATATCCTGTATGTGTATTTTACAAATGTCCTTGTTAGTGCAGTGTTTTGGTGTTCCATGGTACTGTGTATGTATTTTATGTAGTGATTGTCTAATTAGCTCTGAGGCCAGGATATGAAAGGAAATAATGTGGGTTCTGTTTTGGGGGGAATTTGGCTTATGCCTCTGCAGGTGTTGGGCCGAGGAACAGCAATCCTAGCATTGTTAGGTTTGGGGGAACCAATCAGGATTTTAGAATGTGTCAGTGGGATACCTAGGATTGTAATTCCTGAACCCTGAGTTTTGCAGTTTCTTTTGCCTTTCTGGAAATCTGGCAGCCATTTACAGAGATAATGGAATATACCTTTTTTGGGTGTTGTCCGTTGACCATTATAAATCAAGAGAGGAGGGCCTCAGACTTGCAAATCACTTGACACCCTGGCCTTTCAGTTGCACTTGTGTATCAACCAGACTTTTTTTTTTCTTTTTTTTTTTTTTTTTTTTTGAGGAGGGGGGGGGGGGGCAGGGGGGGGGGGGTGGGGTGGGGGAGAGAGAAAGAGAGAGAGTCTTAAGCAGGCTCCACACCCAGCGTGGAGCTGGACGTGAGGCTCAATCTCACAACCGGGACAGAGATCATGACCTGAGCTGAAATCAAGAGTTGGTCGCTTAACGGACTGAGCCACCCAGGCGCCCTCAGGCTTTGGAACTGATGCTCAGAGGACTTAAGTACTTCAAGTGGTATTTAGGCTTCTTTGTTTCTTCTGCGTTGTTCACCTTTCTTTTTCTTTTATAGGTGTCTCTGCAAACAGACTCATGGGTGGTGCAATGCAGCTTACTTTCCGCAAGATGGCATTTGACTATTACCCCTTCCACTGGGCAGGTAGGACAATTCTAAATAGCAGCAGTTCTAGTGTGTCCCAGGTACCCGTGTATTGAGGACAGATTCTTGGGTTCATTCCTGACTGTCCAGCAGGAGGGTGCCAGGAGTTGCAGCTCAGAGGGGTGTTGGGAATAGCCCTCTTCAAGAAACTTGTCGGGTCTACTATTGATGATTCTTTATCAGTGATGGGAAGAAGTAGGAGGAGAGGCAGTGCTTGAGATGTTGCTTTTGACTCTATGCTCTGCCCCTTACTTCCACTAGTTTTAGAGCCTTCCTAGTAGTCCATGGTCAAAGATAGTGACAGTCAGCAGCTGGCCTTTTAGGGAACCTTAGGGAAAAATCACATATGGAATCCAGAAGAACTTGAGTGTTGTCACTAGATAATTTTTACTTACCCCAGAGAAATCTGGATTGGGGTGAGGGATCAGATTCTGAACTATGACTATACCAATGGAAGGGAAAAATCAGAATGTTGGATCATGATCTTGGACTGAAATCTTTTTGTTTCTTTGTTGCATAGGTGACAGCTGCAAACATTGGGTACGGCACTGTGAGGCCATGGAGACACGAGTCCAGTGGGCCCAGAAGCTGGTGATGGAATTTCAGAGTAAAATGGAGAAGTGGCATGAAGAGACGGGTCTCAAACCGCCCTGGCACCTGGGGGTAGATTCTCCCTTCAGGAGGAAAGCAGGTAGGTTACAAGGAGCTGGAGGACTCCCATTGCTTAGCCTGTTGCTATTTACTTTTGAATATCCAGTGAAGGTAAAGCACCGGACTAGCTAATTATCCCAACCTGATCCCATGGAAAGACATCAGTGACTTTTTTTCTTTACAGAGTCCTAGTTGTCTTTAGGACTAGTTGCAGTGTTGAGGAGAGGTTGTTGTCACCTTTATTCCAGAGACTGTGGCCTTGGTCTTAAGGAGAATACAATTTTTGAGTTCCTTCTAGGAGCTAGACAGTTAAGCTCTCTTTTCTACATATATATAGCCTTAGTGTCTTAGGATTTTTACTTTCCTAATTCTGTTAGTAATGAGAGTTGAATGTACCTGATTCTCTTTCCTACTTTCTTATTTTTATTTAGATTCTCTCTCCAGTCCTCGAAAGAACCCCGTTGAGAGAAGCCCCTCTCAGGGCCGACAGGCTGCCTTTCGGCCTCCAGCATGGAATCGCTTGCGCTCTAGTTGCCTGGTAATACGGGTGGATGACTTGGACATCCACCAGGTGAGAAGCCCAGGATGCAGGGAGACATGGTTGGAAAGGGGTGGAACAGTACATTTGGAAGGCAACAGGTGTGAAGAAGATTGTGGGATTCAGGGGCTGCTTCCCTCACTTCTGGGTGGATTGATAACACTGGTCTGTTTCTTTCTGAGCATGGATGGCTGCTGAGATCAGGACCTGGGACTCCCCCAGTTTCCTCTGATACCCTACTACCAACCTTCCCCTGAGAGCAGTGAACTTGCAGATAGTGGGAGCAGGTGCGAGAATGCCTGCAATACGTGTGAAAAGCCCTCTGCTCCCTGTGGTAGACTTTGCAAGGGTGGCAGTGGCTTTCTATGACCTCAGAGGAAATTGAGGGAATTCTATTCTGGATGCTGTACGGGTGCTAACAGCAACTTGCGTGTGGTTGTGTAGGTTTCTACGGCTGGACAGCCAAGTAAGAAGCCATCTACACTCCTTTCCTGTAGTCGGAAGCTTCACAATCTTCCCACTCAGGTCTCTGCCATTCATATTGAGTTCACAGAGTATTACTTCCCCGATAATCAGGAGCTTCCAGGTAAGCATCTGATCCGCTCACTTCTTATTGTTTAGCTCATGCTCTTCACATCTGCCAGCCTTGGGGCCACGGCTTGTATTCTCATTTGTCTCTAGGAATTTTAGGTGTTTGAGTTAGTTTAGCACACCTTTGTTAAAAACTCTGCCATGTAGAAATATGCACCTTTGCTTTCTTCGTAATAAAATGAGTATCAGCTGGTAAGTAGGAGTCGAGTTGCTACTCTGTACACGGCAATTCTTTTTTTTTTCCTGCTTTCCAGTTCCCTGTCCCAATCTCTACGTTCAGTTAAATGGTCTGACGTTTACTATGGATCCTGTCAGCTTGCTCTGGGGAAACCTCTTCTGCCTGGATTTATACCGCAGTTTGGAGCAGTTCAAAGCTATCTACAAGCTGGAAGATTCGAGCCAGAAAGATGAACACTTGGATATCCGACTGGATGCCTTCTGGTTGAAGGTAGAGGAGAGTGGGATTTTCATTCCCTTTTGGCATCCCTAGCTGCATTTCTCTCGTGGCTATAATCCAGGGTTCTGCTCTGTCCCTTTGATAGAAGTAAGAAAAACAGTATTGCGGCTCGGTCTTTTACACATGTATTAATAGCAGGTTGGGGAGCTACTCAGATGTCCATTCTGAATTGGGTTTCATTTTCTCTCTGAAGGTTAGCTTCCCGCTGGAGAAGAGAGAGCAGGCTGGGTTGCATCGTCCTCAGGCCCTCATCTTTTCTGCATCGGGCGTGACTGCCACCAATACACGTCATGCCCCACATTGTAGTTGTCCAGACCTCCAAAGTCTCTTCCGAGGTTTTGCGGCTGCTGAGTTCTTTCATTCCAATTATGTTCACTTTCCCAAGGTTCCAGGTGGCTTTAGCCTTCTGCACATGCTTTTTTTACATCATGCTTTCCAGGTGGATTCCCGCCTCCCTCAACCCAGTACCCTCCCTCCCCAGAGGCTTAAGGCTTCCCAGGATCTGTGGTCCATCCACTTCACCCAGATCTCCTTGGACTTTGAGGGAACAGAGAACTTCAAAGGCCATACCTTGAATTTTGTGGCCCCCTTCCCCTTGTCCATTTGGGCCTGCCTACCCCTCCGCTGGCAGCAGGCTCAGGCACGGAAGCTCCTTTTGGCCACAGAAGGGAGGCTGAAACCATCCGCTAGCTTTGGCAGTCCTGTCCATTCTGAGGCCCTTGCCCCTGATGCTGTGCCCCATCAAAGGTCAAAGACTGAGCATGATTTGAAAAGCCTGTCAGGCCTTACAGAAGTCATGGATGTTTTGAGAGAAGGCAGCAGTAGTGTGGACAGCAAAGGGCCTCTGACTGAGCTTGAGGATGCAGCAGATGTTCACATGCTTGTACACTCCCCTGCACATGTCCGCGTGAGGCTTGACCATTACCAGTACTTGGCTCTGCTCCGCCTGAAGGAGGTGCTACAGGGTCTTCAAGAGCAACTGACTAAGGACACAGAGGCCATGACTGGCTCTCCTCTGCGGGACCAGACAGCTTGCATTGGGGTCCTCTTCCCCAGCGCTGAGGTGGCTCTGCTCATGCATCCTGCCCCGGCGGCTGTTGAAGCTGACTCTGCAGTTTCAGATACCACCAGCCTCATTGATTCAGAGCTGTCTCCTTCAGAGGATAGGGAGCTGAAGTCTGATGCCTCCTCAGACCAGGGCCCAGCAAGCCCTGAGAAGGTTCTGGAGGACAGTGGCGTTGAAAATCTGGATGCATCCCAGGATAGGCCAGTGCCTCTCCATAGCAATGGAGAGCTACAGGATTCAGATCCTCTTGCACAGCAGGAGGTAGGGAAGGGCCATGAGGCAGTGGATTTCTTACAGGCCAAGAGACTGAGCAGAACCCAGGCATCCACCTCACCAGCTGTGTTGAAGCCCCCAGATGGCAGGGATACTGCTGTGAATGGACAGGCCGAGATCATCCCCTTGAAGAACATTGAGGGAGAATTGTCAAGTGCTATTCACATGACCAAGGATGCCACAAAGGAGGCTCTACATGCCACTATGGACCTCACCAAGGAAGCTGTGTCCCTGACTAAGGATGCCTTCAGTCTGGGCAGAGACCGAATGACCTCCACCATGCACAAGATGTTGTCCCTGCCCCCAGCCAAGTGAGTGGCTCTCTGCCTTCTTCATTCATGCTGTCTCCTCCTCCTAGCTCTGGTCGTTGGGCTTAAGGCCTCCTGCTGTGTGTACTGTTAGATTGGGAAGCACTGTGTAGTCCAGGGGATGGCATAGAATGGCCTCTCTAATGTACCAAAGCCTTTAATTTTCAGTGCTGCCTGAAGGGCAGTGGAAGAATTTTTAGGCTACTTAGAGGATATAGGTATACCAACTGGAGAGACTTATTTTTAAGACTACATCTAATTCTGTGATAGGGGAAGAACCAGAAATTGGATTTGCACATGCCTCCATGTAGCTTAGCCTATTCTTGGGCAGTTTCAAGTCAACATTTACTGCTTCATAGGATCTTCCCTCCTCTTTCACTGATTCACTATTATTGATACAGATATACTCTATGAGAACAATAATAATAATAATACTTGGCATCTGTATGATATTTTATTCTTTTTAGTGGCCTTTCACATAATATTTTGTTTGATTTGATCCCCACAGCAACCCCATGAGATAGCAATAGAAATTTGTATCCTCAGTTTATAGCTGAGGGAACTGAAGGATCAAAAAGGATGAGCCCATGGATCCTGTATCTTGTAGATAGAGAAGCTGGGGCTTTGTATTTGCTCTTTCTGGTACACCTTATCAATGTCTGCCAGAGTAATAGAGAAGGAAGAATTTCATGTGTTCATTCAACAAAAATTTTTCGAGCCCCTACTTTGTGCCTGGCTCTGTGTCAGACACTGAAGATACAGTAGGGAGTTAGCAGAAAAATACAGAAATGCATAATCAGAAGAGTGGAAAGGTATGGATTTTTCCATTGGTGCCTTGTGGTTTTAGGAATGATAATGAAGACTATGGGAAATCTTTGTTGGGATGCTTTGTGGTTTGGGGACCATGGTTTGAAGATCAGTGGCTTTGGAGCTTTGTCTAAGTGGATTGTGGGTCTAAGTGGGTCTCTAAGCAATGCCAGTGTTAGTACTTGCTAGGCACAGATAGCCTAGAAGGAAGGAGAAGGGAAAACTTGAAGGGATAAATGGTAGAATACTAGACAACACTTATGGAGTGCTTTCTGTGTATCAGGCACTCTCCTGAATGCTTACAATATTAATCCATTGAATTCTTGTAACAACCCTGGAAGGCAGGTAATAATATCAGTCCCCATTTTACACGTGAGGAAACTGAGTTCAGAGAGGTAAGAAACTTGCTCAGGATCACAGAACTCCTGAGTGGTGGGGTGAGGATTGAAAGCCTGGACTCCCAGTCACCAAATGTGCTGCTTTTTCTAAATGGAGATGGGAAAAGAGGAGAGGGGGTGATAAAGGGAAAAGAAAGGTGTGTGACACAAACCCTTTTTCAACCCCCAACCTTGACTTGCTGGTGGCCCAGTCCCATGGCCTCTTCTCAGTCCTCCCTGTCCTTGGCTCCTCGTGTCGGCCTTGCGGTTGTCCCGAACGCTTATAGCCCTGCGCGGCCCCTCACACTGCACTTCTCGGCAGGAGTCTTTCCTTCTTCCTTGGCTGCTGTCTTCTGCCTTCTGTCCTATAAACCTAACCGCTCCACTGCACTAGGCTGTCCGTATTCTGATCACTTTTATCATAATCTTTATGTTTTAAATTATAAAAATGATTTGTGTTCATTTTGTTGACAATGTAGGAAAAAAAGAATAAAGAAGAAAAAGTCACTTGTGACAACACAATGCAGAGATAGTCACTATTCACATTTGGATCTTTTTTCTTCCAATTTTTATACCTATATTTGGGTACCCATGTGAATGCTTATAGGTGTGTACACACATACGCTATACATGAATACTATTTTTACAATAATAGAATTATTTCTATATCATCTAGAAAATTTCCAGTTTTATTCACTTGATGTTTGTTTGTGAATCATTTCCCATTCATGAGGTACCTGAATACATAATTTTTAATTGCTCTATTGTATTCTGGCAAATGGATTTATCCTCATTTATTCATTCATCCCACTGTGGGGGGGGCTTTAGTGTGTTTCCAGTTTTTCTCAGAACCAAAGCTGTGTTAAATGCCCTTGTTTTTGTGAACATTACTCTTTATGCATATCTAAATCTTTAGAATGAAAACCCAGAAGTGGGTTATTATTGGGTCAAATGCTGCAAACATTTTTAAGGTTCTTGATGAATTTGCCAAACTTCAGGAAGGTTTATATCAGTGCATTTTTGTATACTTTCTCTCAAGGTTATTTTATTCATCTCCTTACCTCTGCTGTAGTCTATATTTCCGGTTCTGACTTTTCTCCCCTCCCCTGCTCTTCATCAAAAACCATCTACTGCATGTAGTTCCCCATGGATTTCCCAGGGGTGTGGCAAACCTCACATACATAAAACTAAATTCCCTATCCCTCCCTAGACCAGTTCTTTCTTTATTCAGTAGTATCATTCTCCTGCCTCTTCCAGTCATTTGTCAGATTCTGACTGTAATTCTAGAGCAGGGGTTCTCAGACCAAAGCGTGCTTCAGAATCATCTGGAGGGCTTCTTAAAACAGATTGCTGATCCCCACCCTTAGAAGTTTCTCATCCAGTAGGTCTGAGACAGGGCCTGAGAACATGCATTTCTAAGCCCCTTCCCTCCCCCCATTGATGCTGATGCTCCTACCAGGATGACACTTTGAGAACACTGCTTTAGGGAGTCTCATATCCCTTTTTGCTGTCTGTTCCTACATGTGGACTATTTCAGTAAATTATTAATTGATTTCCTCATTGGAGGTCTTTTCCTCACTAGCTTGTTTGAAAGAGCCTTAAAACACAGGTCTGATCTTATTATTTCCCTACTCTAAAATTAGGCTTTTCCCTTATACCCCCTGAATTTAGTTTGAACTTATTAGTGTGGCATAATCAATTATTGTGATATATTCCATATGGTACTTTGTGTTTTTTGTTTTTTAAGTAGGCTCCATGCTGGGGCTTGAACTCACGGTCCTGAGATCAAGAACTGAACTGAGACCAAGACTTGGACACTTAACAGACTGAGTGATCCAGGTGCCCCTCACTTTACAGTTTTTTAATAGACTGTTTTTTAGAAGAGTTTTAGGTTCATAGGAATTACTGAGCAGAAGGTACAGAGATTTCCCATATACCCCCTGTACTTTATAGTTTTAAAAGCACTTTCATATATAATCTTTTATTCAGATTTTTCTGTAATCTGGCTGCAACCCATGTGGTACAAAAGGGGGAAATAAACACTTAGCAAGAGTTAGGAGACTTGGGTTTTTCTTAATTCCATCTTTAACTATGACCTTGAGTCAGCTGCTTCTTTTATAAAATGGGGAGATTAAATAGGAAGATTAAAAGATCTTTAAAGGTTTCTTTTCACTCTATTGTGCCTTTTTAACTTTATCTTCCACTGCTCTTCCCAACAAAACCTAAGCTCTAGCTGCATTGAGCTACTGTCTCCAAAGGTACTTTTTGTTTTCTAGCTCCGTGCTCCATGTCTTTGCTCATGCTGTTTCTTCCGCATAGAATGCCCCTTCCCTGTTTCTTTCACAGCCCTCAAGGGCTCCCTCAAATGCCATCTCCTTCCACAGAGCTATTCCTGATACCCTTCTTCTCATCCTTTCCCCCCTTTGATATTGCCTAGCCTTTGGCTTTGCCTAGCCTCTGTCCCTCTCTTGTGGTGTGTGTGATTTACGCCCATACGATGGTAGGTTGTATCTGAATCTCCTCTCTCCTGATAGTTTATACATTCATTGAGGACAGAGGATGCCTTGTTCGTTATTTTATTCACTCCCTGTGATTCGTATGGTGCCTTATGTGCACAGGTTTTCCAGTAAATACTTGTGGAATGGATGTGGGTGGCTTCAGGTGTCATTCATTTGCACTGGGGCTGTAGGTAGTCAGTCTCGTCTATATATGGGATGACCTTGAATAAACTTGATATTTAATGTTGATATGGCAGAGCTACTTATGCAGTTTGAAATGCCAGATTCAGAAAGGCCAGCAGTTGAAAAATGGTGTGACCCCCTTACAGCAGATAATAGTTGACATCAAAGTTAATGTATAAATAACTATTTGGGTTGAAAGGGTTGGGCATTGCAAGACCCAAAACATATCTTCTAAGCCACATTTGTGTGTGTGTGTGTTTTTAAAGATTTTTTTATTTATTTTTGTGCACGCACGGTAAAGAGAGAGAGCGCGCGAGAGCGCACACACGACAGGGAGAGGGGCAGAGGGAGAAGCAGGCCTCCCGCAGAGCAAGGAGCCCAGTGTGGGGCTCCATCCCAGGACCCTGGGACCATGACCTGAGCTGAAGGCCCCTAACCGACTGAGCCACACAGGCGCCCATGGTTTTTATCTCTTAAACAGGGAGCCCATGGCCAAAATAGATGAGGGGGCGGCAGCACCACTGAGTGGAGGGGCTGCCCGACTCCGACTTTTCTCCATGAAGAGGACAGTATCTCAGCAGTCATTTGACGGCGTTTCATTGGATAACAGTGGCCCTGAAGACCGGATTTCCGTGGACAGTGATGGCAGTGATAGCTTTGTGACGCTCTTGGAGTCTGGTACGTGGAAGCAGCCAGGTGAAACTGAAGTCCAAAAAGGGTTCTTTCTGCTGCCTGTATACCAGCAGGATACAAAAGGAGCTGAGATTTGATAAAATAGATGTTTTCTTAACCAAAACCAAAAAAGAGAGAAATTTTAGTGGATTTGTAGCTCTGGCTTATCTACACATCTTCTAGGTTATTGGTTAGCACTTGACCTTCATCACAGAATGAGACTCAGACCAAAAGAGAGAGTGCTAGTCTTATAGCCATGTAGCTGTGGCAGGAGGATTAGTTTGGTGGCTGGTGCTTTTTGTTGGGTTTTTTTTTTTCCCCTAACTACGTATTTTATTGTTGGAAAATAGGAGCTTTTTCTATGATAAAATGAGTAACTATTAGGAATTAAATCATTCATTACTGGAAACTACACTGGTTCTTTCATGTTATTGAACCGGAGACTTTTTTAAATGGTCCCTTAAGAGTGTCTAAACGAAAATAAAGTAAAAAGAGAATGTACTGTTTCTTAAACTGGGTGGTGTGTACTCCTGTTTGCTTTGTTATTATTATGGAATATTGTGGAAAAATTCAAATATGTATAAAGGTAGATGGGATCAAACGATGAACGCTCATGTACCCATTACCTAGCTTCAAATATTAAGAACTCATGGCCATTCTTGTTTCATACATACTTCTGTTCACTTCCTTTCCTCCCATATTATTTTGAAGCAAATTCCAAACATAACATTTTATCCATAAATATTTTTATTATGCATCTCTAGAAAATAAACTTTAAAAACATTTGAAAAAAATGTAAATTGTGGCAAAGTATATATTACATAAACTTTACAATCTTAACCATTTTTAACTGTAATTGAGGAGCATTAAGTATCATTGTGCAGGGGCACCTGGGTGACTCAGTCATTAAGCGTCTGCCTTCGGCTCAGGTCGTGATCCCAGGGTCCTGGGATTGAGCCACGCATCGGGCTCTCTGCTCAGCGGGAAGCCTGCTTCCTCTCCCTCTCTCACTGTGTTTCTCTCTGTCAAATAAATAAAAAATCTTTAAAAAAAAAAAAAAGTATCGCTGTGCAACCATCACCACTATCCATCTCCAGAACTTTTTTCATCTCATAAATCTGAAAATCTGTACCTCATTCCCTTCTCTTCCAGCCCCTGGCGACCACTGTTCCACTTTGTATTCTGAATTTGACTATTCTGGGTACCTCATATAAATGGAATCACACAGTATTTGTCCTTTTTTTTTAAGATTTTATTGATTTATTTGACGGGAGAGAGACAGAGATAGAGAGAGAGAGCACGAGTGGGGAGGAGAGGGAGAAGCAGGCTCCCCACTGAGCAGGGAGCCCGATGCAGGCTCCATCCAAGGACCCTGAGGTCATGACCTGAGCTGAAGGCAGACACTTAACCAACCGAGCACCCAGGCACCCCAGTATTTGTCCTTTTATGACTGGCTTGTTTCACTTAACATAATGGCCTTAGGGTTCATTCACTTCATAGCACATGTCAGAATTTTCTTCTTTTTTAAAGCTAATACCCTATTGTATGTTTATACCACATTTTGTTAATCCGTTCATCTGTCTGTGGACACTTGGGTTGCATCCATTTGCAGACTTTTTTTTAATGTGACCAAATACCACTGTCCCATTTTTAAAAATCAGCAATTCTTTAAATTCATCAAATATCCAGTTTTCAAATTCCCAATTGTCTCATAAGTGTCATAAGTGTTTTTTTTTTTTCCACAGTTGTCATTGTTTTTAGAGATTGGATTTGAACAGAACTTTTTGATTTTCAAACTCATTTGTTGTCTTTCTTATGCAGAGTCTGGTCCAGAATCTCTTCCACCAGGAACTCTTCCAAATGTCTTGGACAGTGCTGGTGTCCAAGCGAGCCCTGTTGTGGATAGTTACGGCCAGGGGTCACCAGAGGCCAACAGTTCGGTCTCACCCAGTGGGGAAGACCTCAGCCTTCACCCGGTCAGCTGCTCTCCTTTCTTCTCTGCAGAGAGTAGGCTGTAGGCTAGAAGCTTGCGAGGCACTCAGCTAAGAAAGTATCCTTTTACAGGTCTCCGTTCTGGTCCTGAAGGTGAATGAGGTATCTTTGGGGATCGAGGTACGTGGTGAGGACCTGGCTGTAGCCCTGCAGGCAGAGGAACTGAGTGTCCAACAGCTGGGCACCGTGGGACTCTGGCAGTTCCTGCATGGACAGTGCTCAGGTGAGGATGGGGGCTGTTCTAGGGGAGCTGGGATTTATCTGGGGCAGCCCTAGCTTCTTGCTCCTGTCACTGGGCCCCAAGGGTAGCTGTCCTAGTGCCAAGCCCTTGGTCCTTCTCTCCAGCAGCCATTAGGAGGAGGAACTCCAGTCAAGCCTTCTTCTTGCAGGGGAACCTCCCAGAGCCCTTTCTGGGGCTTTGCATTCAGTAGGCTATTCACCATCTTCACTTCCCAGGTGCTCCTTAAGCTTATACAGGAGGCCACTGTCCACTTCTTCATTTGTGTAGCTGCTGACATCCAGCTGTATATGATCAGGGAATTCTGTCATTCAGATTCAATCCTTTGATATTTGTACTTTAGAAGATGACAGGAAGGGCGCCTGGGTGGCTCAGCCATTAAGCGTCTGCCTTCGGCTCAGGTCATGATCCCAGGGTCCTGGGATCGAGTCCCACATCAAGCTCCCTGCTTGGCAGGAAGCCTGCTTCTCCCTCTCCCACCCCCCCTGCTTGTGTTCCTGCTCTCGCTGTGTCTCTCTCTATCAAATAAATAAATAAAATCTTAAAAAAAAAAAAGATGATAACAGGAAAAATCTGGGCTTATGCTGCATTCTTCATTTCAAAAATATTTTTTAAAATATTGAGTAGAATTAACATAACAGTAAAAAATATAAGAAAGTATAAAGTAAAAAAAAATATTGAGTAGATACTAAGGAATACTTACAACATATATGTAAGGTATAAAGTAATAAAAATACAGTGAACCCATGTACACCACCACCTAGTTTAATAAACAGAATAGTACCATGAACTTTGAAGTCCCCAGGAACCCCGCTCCTGAATCTTCTTCTGCCTCTCACCTGTCATAAAGAATCACTCTCCTGAATTTTGTGTTTCTCATTCTGTTGCTTTACTTTACAACTCTTCTACATGTTTGTTATCAGTGTATTATTTAGTTTTGCAGGTTTTAGAGTTTTTCTAAATAGGATTATAGTCTGTATTCTTTCATGAGTGGCTTCTTTCTTTGATATTCTTCAAATTCTACTAGGTTGTTGAATTAGCTGTGATTCATTTTCATTGCTATATCATATTCTATTGTATAAATATTACTAGTTTTTGCTTTTTAAAAACAACTTTATTGAGGTATAATTTGCATTTATGAAATTTGCTTATTGTAAGTATACAATTTGATAAATCCTAACAAGTTTACAGAGTTGTGCAACCATTACCATCACCCCTAAAATATCCCTTGTACCCATTGCTTTATTTACTTCTCTATTCTTAACAGACATTTGGGTTGTTTCTGGGTTTTTTTGCTATATCATATAGGATTGCCTTGAACATTCTTTTTTTTTTAAAGATTTTATTTATTTATTTGAGAGAGAGAGAGAGAGCATGAGTTGGGGGGGAGCAGCAGAGGGAGAGGGAGAAGCAGGCTTCCTGCCGATTAGGGAGCCCAATGCGGGACTTGATCCCAGGACCCTGGGATCATGACCCAAGCTGAAGGCAGACGCTTACCCAACTGAGCCACCCAGGCGCCCTGCCTTGAACATTCTTGTACACGTCTCCTGGTATGTAAGAGAGTTTCTCCGGGGTTACATTCCTGAGGATATAATTTCCAGGGCATTAGGGTAGGTGTAGCTTCAACTTTACTAGGTAATGCCAGTTTTTTTCCCAAAATACTGTGCCAATTTGCAGTTATATAAGTTATTTCATATCCTTGGCTACACCTGTGATAGTTCTTTATGGAGTTTTGGGGAGATTAGCATGGATCCTGCGTGGCTTTATCAGAAATGAGAACACCAAGACTTGGAGAAAGAAGAGATGTTCAAATTTAGCAGAGTTGAGGGTCCTGTGTTTTAAGAGCTTTCCCTTGGCCTTTAGCCCAGTGTCTCAGATTTATAACAAGGCCAGCTTTTTATTGATCCTTGACTTCCCTTCCACCATGAGAGGCATGATAGCAAAAGCCCAGTCTTTGCAGTCAGTCATGGTTGCCTGCATTCAAGTCCTGTCCTTGCTACTTACAAGCTGTTGAACTTTGGGCAAGTTATTTTCTGTGCCTTAGTTCCTTCATCACTAAAATGGGAATGATGATAATACTTTTGGCATAGGGTTGTTATGAATATTAAATATATGTAAAGTGCTTAGAATAGTCTCTGACTCATAATTAATGTTTTCTTTCTGTCTCTCTTCTCAAAGGTACAGGCTTTCAGGAATCCTCAGCTTTGAAGACTGACCACATCAGGCCAGCTGTGGGCCTTCGCTTTGAGGTGGGGCCTGGTGCAGCTGTTCATTCCCCACTGGCCGCACAGAATGGCTTCCTGCATTTCTTGCTTCGAGGCTGTGACCTTGAGCTGTTCACTTCGGTGCTCAATGGCCTGGGGCCCTTCTTGGAGGATGAGGAGATCCCAGTGGTAGTTCCCATGCAGATTGAGCTCCTGCACTCCAGGATCACCCTAAAGGTGAGAGGAGCTTTGGGATTTTACCCTAGACTTCGCCAGGCAAGGAATTTTGGCAGTGATAGCTATACACTTCTTCCCTTGTCATGGTCCAATGTGGTGAGGATCAAGTGAGTAAATGCATATTAGCATTCTTAGTGAAGGTTGTAGTAATACATAAATGTGTGTTGTATCAAAGTGTTCTGGATTTAGGTGAGGAGACCTTGTCACTAGCCCTGACCTTGTCTCTGGCATGCAGCATGACTATGTATAAATAAGCCCATTAGGTTATCTGGTCCTCAGTTTGACCATCTCTAGAATAGGAGAGACTCAGTTCTGCTTCTCTACCTTGCAAGAATGTATGGATACATGATGGCATAACACTGCTTCAGGCTGGATGGTAGAAGCAAGGGTTGTTACCTGAATTGCTCTGAGCTGGTTGGGGGCATCATGTGGGTTCCCTCTTCCCTGCAGGATGATACCCCCCCCATCTATCCGACATCTCCAGGCCCTATCCCCATCACTTTGGCCACGGAGCACCTTGTGCTGAAGCGGGGTGATGATGGTGTGTTCCACATAGACGGTGAGTTGGGCTCGTCAGCCTCCTGGCTTCTCTGCCTTTTTTCTCCCATAAAGGGATAGATGATAACTAGGAATTGTTTGCATGTTGGCAGGAGTTTGTCATTTAGAACCTTTACTTTTTTCCAGTTGCTGCTCAAGACAGACCATCATCTGAAGGACCTAAAAGTGAGAAGAGGCAGCCCCCCGAAGAACAGATGTTTCTGATGCCCACAGAAGAAGCTTTTGGACAGCAGGTGAGGACCCAACTGAACAGTACTTTTCCCACAGACCCTTAGTGGCTGTAATTACAGAAGCTGGTAAAACTCAGAGGGCTGAAAAGGTTGTCTGTGCTGTGTATAGCTGGCTGGTTTGGGCTCCTGTCACCTAGCAGCAACTTCTAGAAGTGCTTACTAGGGGATATAAGTCAGGAACTGTAGGTGAATGGTTGCTGATCATATATTCTACTGTTGCTGTCCTTATAACTGATGAACTCTGAAGACAGGATTAGGCTTTTATTTTTTTTAAAGATTTTATTTATTTATTTGACAGAGAGAGACAGAGAGAACAGGAACACAAGTAGGGGGAGTGGGAGAGGGAGAAGCAGGCTTCCAGCTGAGCAAGGAGCCCGATGCAGGGCTCGATCCCAGGACTCTGGGATCGTGACCTGAGCCGAAGTCAGACGCTTAATGACTGAGCCACCCAGGTTGCCCCAATTAGGCTTTTAGAAAGATCTGGTTGTATTCTCTTGATCAGTAACCAAATTTGTGGATTTTTCTGCTTGAACTCTGAGTTCTTGTTCCCTTATCAGGTTTTTGCAAGGCATGTTATTTATTAACTGTAAATTTGTTATTGTTCCCCAGGTGAAAGAATTGCCTACCCTACAAAAGGAACTCATAGAAACTAAACAAGCATTGGCCGATGCCAACCAGGAGAAAGAAAGACTGCTTCAGGAGATTAGGAAATATAACCCCCTCTTTGAGCTCTGATAGCAGTGGCTCAGCCGTCTTACCAAGGAGAGAGGAGATCACCAGCAATAGCACCACCTGTGACAGAAGGCACCGGCCAGCACTGAAGAAGTCTGCTAAGGATGCCAGAGGGCCTGGGAAGTGCTCAGCCCACTCGTTGGGGTGTCCTTTCCACCAGCTGTTCTGACTTGGGTGGAAGACAGGGCAAAGCATGGCCACGTTCTAGGAAATTGGGGGCAGCTTTGCGTGTGGCTCAAGCATCATGTCTTGCCTACATAAAGCCTTCTGGCTCTCTGCACACTAGGTGGAATCTTGTCGACACTGTCGGGCCATTTCACCACCTGGTTTCATGGCAGAGACATTTGCTTTCTCTACAACCTGTGTGAACAAGAGAAAGTACCCACCTCCTCAGTCACCCGCAGAGCCACCAAAGATTCTACGTCCCAGAGCTTCCTGTAGCAGACCTGAAAAGTCCTCGGCCTGAGCTTTGGCCATGATAGTAGAGTGGAACAGGAAATAGCCAGCGAGGCGGGAGCCAGGAGAGGCACAAGAGTAAGGGAGACCTGGATGCCGCCTTTTTTTGGAAAGGGAGCCAAGCTCATGCCATCTTGGCTGATACTACAATCAGATTTTTCAGGGTTAAGGTTCTTTTCTGTTACACTTCATCATTGTGATGCTGTGGTAGAAAGTAAACAGTAGTGGCTCAGTTGTATCTTTCCCTTCTATAACATTATTTGAAATTTAAATCAATATTCACTGAGCTAGGCTGAAGGTATGACGTGGTAAGAATCACTAGGGGAGCCTGTGCTGAGCCCACTGTTGCCTGCCCAGAGGCCTGCCTGCCTTCACAGCTGCGCTTCAGGACTGATTCCTCTGTCTCCCCGGGCTCCCGGCACGTCTGCTCTCCCAGCACTGGGACTTTCTACCAGCACTCTCCTTTGCACTTGGTCATTTGGGAGCTGAAAATGTGTTTTAAACTGTAACGTAAACTTCTCAACTTGTTGCCTCTCATACTCCTCTATCACTGTGGCTTTTTAAAATCATGTAATTTTGACTTAAGTAAAAAAACAAAACAAAAATCCTTCAACCTAGCTAGGCTTTCCCCTTGCCCCATGAAAGAACGATTTTCCCCCTTTCTTTCCTAATTCTTCCTCAGCATTCTACCTTCATCCATACTGCTCTGTAATATACTTCAAGCTGTGTTGATTGGACAGAAGCTCATCAGCTAACTCACCTTCAATTGGCAAGATGGTAAAATGAGTGATTTACTGGTGTCACTGAAGTCTTAATCACACATGACATATTGGAGGAAAGATAAATATTTTCCTTTATGGGAAATCATGCCTGACTTGCATATTCTAGTTTTTTTGAGGATAAAAAGAAACATGCATTCAAGAAACAACAAGATATAATTTGTTCAGACTTCTAAAGAACTTTTGTCAAGGTTCTTCACTTAAAGCAACTTTAAAAACACCAGTTACTATGAGATACGGGAATACTTTGTCGTGCTTAGGAAACAACTTAGAGACTTAAGAATAAACATCTTTTTGGAGATAATGCTAACAGGGGAAGTTCCCTGTGGGTGGATGCTTGGTTTAACCTTACTTAGGATTTTTATAAATTACCTGGAAGTAGGAAATTATGCAGTCGAATGTCACTACTTTCAGGCAGTGAAAGGTAAACCAGAAGGGATTTAAAAAAAAAAAGCAAAACCACAGAAGGCCCACAAGCCTGGCTGTGACGACACAGGAAAATGACAGGTGAGGTTCAGTCTAGGGAAGTGTAAAGTAATAGAAGAATCAGCAAGGCAGCAAGCTCTGCTAGAACTCCGCAAGGTAACCTAACCATTGCTGAGGGGAAGGAGGGGTCAGTGTGCTGGCTGCTCTGGCTCAAAGCCCGACTGCACCATCAGGAAGGGCTCATGGAGACAACACAGAAAACAGGACCTCATAGAACACCATTTTAATGGCTTACATTATCTATGCACTTCTAGTGACCTTATTTACAGAATATATGGTAAAGGGACGAAAGGTCCAGATAATAGCAAAAATTATCAGGGAGTGGAGATACTTCCACATGAGGACACAAGTTTAAAATGTTAGCTCCAACTCTGGAAAGATAAAAGCTGAGGGTAGTGTGAGATCAGATACCTGGTCAAGAGGAGGGACATGCTCACCAAGTCCTGATATTCTAGCTCTGGGGCTCAACCTCATAGCCTTAAGTACAAGAAAGCACTTCTCCTGGCAAATCAGAAACTTAAAGAGCTCATTGTCCGAGAAGTGATGCTGGCAGAGGCTGTGTTTGGGTGGCAAAGGTTTAAGAGGAATCCTTGTATAATGGCCTTCCAACGGAATTATGGAAAACTAGGGCTATTTGGTGAAACACAGTGAGACGGTAACTGTGTTCCTCCACACACTCCCCCTTAGTGCTCCTTCGGAAGGCATAGTGTTGAACAAAATGGATCACTCGTCCTCTCAAGTATGGCCTTTCTAATGTTCTTAGAGGAGGCCTTGCGGAAGGAGATCAGTAGCCAGAAAATAGAATTATTCAAACTTAGACTCACCCGAATTGGTTTAAAATCACATTCTGATTCTTTTTCCCTCCCCTCCTCCCCCCCACCCTACCCCCACCCACACCATGTCCCTCTGGTATCCCTCCATGCAAAGAAAATGCCTAATGGGCATTGCTTGGTATACCTTCACTTTAAGCTTGTGCTTGCTGGTCAGCGATACAAACAAATCTGGCAAACATCCAGGCTAACCCCTTTAATGGCCAGAGTTCAGTCAGGTTTCTAGGCTCTCTGGAGTTCTTGTCCATGTGACAGATGGAGCCCTAGAATTTCTGACTTTCCTACGTGGCATCCTTGGCTATTGTGTCTTGAAATCCTCCTGCAGAAAATGTGGTATAGGGGTCATTGTCCCAGGAAATTTTAGTTAACAATCATCTTGTGTAACTTCATACTCCTGTTCGCTGGGGGAAAGACTTGCATAATGAAGAAATGTGAACTGGTTGGTAGTTCTCAGGATAAATGTAAAGAAAAAAAAGGAAGGAAAATAGTACTTTGGACTGCTTATGATTTCTGCCTTGGAGCTCTAAGACTCTGTGAACAAGAAATAACAATACCTCAAGAAAATGTCTGGAGTGATAGCACCACTATCCCTCAAAGACCTCAGCTGCTGCACATCACCATTTCAGCTGTGAAACATTTCCAACTATGTATCATCTATGATTGTCGAGATTTCCCGTTTACATGGATGTACTGGAGGTAGGCTTTAGTTTAAATATCTCTTAGCTGAGCTGCAGGGATGGTTATTGATCTCAAATTTTTCAACTCACTGGAATAATTAACCTCATTTCTTTGACTTAAGACTGAAGGAATGGGTTCTATTCTTGTGACGGCTGCTTTTGCTGTATTCTGTAATCTGACCCTCATTTTGCCACAGTCCTCAGACTTGATGTACCCTTTCATGGTTCTCAAAGGAACAGTTTCTGTGTACGGAATATACAAGGGATAAACACTACCCCTCAACATACCCCAGAATTTAAATGCTCCCATTTAACCCATTTACATTAGTTTCCCCTTAGCCTAGTTCAGGGGGGTAGTGGAAAGCAGGTCGTTTCAAGTATTGCCATAGTGATATGGGAATCTGCCATTCTAAACCTTTACACTAAGGGTTAGTTTTTTCTCATTTAATACTTGCCTAAACTTCTAAAATCAGTTACAGTAACATCACAAAACTGTGCAAACGAACATTGCTGCACTGCTAGTAGAATGACATTTGGTTATTTGAGAACTGCAAAAGCTGTCCTGACCTTGTGATTTACCGTAGTCATTACCATTTCGAGAGAAGCTGGTGTGATGTACCATCCTTCCAGAGACTACAGCCCTCACCTAGATCTTCTCCTGCCTTCTACTAGAGTAGGAATATTCCCATTCACCTCTGGATAGGTATGGGTGGAAGCTGTTGTTGAGTGGGGATTATTTTCCCTATCTCTCACAACAGACACAAGGAGAAACACTCTTGGAGAACCTTAAAATGTGAGGCTTTGCTAAATGGCTAGACTCGTGATGTGATCTTTCTCCCTTGTTACTTATAAGTTTCAGCCTTATCCAATATGTCAAATTGCAATAGGTGTAGTTCCTATAATTGTTAAAAAAAATTTGTTAGAGCTGAGAGACTATCTGCCTTTTTTTCTCCCCCCTTAGTTTATTATCTGGTTAAGATTTAGCCTGAGTCTTACAACATTTCTTTGTGGAATGTCCCACTGAAGTGTCTTCTTCACTAGCTAAATATATGTTTAAAGCCATGGGTTTTAATGTAAGATACTCAAAGTCGGATTTACTGTACTTTGTGAGTCCAAGCTGTTTCCCCTCCATCAGGGTGCTAAACAGAACTGGCATCTTTTAAGACATGCTCAGGAAAGCTTCAAAAGAGAACAGCTTCAAAACTCTTCTCCCTATGACACTGAATGACAGAGGAAAGAATTCTTGGGGATTGCCAATTATATACAGTAGCCTTATTACTTCTAATCACTGTCAATAAAAGGTCACTCCATTCCCCTCTATTTGAGGAAAACAATGAGAATGTATCTGATGAACTGGAATACTGGTCAGTGTTGGGAAATTTTAATGTTGCATTATCTAATCAAACCTTGAGTGTACTGGTTCTGTGAACCACCTGAAAAAAGCAAATTAAACTTACTAAACACTGGTTGTGGTATCTCTCTTTATAGGAACCTGAAATATATGGGCTTTTACATTATTTTTAAGTGGTTTAAGTACTCTTTTATGAGAGAAAATTTTAATGGTCCTAACAGAAACTGGGGACTAATTTTATTCTGACACCGGAGAAGAATGGTGAACTTCTCCCCATTCCAACCAGCTAGACAGAAAATGAACACACATATGGCACGTTGGAAAACAGTTTAATGATGACTCACCAAAATCCATAGAACTTTACATGTTTACAGGGACAAACTTTTCCACTACTCTTTTTTTTTTTTTTTTTAAAGATTTTATTTATTTATTTGAGACGGAATGTGAGAGAGAGAGAGCACATGAGAGGGGGGAGGGTCAGAGGGAGAAGCAGGCTCCCTGCCGAGCAGGGAGCCCGATGCGGGACTCGATCCAGGGACTCCAGGATCATGACCTGAGCCGAAGGCAGTCGCTTAACCAACTGAGCCACCCAGGCGCCCCTCCACTACTCTTGCTTTCACTGTGTTTTTCATGGTAGAGTATCTCAAGTCAAAAGTTTCTGGTTGTTTCATCTACTTAAAACCAGATGGAAGAAACAACCTAAGTCATAGCAACTACATGCTTCAGTGTGAAACCGTCAAAGCTCTCCTGGAAAGGTTTTCTCTCTGAAAGCAGCTTCCCTGTCTAGAAGATGCTTACGGCCCACGTACCTTCTTCCAACTGGCCAAGAAACAGTTCAATGCCTCAAAATGCCCAAAGAGGTCCCAATATTTAGTCAAGGCAAGTATGAAACAGGCTGCATGCCTTTGAGATGCAATGAATATCAGAGTTCCAAGAAAGACATTAAAATCATCATGGAATCCTTGGAGGACTGAGATACTAAAGCATCAGTGCAAAAGTCTCATGCAGCAGCAGGTCTGGAACCAGCGCTTCTTCCTTCAGTACCAGGCCTTTCTAGGCTTTGGTCTAGAAGAAGATGATTTTTTTGTGCTTTGAGTTGGGGATCTGCCCCTTGGACTTTAACCTCCGAACAGCCTCCCTCATATGTTTGGGTTGGAGTGGTGGCATTTCTCCCCACTTCTCACACACATCCAGTGCTAAACAGAGGACAAGAAGAAAAGTTTCATTGTCAAAGAACTTCATATTACATAATCCATTTGAATCCTATAATTTTCATTAACCCTTCTGAAGCTTGCTAAGGAAACCATGACACTCCCTTCTTTAGAGAATGCTATAAAACACATCATGTTAGCTTTAGTATATCCTATCAGGCTTTATCATAGGCAATAGTTTAAAACATAACTTCTGCTTAAAAAAATAAAACATTTCACTGATGAGGTTAGCAATACACAGCAGCCAGGTTCTTTCCTTGACGGACAGAGGGCAGCTCCCATGGGTCTATAACATCGGGGACAACTCATCATACCACACTGGTCAGGCCCCAGTGATTGCTTTTCTTGTGTCTTTAATTTGGCAACAGAAATGAGCAAAGTCCATTGGAGAAAAGTACGAAGTATGCTTCTGTCACCCTGGGCTGGGGACAGGCATCCAGAAAGGAGATTTCCCAGATGCTTCCTTGCCTCTGAGTATTAAAACTTCTGAGGAATAATGGTCATGCTCTCCTGAATACAAGGTGCCCCACTTGGTCAACTACTAGTGCAAATGCAAACTCCCACAAGTGTTTAATAGGTCCCTTAGTATAGATACTCTTGAAAATAAGACCCCCAAAGGTTCAATCCCGTATGTGTATTAATAATACTCACCTTCTTCTACCACCTCCCCGACGAAAACCTTGGAAATACCAGACATAGCAATAACAACATTCTGAGACACAGAGGTGCCCGTGATGGACTGGATCAGCTTGAAAGAAGGACAAAGACCATGATTAATATAGTCAAGAACTGGCTTTGGAACATGGTACCCTTAAGAGTTTTTTTTTCCTAAAAAAGTGTTTGCTAAAGGCTGGATGCTGAAATTAAGACTATTAAAACAAGGATTCAGGTGTATAGTGACCTATATGTCAAGATCCTATCCCTGGAATACAAAACTCCAACTGATTATTGAGGGGCATGTTATTTTTATTTTCCTGCATGAATGATCCACCACCTTGACTAACACCCCACTCAAAATGCTAATGGACATAGCTCTTGTGTCTAGTTCAGCTCTCACATCGGATGGAAATGAAGTGTGGTAGTCCATCCTTACCCTTTTAATGGCTGCCTTAGGGAAAGCTGACCGGCGATACATTTCATAACGGTTCAGCTGCTCCTCCGAAAAGGAAGAAACCAGGATTCTAGACAAAGATTCAGGTAATTAAGTTGGCTTACAAGAACAAATGCTTAAAATATATTATCACATCAATAGGGCGCCTGGGTGGCTCAGTTGGTTAGGCGGCTGCCTTCGGCTCAGGTCATGATCCTGGAGTCCCTGGATCGAGTCCCACATCGGGCTCCCTGCTCAGCAGGGAGTCTGCTTCTCCCTCTGACCCTCCTCCCTCTCATGCTCTCTGTCTCTCATTCTCTTTCTCGCAAATAAATAAAATCTTAAAAAAAAAAAAAATAAAAAAAAAAAATAAATATATTATCACATCAATAAAAGCAAGTCTCAGACAATTAGAAAATAAATTTTCGAGGGGTCAATAGCATTAGGTTTGGTGCTTACAAGGAATGAAGATAAAGCATTTTTACTCTTTTTTTAAAAATTTATTTATTTGACAGAGAAGGAACACGAGCAGGGGGAACGGCAGGCAGAGGGAGAAGCAGGCCTCCCGCAGAGCAGGGAGCCTGATGCAGGGCTCGATCCCAGAACCCTGGGATCATGACCTGAGCCAGAGGCAGACAGACGCTCAACAGACTGAGCCACCCAGGCGTTCCAAAGCGTTTCTACTCTTAAGGAACTTGAGAAAAAGTGAAACACAACTTCCTTTCTACTTCATTAAGAACAAAACTTAAACAACAATGTTGGGTCACAGTATACTGTACTATCTAGATTGTATAGGTTGTTTTCAGCACGTGGCTCTCTCTCCCCATAACTCTACCTTACTACATATTGATGGTAAAAATTTGATACATAAATTTATATTCAAACCAGTAGTTTTCAGCATTAACTGACTTGGGGGAAAATGTTTGTAAAATATATGGAAAAGGGTTAATACTCTTAATACTTTCAAATAAATAAAAAGATGGCTATATTAATTTAGAAAATGAGCAAAGGACATGAACAGGGAATTTACAAAAATACCAATGGCCAATACAGAGGAAAAAATTAACTATTATTAACTAAAGAAATGACAATGATAAACTAAAATAAGATAACATTTTTCATGAATCAGACGAATAGTATAAAGAATGGTACTAATAAGAATGGGAGGACAAAAACTCATACCTGCTGGTAGAGTGTGAAGTGGAACGACCTTTCTGGAGAAGCATTTGGAAATGTGTATGAAGAGCCTTTGAAAATATTCATACTGTTTGAACTGGCAATTCACTTCTAGGAGTTTATTTAGGAAATAAGTAGACAAGTATGCAAAGATGTGCTCAAAGATACTCATCATAATGTTGTCAAAAGAAAAAAAAAGAGGGTGCCTGGGTGGCTCAGTTGGTTAAGCGACTGCCTTCGGCTCAGGTCATGATCCTGGAGTCCCTGGATCGAGTCCCGCATCGGGCTCCCTGCTCAGCAAGGAGCCTGCTTCTCCCTCTGACCCTCCCCCCTCTCATGTGCTCTCTCTCTCTCATTCTCTCTGTCTCAAGTAAATAAATAAAAATCTTTAAAAAATAATAAAAAAAAAAAAAAAAAGAAAAAAAAAGAACTACAGGGATTGATTAAATTATTCACCTGCATAATGGAATATAATGCAGCCATTGCAACTGATGATTTATGGGCATATTTACTGACAAAATATTTAGCTATACATATAAAACATTAAAAACAAGTCTGAGGGATGCCTGGGTGGCTCAGTCGTTAAGTGTCTGCCTTTGGCTCAGGTCATGGTTCCAGGGTCCTGGGATGGAGCCCCACATCAGGCTTCCTGCTCCCTGGGAAGCCTGCTTCTCCCTCTGCCACTCCCCCTGCTTGTGTTCCCTCTCTCACTGTGTCTCTCTCTGTCAAATAAATAAATAAAATCTTAAAAAAAAAGTCTGAAAACAACAACAAAAAAATAAACCAAAAAAACCCCCAAGTCTGAAGAAGTATATAATCAAATATATATCCAGGGTTAACTCTGGGTGGTGGGATTAGAGGTAATTATTTTTTTCCATTTTTCTGTATTCTCTGAATAATTTGCATGAGCCCATACATCTTTTACAATCAGAAAACACCATGAGGGGTGCCTGGCTGGCTCAGTCTGGTGGAGCGTGTGACTCTTGATCTTGGGGTTGTGGGTTTGAGCCCCATGTTGGGTGTAGAGATTACTTAAAAATAAAATCTTAAAAAAAACCCAAAAAATCCCCCCCAAAACCCAAAAAACCACAATGAAGCTACTTCCATTTAAAAAAATGTTATGACCTAGATATATAATTAACATGGAAAACACTCACCCTATATAATGTGAAAAACAGGTTACAAACAGTAACATCTTTGGAAAAATTTATTTCTAGATATATATGTATATAGAAAGTATCTTGGAGAGTATACACCAAAATATTAACAGTTTTTATCTCTGGTGATAAGATGATATTTTTCTTTTTACTTATTTATGTTTTCTAAAATGTAACATAAGGTATTATTTGCTTTATTTTCTTTTGAATATAAAAAAGGAAAAAAATTTAAAGGCCAAAAAAATTTATTAACTTTGTATGGTCAAGTTAGAGCCTTGAAATGGGGAAAAAAATCAGAAAGTGACTTACTGCATCTTTTGAATCTCATCTTCATCCACTTTTTGCTTCTTCTCTTTCTTTTCTTTGGTATCTATTTTCATTTTTTTGGCTGCAGGAGTAAGTAAAGATGAGTCTTCCCTTTCAACTGCTGTTAAATCTGAGATGTCCTGACTCTTGAGCTGAGAAGATGAAAGAAACCCCATTATATACGTGGCCTACTTTCCAGACTTGGGTAAGACTTCATTCTTATTATAACACAACAAACCCATTATTCAATAGTTTTTTGGTTCCAAACACTGGCTGTATCATCATTATGTGTAAGATACACTCTCCTAAAGAAGTTTATAGCCCAGCTGTGGAAAGAAAACCAGACAAATAATCCAGTGTTCCAGTTTAGCTATGATCATAGCTCTAGTATGTTTACAAAGGAAATGATATGCCAAGGATCATGAAAACCACTACCCCCCTTGAGCCCACTTTCCTGACCTCATTCTTTAGAGGGGATGTCAGAAAAGTCCTCTCCATCCAGCCAGCTCTTCTGCCTCTAAATCTATAGATCTCTTTATTGCTGATGATTCCATCTGGAAAGAATATTAAAAAGGAGGCACCTTCTCATCAAAACAGTGTTTCTTTGAATTTGGAACTTTTAATAATTTTTTTTAAGTAACCTCTACCCCCAGCATGGGGCTCGAACTCATGACCCTGAGATCAAGAGTCGCATGTTCTACCGACTGAGCCAGCCATGTGGCCCTGGATTTGGAACTTATAAGTGAGCTTCCCCCACGTGTAGTGCTCTTTTCTTCCTATCTCTCAATTCTACTGTATCATGCAAATATTTATTTTTCATTGCTAGACTGAAAACTTTTTGAAGATAGGTTTGTCTGTTATTATTTCTCTCTCCCCACATAAGCATTTAGCATAGGTTTACTCATGCTAGATGTTTAATGTCTGTTTAATAGCAATTAAAATCAAAATCCAAACTTCACCCCCTCTACCTTAATATAAAATCAAAAGACATAACAAACCTCATTAATGGGATTTAACCTCTGTTTTCCCTAAAGAGGAACTCATATGAACTCATACAGGAATATGAGGGGGGTAGGTGAAAGTGAAGGCAGTATACCTTTAAAAAACTTGTCAATTTCTTCTCTAGTTATCTATTTAATACAAGTTTTCTAACCTCTCTGTGCTTCAGTTTTGGTGATTTATATTTTCCCTAAAAATAAGCCATTTTTCTTAGATTTTCAAATGTATTTGGCCTAAACTTGAACATCAAATATTTCTGGTTTGTTCTGTTCTTTTATTTATTTATTTTTTTAAAAGATTTTACTTACTTATTTGAGAGAGAGAGCACAATCAGGGGGAGGGAGAGGGAGAAGCAGGCCCTCCGCTGAGCAGGGAGCCTGACCTGGGGCTGGAATCCAGGACCCCGGGATCACGACCTCAGCTGAAGGCAGATGCTTAACCGACTGAACCACCCAGGTGCCCCTGTTCTGTTTTTTTTTTCTGGTTTCTTGAGTTAGGTGCTTATTTTCAGCATCTCGTTAATAATAAAAATATATAAAGCTATGAAATTTTCTTTAAATAAAGTTTTGAAAGGCCATAGAATTTAATGTAGTGTTCTCTTTATTTATTTATTTAATCTAAGGGCTAGTTAAAAAATAGTTTAAAATATCCAGATGCTAGTTTTTTGGGAGGAGTGGGGGTGAGGAGAAGCTTTTTTTTGTTAATTTTAGGTCTATTGCACTGTACTAACAGGATGTGGCCTGTTTTGATTTCTACTTTTAAGAATTTGTGTTTTTCTTTGTGGTATGGTATGTGATTTTTTTTTTTTTTAAGATTTTATTTGAGAGGGAGAGAGAGAGAGCAAGTGAGAGCACAAGAGCAGGGGCAGGGAGCCCGATGCGGGGCTCGATCCGAGGACGCTGGGATCATGACCTGAGCTGAAGGCAGACACTTAATGAACTGAGCCACCCAGGCACCCCTATATGATCAATTTTTTAAAAGTGTTTCAGATAAAAAAAAAATTATCTTCTGTTGGGTGCAAATTTCTGCATGTAGTAAGCTCCTTATGGGACTGAGACGATTATTCAAATCTTCTCTGTCCTTCAGGTCTGTTTTAAAGGTTCCTTCTTAAAATAGTTTCATCACATTTTTCTTTTTCTAAAAGTTCTTACTTTACATGTTTTGATGCAACTTAATGCTCTGAAAGGCTGTTTCTATTTAATCCAATGTCCTCCCCCATGATCCCTTTAAGAAGAAGCTCTAAGACTCCAAGATTCTATCTCTAGAAATGGAACCGAGAGAACACTGAGATTCTGGTCCCCCGACTGATGCTCGGTTAGGCAACACTGCTGAACTCTTCGGGTGGCACAACTGATGGGTTTGGTGTATTTATGCTATAGAGAGCCTTGGACATTAGCATCCAGATCACTGGTAGTAGTTAAATGTCTGAAGAGGGTAAAAGCGTGGCTAATCCAGTAACTCCCTCGAAGTCTTCCTTGAACGATTCTGCAGTGTATAATGACAAAGTTATGCTTGAGCAACATCTAGGAGAAACCATATTTCGGTCAAAGGGGTACTAGGAATCCTGGGTTCTAGCTCTTGCACTAAGTGTTAGTGTGACATCAGATCCCAATTTCCTCACCAGGAAAACCAAGAGGCTACGTCAAAGTCCCTTAAGGGCGCCTGGGTGGCTTCGTGCGTAGAACATGCCGCTCCTGATTTCACGGTCGTGAGTTCAAGCCCCACCTTGGGGGTAGAGTTTACTTAAAAAAAATTCTCTTAGAAGTAGCCTTGATATCTAAGGGATTAAAAGTATTAACCCAATGGCTGGATGTCTAGAACCGAACCAGCATTACAGTTTTGTCTCCTCCCTCTCCCCACCCACCTTCGCAGATCTAAAGGGAGTCATGGTGAGTTCCAGTTATCTTAGATTGGCAGGGACCAACCAGAAAGCCGGTCCAGCAAGCACTAACAATCTCTGGCCTCATCAACACTGCTCTCCCTACCTCGCCTTCTTCGGCCGTGGCTTCTTTCAAATCCCCATCTCCGTCCCCGTCAGTTTCCTCCGGGATTCCGTCCGTGTCGGTAGCGCCGGGACCCCCGGGAGCAGCGGCCGTTTCGTCTGACTCCCCTGTCTCTCCTCCTTTTTCCGTGGGCGACTCGCAGGCATTATCCATAGCAGCAAGAAAAAGAGGGGAGAGATCGCAGTCCTGTCAGACTCTGGAGCTCCCGACCTAGAGGCATAC
The DNA here is from genome assembly GCF_004348235.1 of Phoca vitulina. Taxonomy (NCBI): domain Eukaryota; kingdom Metazoa; phylum Chordata; class Mammalia; order Carnivora; family Phocidae; genus Phoca; species Phoca vitulina. The sequence continues at coordinate 47,528,788 of NW_022589714.1, read as the reverse complement.
AGCAGCCCACAAGCTTACTTCCTGTTGTCGCGCTATGATAACATCACTCCTACGGCTCCTCGGAGGGGACAGTTGGAAGCATGCGCAGAGGACTTCAGGGCTCTGTTTCAAGTCTGATTTGGTGGCGGTTGGAGAGGGAAGATTGAGGGTACAGAATTCAGTTTGTGGATTTTCCTTCCACATTGGGAAATCAGCATTTGTAAAGGACAGTTGTGTTGTTTACTGAAGGACTTCCCCCCCTCATTCTGCCTTCCTAAAAACGTAGTTAACTCCTTAGTCCGCTTTCTTCAGAGTAAAGTTTAGGGACGGGAGAAAACTCAATTACGTTGTACGCCCGTGTCGTGGGATGCGGCTATCCGGTAAACTTTTAGGCAGGGACTCAACCTCGTACATTTCAATTGGGTAGAGACCGTGGACCTGTGTGAATTGTCAGCATTTCCCTTGGGTTCCTTAAGCACCCTAAAAAAAAAAAAAAAAAAAAAGTCATATAGCTTGAACAGAATTGATCCAATCCATTTATTCACTCCACAACTGTTGAACGCCTGCTTCGAGCTAGGAACAGTTCTAGTAGTAAAAACATAGTTTCTACCCAATTAAGTGAGTTTTCCAATTCACCAGTACTCAAGACCGAGGTCGGTTTCACAAGCCTGACTTCTTATGTCAGTTTTGTTAATCTCATCAAAAGTAAGAGGAAGCAAATCCTACCGGGATGGGAGGTCTTTTCTTTGCATATTTCGCTTTAACGAGCCATTTCAGAGATTGGGACCATGAAGAAGTGGAGATATTTTTATTTAAAAATTTTCCTCTCTTCCCTCATTGAGGTACGGAGCGGGGCATTTTATTCACCTCTGTATCACTAGGTTCCCACATCCACCACATATTTAATTTATGCGTGCTCAAAGAATGGGCTTGGAAATGTAGGTGCGCGTTACCATATTTCTCTCTTTGTTTCTACGCTGCCTGGGTGAATTACCGTATTTCCTGTCTTGTGGGCTCCCAAAACCTTTGGGGAAGGAGCGCACTTCGGGAGGCGCATACAGGTGGGCCCCGTTTGTTCCCTTCCCCCTGTACAGCGAGTAACTACAAGGCGCTTTCCTCTCGCCCCTGGAGCCCTATCTCCGCAGACCCAGGTCCATTTCCTGCAGACCAAAGCCACCTGTACCCGGCGGCCGAGCCCCGCCCAGCTAGGTGGGCAAGGGGGCGGGGCGCGGGGGCGCGGTGACGCGTGACGCCAGATCCCGGAAGTGACGCGCTCCTGGGGCGAAAAGGCGGGGGGGAGGGGGGTGGTGTCCCCGGCCGGTTTGGGGGGTGCGTTGCCCGGAGACGGAAAGTTTGGGAGCGGGAGCAGCCTCCGCCGCAGCCCTGGGAAGGGGGTCCAGGGGGCGGTGGCCCTGGGGATGGGGAAGGAGCAGGAGCTGCTGGAGGCGGCCCGCACCGGGCACCTCCCGGCCGTGGAGAAGCTGCTGTCCGGGAAGCGGCTCTCCTCAGGCTTCGGGGGCGGCGGCGGCGGCGGCGGCTCCTCCGGGAGCAGCGGCGGCGGCGGCGGCGGCCTGGGGTCCTCGAGCCATCCCCTTTCCAGTCTGCTCAGGTGAGTAACGCGCCGGGGCGGGACAGCCGCCTGGAGACCCCCTCTCCCCCGCGCGTCTCCTGGGTCTCCAGAGAGGTCCGCGCTCCTGAGACCCGGGCGGGTGGGTTTGCTGGGTGCCCCGGGTCGAGGGCGGGCGGCCCACGGGGCGAGGAGCGCGGGTGCGGGTCCGCGCGGAGCCGGGCTCCCGTCTCGCATCCTGACCTGGCTGCGGAGAATGGTGGGAGTGCCCGGGTGGCAGCCGCCGCCGCATGGCACAGCCCGGCTTCACCCTCGCCCGCTGTAGGGTGCCAGCTGTCGTATCTCACAAGCCACTTTAGAGCAAAGGAATATTTATTTTAAATCTCCCTCACCTCCTGCAGAAACTCCCACGCCTTGCAGAATCTCGCCGCTCCCCTGGAGGAAATTCTCTTGATTCCCTTCTTTTGGGAACTTGGAACCTTCCACCACGCTCCGCAGGACCTGGCTTTTGTTGTTTATATTAAAATTGTGTCTGGATTTATCACATTCAAAGTGTTCATTTAGTCCCTCTTGTGCTTGAAGCTCAAATTCTAGTTCGTTGTAGTGAACCTCATTGGATTAGTCTGCTAATCCTGCATATGCAGGATTCATCAAGGGGTTTATTCGTCAAGAAACAAAGCTTTAGAAAGACTGGTTTAGGAAACTGAGGGGTGCTTTAAACTTTTCTGAGATCTGTTGTTAAAATAAACACTTGAATCTGGAGCTGTACGGATTGAGAGGGAAAGGTCACTTTTGCGTGGCTTGGGGGGGAATTGGACGTGCTTTGTCAGTGTGAGTAAAATGTGTTGGTTCAGCAGCACTTTCATTGCCTGTTTTCTTTTCCTTCCTTGTTCTTTTGAGGTTTTTAAGAAGTGGAAGTTCATTTAGAAATGGCTTCGTTGGCTTTTGTTTCCCTATTAGTTTATTCAGTTACTTCGAGTGAGCTTGGACCAAAGCAGCCCAAGGATCTAATAAATTGTTAGGTATTAAGCACTGGGTACAAGCCCATGTCTACACAGGAAGATCTTTTAAAAAGCAGTATAAGAGAAGAACTCTCCCCAGGAATTCTTTTGGGGAGGTTAAAACCAGTGCTATTTGCTGCCCTTTCTCCAGCCCCTGGAACAATGCTGTCACACAGTTGGTACTCAGGATTCATTGAAAGAATAAAAATATCAATTAGGGGATGACAGATTTCTAAATAGGGTGATGGTGGTACTGGCAGTAATTGTTAGTAGTTCGGAGAAATGAGACATAACTTTGGGAATGAGATAGAGATCAGAGCTTCCAGGAGGAGGACTTCAGCTCACTTTGAAGGATGTGAGGATTTAGATTGGTGAAGTACAGTGAGAGCATTCCAGGCTGGCAAGCCCTGATCAGAGGCACAGAGCAGGAAAGGAAACTTATCTGGTGCTAGTGGGGCACTAGAAGAACTTCCTGCCAGGAGCCTTGAGTGGTTGGGCGTGATAAAGGTAATAATAATGAATGGGTACACTTCCATCTTTTAGATTGACTTAGTCTTTCTTATGTTTATAGTCCCAGTCCCTAGATCAGTGCCTGACAACTTATGGGTGTTGAATAGATGTACTTTTTTTTTTTTTTTTTAGGATTTTATTTATTTATTGGAGAGAGAGAGAGCACAAGTGGGGGGAGGAGCAGAGGCAGAGGCAAAGGGAGAAGCAGGCTCTGCACTGAGCAGAGAGCCCTGGGATCATGCCTGAGCCGAAGGCAGACGCTTAACCAACTGAGGCACCCAGGTGCCCCTCAAAAGATGTACTTTGAATGCATGCATTGGGTTTCGAATCTTCCCTGGGTTACTTTGGTATTTCTGCACTCTGATGTCTGAGAGATGACAGAAAGACTATAGAAGTTTGGAGGTGCCTGTCTCTATTTGGTTGAATAATGTAGCATTTGGAGGGTTGCCGGAGATACCTTAACCCCTAGTATAACCTGCTGACATGAGAAACTTTCAAATATCTCCCACCTTCAAGTACAGGTCAAATTACTCTTACTGCTCACACTCAGAGACTGTTGAAATTTTGCTGAGGTTTTAGCTGCCATGTAGTTAAGCAAGACTAGGAAATGTTTGTTGACCACAGTGTTTTTACTTTGGGCCTCATACTAAAATGTCCAGTCTCTGTCATAAAGTGTGCACGGTGTCTCCATTTCCTTGCATAAGAGAGCTGACTCCTGACGTGCTCTTGTGTCTCTTACGGAGATGGTAGGTGGCCCAAGAGCTTCCTTAGCCTCTCATCGCTGGGATTCCTAGGGGCAGGGAGGATCTTCAGGCACTAGTTACACTAGGTGTGTCATTAATTAGAGGTGATTCTGGTTCAGCCTAGTGGAAGATTTCTGAGCAAATGACACTCTGTATTTAAATAGTCCGTAGGTCAGCATGTCCTCCCATTTTAGGTTTGGAAATAGTAGAGGGTAGGCTCCCTATGCCCACACTCCTCACCTCCAAGGACCCTTAACAAGAGCTGTGGAATCCTAGCTTCAGATCTGGCCTCTGCATTAGCTGCCGTATCCTACCCTTACTAGTGCTGCCAACCGTAACCTATGTTTGTCCCTCTGTTTGAGTGACCAAGTAAAGCTGGCTAGAATGGGAGCTTACAGCTGCAGTGGCTATAATGTTCTAAACCACATGTGTGTTTGTCTGTTCATCTATTTATGACTCCCCTCCCCTAGTTCCACAAAGGTTTTGTGTTTATTCTTAAGCTACAAAATGCTCCCTCTTTCACCCCATCTCTTTATTCTTACACTTCTTGGGCTTAGGTCTTAACTTCTTAAAGCCCTCCCTGCTGACCCTAATACACACAGATCTCTCAGGCTTCTACTTCTTTGGAACCCATCATCTGGAGCGTACAGTAGGTCATCGGCTCGTACTTTACTTGCCTAGTTTTCCTAGTTTATTGCTTTGGCCTGTCAGTATAATGTTTACATATAGTAACACTCACCAGTTGAGAACATACCTGAGAATCAGAAAGTTAGCAAAAACTTTTAGGAAAAAAGAGTTGTTATAGACTTATTTACTGCACATTTATTCAGAGGCAGTAGAGTATAATGCTCTGCAGTCAGACTGCCTGAATTCACAGTGTGCTTCCAGCATGGACTAGCTGCTTGATTTTATACAAATTACTCAGCCACTTGGAGTCTTGATTTCTGCATCTGTAAAATGGGGACAATATTGTTTGCCTTATAGGTATCATCTTAGATACTGTGTGTAAAATACTTCCACATTTTCTGGCACATTGTAAATGCTCCCTGTTAGCCATCCTCAGTTCAGTTCAGCCCATACAGTTTTGCCATACTGCCCCTGCTGTGTACAAAGTACCATGCCAGATATATTATAAATGGTGTTCTTTCATACTTGGGTATGTGTTTTCCGGGCTGTGGCAGTTTAGAGACAATAAATAGGGGAGAGGGCCCGCTTAGGTAGGCACATTAGTGCTGTTCATTTATCTAGTGTTTACCTGTCATCTACTTTGTGCCAGGCCAATTGCTAGATGCACTGTAAAGTTTATCTCAGACCCAGCACATAGTAGGTACTTTATCAAAATTAGCCCCTCTCCTGATGCGTGGTCTCTTTCTGTACAGCATTTATAGCAGTATGATGTCTGTGTGACAGATTGACAAAATAAGAGACAGAAAAAGCAATTAAAATCTATCATAATTTTTCCCACTTTTTAGTAATTTGAGACTATTAACATAGATGTGCATAGCCCTACACACTTCCTTAGGCCCTAGGCATCATTGTACTATAGCTTAGTGCTCTAATTTCTGTTTAGTATGACTCTTAGCCATCAGATACAGATTAAATTATGTTCAGTGTAGCATGTTAATGAAAGTAAGGAAAACATGTTTTAGTTTTTTATCCAAAATGATTCAAATATAGTTGCTGTTACTTAAAAAGACAAGCAGTAGATTATTTAGAAAGCATAGTTACCTGAAAGGTCTAGTCCTAGAAAGGTTCTGGATGGCATAGATTTTGCTTTATATAATACGATATCATTTTCTGATTGTTGAACAGATGTATGCCTTCAGTCAAGTACCTTGGAACAGGCACTGTGTTAAACTTCTTTTTAACTCATGGTATTTTTCAGCCCTGCACACAAATTCTCATGTAATTCAGAGTTTGATATGTTGATGGTCATACTGAAACTACTAATTTCCAGGAAAGCGAATTCTGTATGAGAAGACAGTAAGATTTGGGTTAGAAGTGAATTCTATCAACTAAAGGGCAAAAAGACCTGAGAAAAGGAAATGTTACAAGAAAACATCATATATTAACTTAAAACTATGTTGAATTATGAGCTAAATACTGGTATATGTGAACAATGTAGAGTGAAATGCATTCCTGAGGGTTCAGAAGCACAAAGAAACTAAACCAAAGATTAGGATCAAGGAATAGATTGTGTCATGGTTTAGGAGAATTCTATACTTAATTTCTTAAGCATAAGAGTGAATAAGAAAAGAAGCCAAGGAGGCTTACTGGAGAAATCGGAAAATTTATAGACAGTAGCAATAAATGTGGCTATAATTAGTTTTTACTCTACCTTTTGGGGTGGTGGGGGGAGACTATCTAGAAATAGCCACAGTTTGCCAAATATATGAACTATTTTCTGAAATAAGAAATGAAGAATGAAAACTTTTGAAAAATAGACCCCACTTTGGGGACAATAAAAAGTTCTTCCAATGTCAGAAGATATGACAACATATTCATTGTTTTTAAAGAAAGATTCTTAATATTTATGTCAGGAATTCAGACTTAAAAAAAAAAAAAAGAAGTGGTTAACATAACCATTCCATTAAAATGGTCCTTTGACCAGAATGAATGTGTAGCTTGGAAACAGTAATGGCAAGACAACTTTTCTCATGCTGACCCTGTTACTTTTGTCCTCCCGTGATGGCAGATTTTCTTTTGAATATGCCTAATTTGAGCAAAATGATTTTAACATCCTAAGGAAGAGGACAACGCTGACCAAGGATTGTAGAATGCAAGGTCCTGAAGCAGGATCTCATGGGCTTGTGTGATCTAAATTCTCATTCTTCCAAGAGAATGCAACAAAACAAAAACAAAACATGAGGATAATAGTTTTCTAGATCTTACACTAAACCCTCTTAATTCATTAAAAATGATTTTTAAAGAATTTCTTAATATATCTCTTTTAAGTATGATTTTTTTGGGATAATGGTCCTTTTCCTTTATTTTGGAATTGCTGTGCATTTTCGCTTTCTTTAAAGCAGAATATGACTGTGTGTGGTTATTTTATATCTAAAAATAGTGCTTATCTTAAACTGAGTAAGGCATGTACTTATAGAAAAAGATAATTTAACAGAAGTTTGAAAAGTCAGACATCTCCCTTTTTCTGAATTCTCCAATTGAAGTTCAGTTTTTACTGTCTTAGTTACAAAAATGAGAGACTGGAAACAGTGAAACAGTCTTGTGGTCTGCAGAATTTGATTTGTATCCAGTTAGCTTCAGCATGTTCACTTGTCCTGGGAGATTACGGTCCCAGTGAAAGTTGCTTCCTTGGTCAGAAAAATCCCTTTAGAAGTTTCTTTTTTTCTTCTTGATTTGTTCACCCCAAACAGCTGTGAATTTTGGTTTGCAAAAAGGAAGTCAGTGCTATTTCTACCCTAGTTTTCAGGAGGGAAAGTAAATTACTGGGTTTTATAGCCCAGAGACACCAAGGAAACCCCAAAAGTAGATAGTGGAGAGTTTGTTCTTGGAAATGTCAGGCTCTCCTGTGAGTAGGAACTTGGTCTCTTCTGGACAGCTCTCAGAAGATGTTCCCCACACTGATTTCTACAAGATTACTGGGAGATTTTCTGTGGTATAGAAAATTATATTGTTACATTCATAGAACATCTTCAAATAACTTTGGTGTGGTTAGAGTTAATGGTAGTAATACTAGAAATTATACGTTACGGCTTCATATTTATCCTTTGCTAGTAATTTGTAGATCAAGTTTGTTTAGTTTACAAATCAGAAAGAGTTTTTAAAACAAGTCGGTTGTCTCTGCTTTACTTGTGATGTTATTACCACTATTAAAAATGGTGGAGATGATCCAGGAAGCAGAACAGGGAGCTACTGCCCCCTGGCTTGCTTAACTGGCGAGGGCTTAGCATGGCTGCTGAAGGTCAGGCTCTGACCCAACTCTGCTTTGTGAGTTAGGCAAGTTACATAACCTCTCTGAGCATCTGTGTCTTCATATGTATAATGGGCCTGGGATATATCTACTTCCTGAAGCAGCATCACATGAGCTGAAATATGGAAGGCACATAATGCCTGGCACATGCCAAGGACTTGGTAAACCTTGGCTGCTAAAATCATCTGATGGGAGCCCAATGCTTGCCACCCTTGATTAAACTGGAATGATAATCCTGTTAAAGGATATATTTTATATTGATGCCATTTAAAAATGTATAATAATTGATAGCAGAAGCTGCCAAACTTTTTAAATGTGAGTTCCATTTTTAGAAGCCTAAAAATGGTAATGGTGGCAAATTACAAATTGATATAGGTCCACAATCTTTTGTCTGAAACCTTGGGATTTAGTATCCAAAATTTTGGGGTTGTTGGAGAGTAATAGCGAGCCCCTAGTAGAATCTGCGTCAACACTCTGAAACCTTGTATTACTGCAATGAAATCTGTCAATATTCACACTAAAAGGGATAAATATGAAGCAGCTCTATGTCAGTTTAGGGCAGGTTTTGTACCTAAACAAGTTTGCCACTAACTTTAAAAAATTTATTTTTAGAGATTTTTGGATATCTGAATTGTGAATAAGGGATTATGGATCTCTGTATTTATTATTAAAAAATTTCTAGACACATGAAAGCACAAAGAAGAAAATAAAATCATCTGTAATTCCACCACCTAAAGGAAATAACTGTTGCAATTTTGGTGTACATTCTTTGGTCTTTTTTCTGTGCAATTTTTTTTTTTTTTTTAGCAGAAATGACATTGTTCTGTACATACTTTGTCTCAAAACTTCATTTAATATATTATAAACACTTTCCTATCATTTTCTCTTCAACCTCATTTTAAATGAATAAGTGATATTCCACAGTGGGTATGGACTGTAATTCATTTAATCCCTCCTCTGCCATTAGACATGACTTTGATTTTAGTTTTCTGCTGTTGGAACAGCACTGGGATGTACTGTCTTGTATATAACATTTTGTGCATACTCATGCTTATAACATTTTATATACTCAGAATAGTAGGTGTAATTTGAGTATTCAGCCATTGCAAAAATCACATATGCAGTTGTATTTGAGGACTCTTACAATAATTTTAAGGCCCCTTACATCTCCTGGGTCCTTCTGATTGGAAAGTAATGGCTTTAAGCTATGGCTGCTAAATGCTACTTATATTTAGAAAGTTACCTTTGTGTAGGCATAGGACTTTTAATGGTCAAGTTGGGGCCTCTTGGGTCTTTCTTCAGAGGTTAATGTTTAGAAGGGGGCCATTAATAACATAAATGCGTGAAGCAGTATGCCCCAAGCAAAACAAGACAAAAGCCATTTTCTTTTGTTCTAGCTTTTATAATGGGAAATTTCAAACATACAGAAGTCAAGAGAATAAAGTAATGAATCCTTGTGTACCATATGTACTTGTAAGACAATTACCAGCTTATGACCAATTTTGTTTCTTTTAATCAGCCCTCCAGCTAAATTATTTTGAAGACACTCCTATATATATCTTTTTTTTTTAACTTTTCCCCTATTTTATTTTTTTTTTAGATTTTATTTATTTATTTGACAGAGAGATAGAGAGAGAGCACAAGTAAGCAGAGAGGCAGGCAGATGGAGAGGGAGAAGCAGACTCTCCACTGAGCAGGGAGCCCGATGTGGGACTCGATCCCAGGACCCTGGGATCATGACCTGAGCCGAAGGCAGATGCTTAACGACTGAGCCACCCAGGCGCCCCTCCTATATATATCTTTAATACATGTCTTTAAAAGATAAGGACTCTTTAGATATTCACACTACCATATCACATCTAAAAAATGGCAGTTCCTTAAAATCATCAAATGTTTAGTTACAGTTCAAATTTTCCACAGTGTCTAAAATAGTTTATGTTTTACAACTGGTTTGTTCAAATCTGTATCCAAACAAGGTCCACACATTGTATTCATTTGCTATCTCTCTCAGTCTCTTTAAATCTGTGGGTTTCATCTCTGTCATTTTTTCTTGTTTATTTGTTGAAGAAGAAAAGGTATTCACCCCATTTCCCACAGCCTAGGTTTTGCTGATTGCATCTCTGAGGTATCATTTAACATGTTCATCTGTCCCTTGTATTTTCTAGAAGCTGGAAATCAGATATAGAGACTTGATCTCATTCAGGTTCAAAGTTTTTGGCAGGATTTCTTCCTGGGGGTGTTGTGTACTTCCTTCATTTAATCTTTCTTTTTTTGTGATGTCGGCAGACACTGGAGATCACTGCCTAGATCCAAGATTTAATTAAGAGTTGGCAAAATGGTGATATTTCATTTCTATTTTGCCTTCTTCACTTATTAACTAGAAGACTTTTTTTTTTTTTTTTTTTTTTTTTTTAGGGAGAGAGAGAACGCAAGTGGAAGCAGGGCGGGGCAGAGGGAGAGGGGGGAGAGAGAATCTTAAGCAGGCTCCATGCTCAGCGCAGAGCCCAACACAGGGCTTGATGATCTCACGACCCTGAGATCATAACCTGAGCCGAAATCAAGAGTTGAACATTTAACCGACTGAGCCACCCAGGTACCACCAATAATAACCTTTAAAAAATGTGCTCTGAGACACTTAGACTGAGAGTTTTACTTTACTATGAAAAGCAGTTAAATTGGTTTATAATGAAGAGGTGTTGTGTGTGTTTGTGTATTTTACTTGAGTGATATTTCTACTCAGAGTCCCCCAGTTTGTGCTGGTTCATCTGGCCATTTGCAAATCAAATGTTCTAATCTTTGAGAGTGTAGATTATATAGTTCAGCTAGCTTCTAATCTTTTTTCTCTTTTTAAGTTTTGTGCTGGCCTTAGATGGCCCTATAGATGACAAAGCCGTAAAAAAGATGGCCTAGGGACTTGAGTAATCAAATTTGTTAGGTTGCACTTTTGTTTTGTTTTTTTTTTAAGATTTTATTTATTTATTTGACAGAGACACAGCGAGAGAGGGAACACAAGCAGGGGGAGTGGGAGAGGGAGAAGCAGGCTTCCCGCCCAGCAGGGAGCTGGATGTGGGGCTCAGTCCCAGGACCCTGGGATCATGACCTGAGCCGAAGGCAGACGCTTAACGACTGAGCCACCCAGGCGCCCCTAGGTTGCACTTTTGGAAGACCAATTTTAAATGGTGTTTTCCCACCAGCTTTATGGGTTGGTTCTAGATAAGAAGCTAGATGTGTCAAGCTGAGTTGTTACTTAGATTATTCAATCTTGTTTGTTACTCAGTATGTTTCATGGTGTTACACTTTTTATAAGACCGTTGAAGAAACGTTGAAGAAACGTTGAAGAGTCCACTGAATTTTCTTTTAAGTATATCAAGCACATTTCTCTGTGTACTTACTGTTGATTTCTCTTAGTGCATTCGGAGTTCCCATTCACAGCTCTGATTTTGAGTTCCTGTTCTGACATCTGTGTATTTTCTTTGCTTGGTTTGGCTCAACTACATACAAAAGCATTTCTTTTGTTATATTTTATTCATTGGTTTTATATATTGGGAGTGGGGATGGGTGGTTCGGGTCTGGGTGCTTCTGCCTTGGCCCAGATTCCCCCATTGACTAGCCATACAAATGCTACATTATAGTCAATTTAAAAGTGATAAAAGCAGCATGTGGAACCATTTGTTTTTTTCTTTTTGACAGTTGTTGGGACAGTCAGCATTCTACTTTAGAGAGATTTTGACCTCTGTTAGGCGATGACAGCATCCGGCGCCATTATACTGACCAATTTCCTGGCACTTTCACGCGGGGCTCTCAGATTCCTTAAAGAGCATTTTCATTAGTTAAGATGAAAAAATGAAAACAAAAGTAAGAGAAATAAACTGAACTTCTTTACTCAGAAAGGAAAATATTTCTTAAAACACTTCAGCTTCATTGTTCTAAGCAGTTATCAACACAGTTGAGTTGGATGGTGCATGATTCTTGCAAGACTGAGGCTGTGGCTCTGTCCCCATGTGATGGGGCCCATCCTTTGTCGTGATTACACTGCATGCTTATCCCTGCCAGTGGTGACTAGAGGCAACATGATGTATGGGGTCAGTCAAGCTTTTTACTGTGCCTGGAAAAGCAGCTCCAAATGTATGTCCCACTAATAATACCAGTAGTCAGCATTCATCGAACATTCACTGATAACTGGAGTAGTAGCATTGATTTTTGCATTTGGAAGGCATTATCAAGTGCTTGTCTTTACTGAGATTAAGAAAGTAAAATTTTTTATTGTCCATCCTGTTGTGCATTTCATGACTTTCAGCTTTACACGTGTACAGTTAGATCTCCTAATTAGAATAGTTTTCAGTCACAGCAAAAGTTTAAAATCTCAGGGATTTTGATTTTTTTTTAGGGAACATTCTATTTTTAAAAATTGGAACGTCTCTATTCTTACCTGTGAAATGTAGACAAAGTGGTACTGTTACTTGAGGTGTCAGCTATTATAGAAAACACAAGCTAGTTTATTTGGAGGTGGTACTTTATTTAACCTCAGAAAGATCCTTCTTAAAGGGGGTTTTTGCCTGTGTCACAACCCTTTTTGTCTGAGTGAACCAGCCTTTTGACTTTGTTTTCCTTTCACCTGAGTAAGCATTCATTGTGATTTTCCTTTGTTTCCTTTAAATACAATCCATTTCTTGAGTTATTTTACCTTTTGAATTATGGTCAAGATCCACTTAAAAGAAAGTTCAGTGACTGGGAAAGCTTACAAAACAAATCAGTTCAGGGCTGTTTATCTGAATCATTGCAAGATTCTTAGGCTTTCATGTGTTTGTTTTTAGATCTTTAGCTCTTCTCTGGGCCTAGAGAGGAACCCCAGTCCTGGCTTTGTTTGTAACTCTCCGTGCATTGTTCCCCGCTCTTCCTCTGATGCAGTTTGATAAAGTCTGTGCATTGATTGACTCATGTCCTGGTTGGGTCCAGCTACCTGATTCTTGCTTCTTGAGGTTGTCCCACTGCCATGATAAAATTTTTGCAAAAGCCAGCCCACATTGCAGTATCTGGGGTAGTTAGCTCACAAGTTAATTCCCAACAGCTCAGAGTTGTTGCTATAGATCGTATTGTGGGTGGGTATGTACATGTGTATATGGGAGAGGGATAGAGCACTTCATACTTTGCTTTGTGCCAAGAACTTCACATCTGTATTTTCTCATTTACCTTTATAATATGCCTAGTAGATAATTATTGTTATTCCCATTTTGCAGATGAAGAAGCAAAGGTTTGGGGACAGGTTAAAGTCACCAGCACAAGGCCACACAGAGGGGTGCAGAGCCAGGAGTCTCTCTGGCTCCAAAACTGTTGCTTGCTTAGCACTCCATGTGACCACTTGGAGAATTTAGTCTCTTTGGAGGAGATTCAGACATCACATACTATATGCTTAGGTAATATTTTACCAAAAAAGGTGAATTAGGCGTTTATTTATTTTAATTTAATAGTTGCTTTTATAACACTTACTTTGTGCCGTACACTCTCCTAAGCACTTTATGAATATTAACTCCTTTTGTTCTCATGACAACTCTTTGGGGAAGGCACTAGTATCTTTGCCATTTTATTGATGAGAAAACTGAAACACAGAGAAGTCACATAGCTTGCCCCAGGTGGTAAGTTAGGAAGTGGTAGAACTTGGTTTTGAACCCAGGCTCTGGAGTCCTTGCCCCTTAGTTTTTATGCAATTGGGGATTCTTCCTTTTATCCGAGAATGTAACACAAAATCCCTTTGGAACACTTTGACTACCTAAAGTGAGAGGCTTATTAAAAAAAAAAAAACCCATTGGCAATTTCCCTGGAATATAGGAAAATTAGATGAGGGGAATGTCTTTAAACTTATGCCAAATAATATATTAGTTAAGAGGATGTAGGGGAGGGGCGCCTGGGTGGCTCAGTTGTTAAGCGTCTGCCTTCGGCTCAAGTCATGATCCCAGGGTCCTGGGATCGAGCCTCGCATCGGGCTCCCTGCTCAGCGGGAAGCCTGCTTCTCCCTCTCCCACTGCCCCTTCTTGTGTTCCCTCTCTCACTGTCTCTCTCTCTGTCAAATAAATAAATAAAATCGTAAAAAAAAAAAAAAAGGATATAGGGGAATGCCCCGCAGCTCACGAAGAGGAAAAAGCCTCCATATTGCTTCTTTCAAACTTTTCTTCTAGGAAATTCCCATCTTCCTCTCAGGCAGGTTAATGCATTCATGAATTTCATGTGGGAGAAAATTCAGCCTCCCCCACCCCCCTTCCCCAAGTTCAAAGTGATAAAGATTTGTTTTTGGACACATGACTGCCAGATGTACCACGAAGGCCAAAGTGTATGCAAGGGAAGTAAATCTAAACAATTGGCAAGAAACCAGAGGCCTGTGTATTTGTAGTTATTTCAAACTCTTGCTACCCACTCAGCTTTTTAACAGTTCTCTCCACTCCTCCTACCTCATTAGTGATTTATGACCAAATATTTTATCTCATAATAATTAGTTTGTCCATAAAATGATTTTCAGAGAATATTATCTGGCTAGTTCAAATGATTGTTGATAGTAGTTTGAAGCCTGGGATTTGGAGATAGGAGATGTTAGTTTCCCATAATCCTTAGTGCTTTAATCTTCACAGTCTTGTGATAGAGGTATTAGTGACCACTTTACTGATGAGATTCAGAGAGGTTAAGGACTGAGGTTTTCCATTTGGGCCTTTAGAGTTTATTTTGTGTGGAGATCATGGCTAACAGAAAGAAAGATATCTTGAGTCCCCAGGTTGTAGACGTAGAAGGGAAATGTAGTATATTCTATACCCTAGTTAAACAGCTCTGAGAACTCCTATGGGTCCTATATGCTTAGCAATAATAGACGAGCTCTATTACTTTTTACCTACAAATGCAAATACCTCAGATACTAAAATTGGCAGGGATTCCAGATTTGCTACATTTTAATCTATTGCTATCTCATTGTATGTTTAAGACTTACCTGGAGAATAGTTTTCTTGCTAGTCACTCATCAGCAGCCCTTTGCCATCTTTAGCAGACCCAGAGCAGACTTTCAAAAAGGTTTTTAAGTCAATGATTCAGGACTTAGTGCTTCATTTTAAAGTTTAACTGTTTGGTTCATTTTTTAATTTTTAAAAATTTTTAAAATTTTATTGAGAGAGAGAGCAAGCGCGAGCAAGCGAGTACGCAGATTGGGGGAAGGGGCAGAGGGAGAGAGAGAATCTTAAGCAGGCTCCATGCCCAGCACAGAGCTCAATGCAGGGCTGGATCTCATGACCCTGAGATCATGACCTGAGCTGAAATCAAGAGTTGGACGCTTAACTGATTGAGCCACCCAGGTGCCCCACCCACCCAGTGGTTGGGTTGGTTTTTTTTTTTTCTTTTTTAAAGAAAGAGTGTATGAGAAATTAGGATCCAGTACTTTTACTTATTATGCTTCGTCAATCAGATTGATAGAGCTTTTTCTTAATGTCTTTTCTTTACCTATTATGATCTGTTAGATGCATTATCTTCAGTTACCATCACTTCTGTTTACCTCTCTTTAATATTTTACCTCTCTTTAATATTTACTCTTTTGTGAACTGTATCATTAATTTACAGAGAGAACTGATGAAAATTGCAGCCCAGGTATACTTTAGCTTCTCCTCATTCATTTGGCAGGTATTTATGAAGACCTAATTCTTTTGAGTGAGTTTTCATAATCATTTAAAAATACCTATGTTTGCTGAAAAGAATGTGTATGTAATTGTAAATTTTGTATAAGCTGCTGGTACTAACAAAATGATCTAGTAGAAGGTAAACCCAAGATTTATTTTGTGTGTGTGTTGGGGGGGGTCCCATTGTAATCTATAAAATTGATTGCTTATAACTGACATGTTTCTTATCTTGATATTGATGCTTTCGAACTGGCTTATTGTGGACTTTGGTCATCATTCTAAAAAACCAATTTACCTATAAGCCACTTCTTTAAAAGTCAAATAACCAGGTAGAAATACACTTTTTTGGTGGATCGAATCAGCTGTGAGTTCAGACCACAAGTCTGGGTCTCTGAAAAAATGTGAATGTTATTTAAAAACATAATGACCACCATTTAATTTATTTATATGTATATACACACATAATTTTTTTCAAATTTCAAGAAGGTTTTTAAGTCAATAGCTTTCCCATTGCTAAGGTGTTATCTGATTTTCTTTTGGTGATGAAATAAGAGGTTATATGATGAATCTGGCTGGCATCAGGTTTCCTCATTACCAGATACTAGGGACTTGTGAGATTTTGACACCGATAGGCTTAACCTGCTGCTTTTTATCGTTGTTTTAATTGTGATTCATATTTTTTTTTAAAGATTTATTTGTTAAGAGAGAGAGAGAGGGAGCGAGCACAAATGGGGGAGGGGCAGAGGGAGAGGGAGAGAGAGAATCTCAAGCAGACTCCCTGTGAGTGTGGAACCTGATGCGGGGCTCAATCCCATGACCCTGAGATCATGACCTTAGCCAAAACCAAGAGCCAGCCAATCAACCACCAAGCCACTGAGGTGTTCCTTGATTCACATTTGTTTTAACCTCTTTGTTTCTCATTGGGAACTTAGTATTTATTCTTAGAAGTTAGGATTGGTCTTTGGGTTCATGTGGCCATCTGGGTTTGAGTGGAACAAAATCTAAGTCTTGTCTCTCCCTCCTTCATGGATTTTGATTTTAGCCTTTTATACGTTGTTGTAGCTACCTGGACAAAACCTGTACATTAAGCTTTAAGTTCTTATCCGTAGGGTTTTAGCTTGGCCTAGGCCTGTCTAGATCCCTGGGATCTGGAAAGTACATAGGTCTCCTAGTTTTATCCTCTAGTCTCTCCATGTGTGAACTCTAAAGGGAAGAGGACATGGGCTAGACAGAAAAATCAATCTGCACGAAACATTGTCTCCAGGAACCTTCCTCCTTCTGAGTGCACCCTGCCTCGGGGAAAGGGCATGGGAGAGCAGTCCATCGGGGCCTTCCGCCTAGTACCACCTCAGCCACACTCTAGCTGAATGATCTTGGGAATGTTTTTTCACTTCACTTGCACCTCAGTTTTCCCATCCAAAAACAAGGCAATGTTTGTAGCGCGTCCTGCCGGGCTCCTAAGGAATGTGCATCAGCACGTCATAAAGCAGTTGCAGAGTCAGACCGCAGCTTACTGTCCTCTTACTGTGTGCTGGAACTGGGCCAGGCCTTTGCTATACCTCATCCAGAAGGGTAGGTTAGGAGAGGAGGAAGTCTGTCTGTCCCCTCATCTATGCGAGTGTGTAAGTGGGCCATTGCTCCTTCTACTTTGAAGCTTTCATAAACAAACACTGATTAGTGCCTGATCCCTGTATGTTATGCATACTGCTACAGGAAATATTTAGGAGTACAAAATTTGTCCGTTCCCTTAAGAAATTGGCTTGATTCGTGACTGTCACAACTGTTATGTTTTCCATTAGACCAGAAGGATATTATTTGATATTTATCATATTATTGTAACCTGAATTTTACCACCTAAATGGAATGTTCACATGTTGCTTCCTACATTAAAATATTTTTGTGTTAGGAATTTGTCATGTTGAGCAACATTTAACATGGAAAATTCCATTAGCCGTGTGAATTTTTGCACGTTTCAGAGAAGTCAGTAAGTAAAATATTATATGAATATATATTGTTTCTCTTGAAGTTTTTAACTTCTCAAGAGTTATTGATTTCTTGACTGGGATATACTGTATTCATTTAGTCTAAAATGAGCCTGATGATACTGTAAGTAAATTTTGTTGTTTTGTTTGTTGGTACTTTTTATTATATGACTTTCTCTGAAGATGTATGTTGATTGCAAGGTTGTTTTCTTGATTAAAAAAAGTAACATTGAGGCGCCTGGGTGGCTCAGTCATTAAGCGCCTGCCTTTGGCTCAGGTCGTGATCTCGGGATCCTGGGATTGAGTCCTTAGTTGGGCTCCCTGCTCAGTGGGAAGCCTGCTTCTCCCTCTCCCACTCCCCCTGCTTGTGTTCCCTCTCTCTCTCTCTGTCAAATAAATAAATAAATAAATAAATCTTAAAAAAAAAAAAAAAAGAAGGAAGGAAAGAAAGAAGAAAAGAAAGAAATTGGCTTGATTAGAACAATGATAAAATGACCTTATCAACTCCTCAGAGAAATTGTAGATTTCAGGATGGGGGCAGGGAAAATAAAAAAGACAGGGGCACAGCAAAAGAACACGGAAGCCAACCTGAAAGAGCTCTCAAAAGCCAAAGCTGGAACAATTTGAACAGCAAAATAAATAACAATAGTATTGGATTATAAACCAAAGAATAAAATAATCCACAAGTTAATGATATAAACAACTGAATAAATAAATGGGGGTGAAGAGATAGCTCTTCCTTTCAGAAGAATTCCAACTACTAAATATAGAAGGAATGAGGGGAGTAGAAAATCACCTTTAGTACACCATAGTAATAATTGCTGCAGGCAAGATCTCCAATGGAGGCTAAAATTAGTGGGTAAAAGTTTAAGGAGAAACAATATTTGCGTAGCCTCAAAGCATCTTCCCTAAAATATCTATTGATTACTGTTATGCTTTCAACCCATGCCCTCTTATTCTTCGAAACTCTACTCTCCAGGAGATGGAGTTTAATTCCCCTCCTCTTGAGTGTGGGCTGGACTTAGAGACTGGCTTCCAAATCATAGAGTATGGAAAGGGAAAAACAGTAATTTTATAGTGGAAGAACCTGGCAGACACCACCTTAACCAAGTGGTCAAGGTTAACATTACTGGTGGTAAGTCATGTTGCTATCACTTACCCCTTATAGGATGTGATGAGGACAGTTGACCTCTGATCTTCTTCCCCGAAATCTGTCCCTGTGGTGTAATCATGAGAAAACAGATAAACTCAAGTTGAAGGACATCCTACAAGATACCTGACTAGTACTCTTTAAAAGTGATAGGGTCATGAAAGACAAGGAAAGACAGCAGAACTGTTGCTGACTGGAGACTAAGGAATTATGACTACTAAGTGTAAAGTGCAGTCTTGAAACAGGAAAGGGGCCTGAGTGTAAAAATTGGGGAAATCTGAATAAAGCCTGCAGTTTAGTTAATAGTATTGTACTGTTACAATATACCATATACAATATAGTGTTCGTGTCTTACATTTTGGTCAGTGTACCATGGTTATGTAAGATGTTGACATAAGGGGAAGCTGAGCGAAAGGTATACAGGAACTCTGTACTATCTTTGCCATTCTTCTGTAAGCCTAAAATTATTTCAAAATAAAAAGTAAATAAACAGCCTGGGTGGCTCAGTCGTTAAGCATCTGCCTTCGGCTCGGGTCATGATCCCAGGGTCCTGGGATCGAGCCCCACATCGGGCTTCCTGTTCAGCGGGAAGCCTGCTTCTCCCTCTCCCACTCCCCCTGCTTGTGTTCCCTCTCTCGCTGTGCCTTTCTCTGTCAAATAAATAAAATAAAATCTTAAAAAAAAAAACTAAATAAACAAAGGCCGTATCAGATAAGTGGCTCTGGAGTCATGTTGTCTGGGTTCATATCTTGCCTTTGCCACCTACCAATTGAGAGATAAATGACTTTCTTAATTTCTTTGCCTCTGTTCCCTCAACTCATGCCTGAATTCCCTTAGGTACTCAGCATGTAGCCATGGAGGTAAACAGTGTGTGCTAAAGGATTTTGGAAGAGGAGAAGATGGTGGCAGGGTGGGGCGGGCTAGGGTCTGCAGAGCCCTCCTCCCACCCCATAGACTTCTGGGAGGTGAGACTTGAGACCCGCCCCTGAAGAAAGCCCAAGACTTAGCTGATGGGAGACTGGTGTGGAGGAGGAAAGGGAACAGCTAGGGGCAAAGGTAGAGAAGCTACATTGGGAAAGATCTGTTTGAGCAGTGAGTGAATCATCCCAGGGGAGTGAAGACTACCACTGGAACCAGTGAAGGGGAGGCTGGTAGGCTGGGTGGGTGCCAGCTTGGATGCTGGCTTGATCAAGTTTAGACTTTAGCTCTAGGCCTGAGAGAGGTGGGGAGAGGAGGGAGAGAGGGAGATGGGGAGGGAGTAGGGGAGGCAAGAAAAGGGGGGGGAGAAGAAGGAGAAGGGGCAAGAAGGAGGAGAAGGGAAAGGGGAAGAAAGGAGGGAAAGAGAAAAAGAAAGAGAGAGATTACTTCAAAAATTGTTTCAGTCCCAACAGGATTGTGGTTGTACTTTGAGTATCTTTTGATTGAGGAAATATGTTATGACAGAATGACTGTGAAGGTAGTAATACTCTGCAATAAATGTGTTTTATTAAGTATGAGAGCTTCTCTGTACCTTTGGGACTTTGTAATATGTGTGGATGAGACATTTATTCTGCCTACTGACCTTGTATAAGAACACTTTGGCCCCAGGGCTAAGAAGCTGCTGTCAGTGACCAGGAGCCTTCAATCTGCAAGCACACTTGGACTTCAGAGCCTTGTCTTTGGGGTTGTCTTCCATCACAGAGAGAGAGCGTGTTTCTTTTATTAGTTAAAAAAAATAAATCTTGGGATATAATTTATATACCACGAGTGCATGGACATTAAGTGTACAAAACAGTGTAGTGTTACCAGTGTATACATCTGTGTAGTTATCAACTAGATCAAGACAGAACATTTCCAAGACTCCAGAAGGCACTCTTGGTCACCTCCCAGCCAAAAATGCCCCTCCTTGAGGAAACCACTATTCTGACTTCTGTCACCATCAGTTTTTGCCTGGGAACGTGTTTCTTTTTCTCCCCCATTCCCCCAAGTCCATGTAGTACAGTGAGACTGGAGCAGGGATGGGTCTGTACGGGCCCAGTACTACACTAGACCGATTCCCAGACTTAAATAAATTCTCCATAAAACCACAGACCTAGACTTTGTGTTACTTATCTGAATTCAATCCCATATCTCACTGATTGCAGAGTCCGTGCTTTTTCCACGACACCATGCTCTGTGCCTTCAACTGACATTTACCATAATAATTATCATCATTAATGTAAAGTCATCTTAGTAGTCTCTCTTTTTTTTTTTTTTCTTTCAGTAGTTTACAGGGTAGTCAGAGAGCAGCAGTTAACACCCAATCCCCCTTCTGTTCCCCTTCTGTGCTTTTTTCGTAACCCTCTTGGGGAGTAGGGGGAGTTGCGCTGATTTGGAACCAAAAGACGATGGCAGTTTCTTGGTCTAATAGGTGCCAGACCATGTGCTAGCCAGTGGAGTTAGAAAAGAATCTCAATCTCAGCCTCTAATCTTATAATGGGGGATACAGATAATAGTGTGGTGAGTGCTGGGAAGCAGAGGGATGCTGGGGGATCACGTAGGAATTAAAGGACGGGGTGGGGGTGGGGGCAACTCCAGGTGTGAGGGAAATGTGCCTCCCAGAAGAAGTGAAGTCTGAGTGGAATATTAGAGCTCATAGGAGTTATACTGGCAAAGAAGGGGGAAAGCAAGGGCTCTTCTAAGCTGGAGAGAGAGTGTACGGCATATGCAGGGACTGGTTATATGGAGAGTGGGGCACATTCAGGAAACTGTAGGTAATTGCCTGGTGGGAAGGAGGGTGGTGGGGTGCTGTGGAGTGGAGAGAGAGGCTCTGAGACACAACAGGCAGAGGCGAAGCCATCATGCCTCTGTAAAGGAGCTGGATTTCGTACTGAAGGTAATGATGGATTTGCAGTTTCGGGAGATCACTTCAGTTTTTTGGCAAATGGATCCAGGGGTTGAAATTGGGTAGGAGTACAAAAATGATTTAAGGCCAGTAACAATGGGTAGGGAGAGGAGGCCAAATTGGAGAGATATTTAGGAGGTCACCTGAACAGGACTTGGTAGTTGTTGATTTGCAGTGGAGAGGTTGATGACTAAATAGGATTTAAATAGGATGTTAACAATGGAAAGAGAGAGTGGATTTTTATAGGACTGGATTTTTAAGTCATAACTGAAATGACATACTTTTCCCCCTCTCCTGCACAAGCACAGTGTTTGCTTTAGAACAGCCCCATTATGTATTGGAGGGATCATAGAAGTTTGTAGATGGAGGCCTACAGTTGTATGATGACTTTAAAAATCAGGCAGATAAATCCGTCTTTTGGTTTGTTTTATTCTTCCTTTTTATTGTGATGAAAGCTAAATCTCCCAAGTGGGTATTTCCAGAAAGGACCCATGAACCCCTGAACGGAGAGGGAACCAGTGATATGGGAAGAATAGGCAGACCTTACTCCTTTCGGGGTTGGCAGTCATTTATTTACTGAGACATGTGCAGAAAACCAAACCAGCACTTCTTGCGAAATGGTATCTAGATTTGATTCTAAGGGTTTTCTACAGTTTAGAGCTAAGCCTGTCTTTGCTTTGGCCTGTGGTCTGCTAAAATAAACTCCTCTGTGTGCACAGGATAGCGGTGAGGGACATCCTTAAACCCACAGGGCTATTATCTAGGCGCCCAGGACTTCCTTGCTCACAGTCCTGGTCCTTAGGTACGGCAGTGTGTCCTCTTGAAGGCCAGGGACTGAGTGCCTAGGACTGAAACTCCTAGAAAAGGCAAAGGCGACAAAAGCTGCCTGGCGGGGCCTCGTGATTGGCCGTGTCGGGAGTCCCAGCCCTGAATGGTCGTTAAGAAACCCAAACCACACCCTTTGTGCGGAGAGGAAGCTTTTCTCTCCAGTCTGCCAAAATCCAGCCATCTGCCTGCCTCTACTCCAAATTTCCTGTTATTCTAAATTCTTGACAGTTTAGAGTGAAGCATGGTGGTGTGTGGGGCAGAGAATCCTTACTCAGATGAACAGAAGAGAAATGGCGGTTTGGCTACAGAGACTTCTATAATAAAACTGCAAGATAACATTTCTTGCCTCTGGAATCTCTATATAGTAGTCTGAGCCACCACGAATCTCTGCTCTTCCAGTTTTCAGGTTGTGCCCAGGGACTGTTAATGCATTTACAACAACACAAGTTCTTGTTCACCCAGGGATGTTCATTTCAGCTTGAAGTTGTGAGTAAACAAATATGCTAGGTGTGAAACAATTTATGGGTGACTTCAGTGCAGCATTGTGATGAAATCTAACATTCACATGCCAATCTGACACTTTTAATGATATGCATGATCATTATTGTGCTGCATGGTAATTAGGTTAGCAGCTCACATAAGGGACTGTAGTTAGTATTAAGTTTTACATGACCAAATCAAATTTTCACAGTTTCTTCTTTATTAGTTTGTTGGTTCTCCAACATCTGTAATGAGCATCAATGTCAGCATTTTGCGTTGATAGCTCATGTAGTCTGATCCTCATCACTGGCATGCTCTGATTCCCCTGTGTTAAAACACAGAAGTCTAGGGTGCCTGGGTGGCTCAGTTGGTTAAGCGACTGCCTTCGGCTTCAGGTCATGATCTTGGAGTCCGAGGATTGAGTCCGCATCAGGCTCCCTGCTCAGTGGGGAGTCTGCTTCTCCCTCTGACCCTCCCCCTTCTCCTGTGCGCTCTCTCTCTCTCATTCTGTCTCTCTCAAATAAATAAATAAAATCTTAAAAAAACAAAACAAAACACAGAAGTCTAGGTTCTCTTCCATAGAGCCCCCTGGAGGGAGGGGGTTGTCCTCAGCCCCATTCTGTCTGTCCACCCAGCCTCAACCCAAAAGCAGTTCCTATGGCTTCTCCCTGATCTCAGGTATTCTGGAAGTCTGGGGTCTTCGGGGAGTTGAAGCTCCAGACCCTGAGACTGGGTGGCCTGCCCGGGGTAGGAGAGCACACTGTTAGGGTGAGAGACCCCTTCACATATGAAAGGAGTTGGCAACACATTTTATTAAAGAATAGGGATTGAAATAACTCAAAATTTCTCACGTAGCAGATTGTAAGGATTTAATAGACATTTATTTATAGAACTCTCTTATTCTACTGCGAAGTTGATTTTACGTTAGAAGAGTGCACTTATAAGAATAGTTTGAGGGGCGCCTCGGTGGCTCAGTCAGCTAAGTGGCCGACTCTTGATTTCGGCTCCAGCCATGATCTCAGGGTGGTGAGATCCAGCCCTGCATCAGGCTCCACGCTCAGTGGGGAGTCGGAGCCTGCTTGAGATTCTCTTTCCTCTCTTTCTGCCCCTCCCCCTGCTTGGGTGCTCTCTCTCTTTCTCTCTCTAAAATAAATAAATAAATATTTAAAAAAAAAGAATACTTTGATATCTTGGTTAGAGGTTCATTGAAAAGAAGATGGTACATTTTAGATAGATTGAGAAACAGAATTGGTTTTGGGTGATGTTTTTGACCTGCCCTTGTGTATCTGTGTGGCATGCAGTGATGGGTGGTTCAGTTTTTGGTGGTGAGATGCAGAGCCTTTTATTGTGGTCCTGCTGGCTGCGTGTGTATTGCCTATTTTTATTGTGGTTAACCTGACCCACCATTTGGTTCCCTAAGGTTAGGTTTCCTTTCCTGTACTTGATGAGTGCTGTCAGTTTCTATAGAAGTGAACTTTGTTCTTTCTTCAAACATTTACTGAGTTTCTACACTGTGGTAGGTTCTGTGCTAGGAGCCAGATACATACAGAAAGATGATCAAAATCTCGACTTTAAATAATACCTTTTGCAGTTACCTATGTAATCTCATTTGGCCTTACTACCCCTGTAAAATGCAGAAAGACTCTTCATGTACCCACAGTACATATAAGTAATCACAGAACGATGAACCAACTTGTTTCAGGTTGCATATCATAATAGCTGAGCTGAAATCTCAGTCTCTTGACCCCCAACTATTCACTATTTGGGAAAGACTAAATAAAACAGTCTTTGAATCTAAAACCAGTCAGTTAGGAGGGATGGCATCTTCCCAAAGAAGTTTACGCAGACATTTAAAGAATTCATACAAATGATTCTGAGACCATACTTTTTGAAAATTTGGTAATTAAAAACATTCAGAATTTAGGGGCACCTGGGTGGTACAGTCAGCTGAGTGTCCGACTCTTGGTTTTTGGCTCAGGTCTTGATCTCATGGTCGTGAGATCGAACCCTGTGTTGGGCTCCACGCTCAGCATGGGGTCTACTTGGGATTCTCCCTCTCCCTCTGCCCCTCCTGCTTGTGTGCTGTCTCTCTCTCTCATAAATAAATAAATCTTTTAAAAAAAAATTCAGGGTGCCTGGGTGGCTCAGATGGTTGAGTGTCTGCCTTTGGCTCAGGTCATGATCCCAGGGTCCTGGGATCGAGTCCTGCATCGGGCTCCCTTCTCCTTGGGAGCCTGCTTCTCCTTCTGCCTCTCTCTCTCTGTCTCTGTCTCTCATGAATAAATAAATAAAATCTTTAAAAAATTAAAAATTAAAAAAAATTCAGAATTTAAACAGTAAATTTTAAGGACTCATAGTTTGTTCAAAAAAATATTCATCACTTAGTAAATCATCCTAATGAGCCTAGAATGATTTGTCATCACCTTTTGATTTATATGGTGTTTTCAGGAAGATACCATCCAATGTATTGTTAAATTGGTTTGGGAGGTAGTAAGATTTTTCTAAGATTGGGGGAGGAAACGGTTTTGAAAATTCTGTTAGCCAATATTGAGTTGGCCAGGATAAGAAAAACAGGTAAGGTAATGTGCTGACCCATTTTCTTGTGCAGCTAGAAATCCTCCAGGGCCTAATAGCCATTTTAGGTTTATTCTGTGAAAAAGGCCTTTGGGCTCCTTGTGTTATTGACTCTTTTCAGTTTCTGAAGAACTTAAGGAAAATTTTCTCACAAGTGAAGTGAGAAGAGAAGAGCATTATAACATTGCACTGTGGACTCTGACAAAACAGTGTTTATTGAACATAGGCCTGTCTGAAGGCTCTGAGTATGGCAACAGGATGTGTTGTAGAGTTATTTCTTCCTGGTGCTCTTACTGAGGGCTTCTGGCAGCAGCAGTAAGAGGGCAGAGATGACCTGGCATGGTCAGAGAGTGTGGACTTGAGGCCTTGCCGAACTAAGGTAGGTAGTTAGTTGTAGGGTCTTGGCAAATTGCTTAATGTATCTCATTTTTCAGCCATAAAATGGGATGATCTTTTACTCTAAAAGGGAATTTTGGGGATTGCCTGGGTGGCTCAGTCGGTTGAGCATCCGATTCTTGATCTCAGGTCTTGATCTCAGGGTCGTGAGTTCAAGACCTGTGTTGGGTTCCATGCTAGGCTTGGAGCCTACTTTAATTAATAAATAAATAAATAAAATTTTTAAAAAAGGGAATTTGGGGCTATCATGTATCTAGAGGGTCCTTCTGTTTGGAGTGGGAGGTATTTCTGGGATCATTTGAAGTCTGTACCGCCCATCAGAATATACGTTACGTGAAGGCCAAGGCTGTATCTGCCTGATCTTCGCTAATGTGTATCCCTGCCCCTGTGGCAGTTGCCTAGAGCTGAGGAGATACTTAGTGAAGGAGTCCCCACAGTTAGTGCTGTAGCAGCTGCAGAAAAATGTGGACATGCTGTCAATAAGCATAGATCTGCAGTTGTTAACATCTTGGAGCTTCAGGTCTAGGCAGGTTTGGTTTTGTTTTTGTGTTTTTCATGTTTTTTGTTTTGTTAACAAGGTACAGTTTGGGTTTTTGTATTCCCAAGATTTCCTTGCAGAGGGCTTTCTTCTTCTACGTCAGCTTGATTGATGACAATGTAATAATGAAGTGAAAGACAAGGCAGGCTGTGGTGGTGTTTTGAGGTAGCTGGCATGTTCTTGAAGCCCTGATCTCTGAGCCTCTCAGTGTTGTCTGGGGTCCACTCTTAGCTTAAGGCAGAGCTGGCTCTCTCCACTACTTCTCAGGGAAAGTATTTGGTTCCAGGCCTGAGCTGTTTTTCTTCTTGTAGTCCGTTAAAAGCCTCTGAAGGATTTGGGGGTAAAGGAGCATCATGTCTGCATCTTATTTGTTGACACATTAAGGAAAATCTGGACATGGAGATTTATGAAAGGGTGAGGCCAGAGTCAACCACAGGACACTTTTCAACAAATATTGCTGAATTGGAGTTAAAATGTTAATTAATATGAAAATGAAAAATTACTTTGGATTGAGACTGCTGTTTCCTCTGTGTTCTTAATGGAGCCTGCTATGGAAGAATAATTAGACAAAATGCTCTCTATAAAGCCTCTATTTTAAGAAGAATGATTCAGAGAGGAACCCAGGTCCAAGAAATGTTCATCAACAAACAAAAACTGAATTGCCAGGTTTGCCAGATGTCTCATTTTGAAGAAACTTTTCCTCATTTGGTCTCTTGTAGAAGTCTTCCCTTTGCCTCTGAAATATGCTCTGCCCCCCTGTGATTTAAAAATAAAAAGTTTCAGAATGTTCAGAATCCCATCTCTGTAGGGCTTATAATTCTGTGTGGTTCAGCTGGGAATTGCACTGCATAAAAATAAGGGCAAAAAATACCACATTAGTGGACTACAGAGTGCTGGGAAATTTTCTTAAATTACTTAGTATGGTCTGTCTTGGTCTTTCACTCAACATTTATTGAGCACCAGCTGTGAGCAAACACTGCTCCTTGTTCTTGAAGGCAGCAAGCAGCAACATCACTGCTGCCTGCAGTGTGGTTGTCCCTCATTAAATGTGTACCCGACAGCCCTCCTACCTTACGGGGGTAGCGGGACAGAATGGCCTCTGCAAGGAAATTGTGGGAATACAAAAACCCAACCTGTTAAAGGGGCCTCTCCCTTTTACAGTTAGAGACAGGTCCTTCTAATGGGCATCTCTTTTTGGGGGGCAACATCAAACATTCCTGTGGATTCCTTTATTTGATCCACCCCTGAACCTCCCCCCCTGCATGCCCTCTCGGGGTCCTGTGTGCACTGGCAGAGGAAAAGCAAGGGGGAGAAGGGAGACAGGTTTAGGAGCTAGCTCAGTAGCCTGCTCCTGCTTTGCCCAGGCCTGGCAGACAGGGCTGCGGTAGAGGAACGGGAGCAGGACCTTGGCTGAGTGGAGAGGCTCTTCCTGTGTGGTTTGTGGAAAGGCAGCTTTCACTCTAGGTGCATTTAGATGTCAGTGATGTTTTTTCTTTTTTTTTTTAATTTTATTTTATTATGTTACGTTAGCCACCATACAATACATCACCAGTTTTCGATGCAGTGATCCACGATTCATTGTTTGTGTATAACACCCAGTGCTCCATGCAGTACGTGCCCTCCTTAATACCCATCACCGGGCTAACCCATCCCCCCACCCCCTCCCCTCTAAAACCCTCAGTTTATTTCTCAGAGTCCATAGTCTCTCATGGTTCATCTCCCCCTCCGATTTCCCCCCTTCATTTTTCCCTTCCTTCTCCTAATGTCCTCCATGCTATTCCTTATGTTCCACAAATAAGTGAAACCATATGATAATTGACTTTCTCTGCTTAACTTATTTCACTTAGCATAATCTCCTCCAGTCCCATCCATGTTGATGTAAAAGTTGGGTATTCATCCTTTCTGATGGCTGAGTAATATTCCATTGTATATATGGACCACATCTTCCTCAGTGATGTTTTCTTTTCAACATGACCTTTCTTTTCAAAAGATGACCTTTTCATTTGTGTGACCTCTTCGCTTTGCATCCAGCCAAGCTCCCTTGCCCCTCCAAGTGTTCCAAATTACCTAGCAAAATCCCTGTGACCACTGTGTAGCTAGATTCGACTTGGTGTTAGATAATCAGAATTCACAGTAAAGTGCAAATGAAGTGGCATTCTGCCCTGGCCCACTCTGTCTGTTAAACTAACCCCAAAATCTGATGGTGTGCTGCAGGAAAAACTCTTTTGAGGTAGAGGTTCTTTGCTTTCTTACAGCTGGGTAAAGGGAAAGGGACATCCTGTCCCTACAGTATCCACTGCTGACTGCTCTGTACCCCCTCCTTGCTCACTGGCCTCTTCTCTGAACCTAAGGCCAGGAGAGCCCTGGCCCAGCTGCTCCCCCCCCCCCCCCCCCGGCTGCCCTGTTTAGGGAACTCTAGGTGTTTCTGCTCTGGCGAGGATCACAGCAGTTTACAAGGGTGGAGCTGTGGGTGGGAGCTGATAAGGAACTTCCAGAACTCCCAGACTGTGCAGTCCTTGGAGAGAGGAAGAGGCTGTCTCTGGTTACCAGCTGGCCTCCCCCAACCTGGTAGCATATTTACTGTGCTCTCCTTAAGGAAGCTTTTTTGCTCTCCTTAGTTTCGCTGTCTCAGGCTCACTCCAGAAATGTTTTCCTATTTCTCATTCTACCCTCTCTGCTTTGTGCCTAGAACCAGCCCCCGACTTGTTCCTTCCAGAGACCAAGTTTAGCTATCATTGAGAAATCAAAGCCTTGAAAGTTTGTGGGTGTGGAACACCTTCTGCTTGAGAAACACAGGGTGTGGAATTCCCAGCAGTTGTGCATTGGGACCAGTGATGCCATTTCAAAGGCAGGTGTGACTTGGGAGAGGCAGCAGGCACAATGCTCAGGAGCACAGCTTGTGGGACTGCTCAGCCTGGGTTCAGATGCCAGCTCTCTGCATAGCAGTAAGTTATTTAAACTCTTTGGGCCTCAGTTTTCTCACTACCCAAATGGGAATAAGAATAGTACCCACTGACCTTGCAGTGCCTTTGTGAGGATCTTTAACATATGAAGATGCCGTGAACAGCGCCTGGCCCATGGTAGGTGCTTACTCAGTGTAAGCGTTAATAACTGTTACACGAGGTGAGGCTGTGGGGCTGCTGAAATGGCTGCTGACAGCTTTGTCCCCGACGTGCCT
Source organism: Phoca vitulina (assembly GCF_004348235.1). Taxonomy (NCBI): domain Eukaryota; kingdom Metazoa; phylum Chordata; class Mammalia; order Carnivora; family Phocidae; genus Phoca; species Phoca vitulina. The sequence continues at coordinate 47,499,419 of NW_022589714.1, read as the reverse complement.
CTGTGCTTTCTATGTAGAATATTATGATGAGGACAGGAAGGCAACAAAAGGTATCTCTGGATCAGTTTCACAAAAGCCATCACACATGTTGGCACGTTGTCTCAAGGTCTCCTTGAAGACGGCTACTAAATCTGTTTCCTGACTTTTACAGTCCCACTAAAAGTATTCTGTTGCCTTCTGACCTGTTGAAAGAAAAAGTTGACTGCAAGCATGAAAAGGTTTTTTTTTAACAGAACACCATGTAACTATAGCATATTAAATGTGAATCTGACAAGTTACGGTTTCGTTTTGAACTTTACATACACCTTAAAAAACTTGATCCCGAATGAATATTAGGTATGACTGGTAAACTATAATGTTTCTAATTCTTTATACAAAAAGTTAGAAGTTACTCCCTTGGGAAGGTTCTCTCAAAGAGACAATTGTTTCTAGAGAAAATTAAATACTGGCTTGGAGCACCTTTTCAGCATCGTGGGCCCTTGAGTCCAGTCTCTTTAGTGCGTCTTTGAGGCTTGTGCATTCTGGCTCATTTCTCCTTCTTCATTGCTCACCACTGGTAGCTTTGAGCTGGATGCTTCAGCATGACTTAATTTAACAAATATTAGATGCCTGTTTGCAATTCCCTCAAACCAGGGCCCTGTGCTGACTTGCATCTAGAGCCACACACACGCCTCTGCCTGCAAAACTTTCATGCTCCGATGTTGGACGGCTTCTGGTCTCATCTTAGAGAAAGCAGTAGGTGCGGTGGTTAAGTGCCTAGACTCTGGGGTCAGGCAGTGTGGGTTCAGATCCTAGCCCTGCCACTTGCTGGTGGTATGACCTTGGGGAAAGTTCTTAACCTCTTTGTTTCATCTTTAAAATGGCAGTAATAGTAGTGGCTGTCTTGCACTGTTGAGAAAATTACAAGAAGTAATCCATCAGTGCACTTAGCACGCTCCAAGCACATAGTAGCTTCTCAGCAAGTGGTAGCTATTGTTGTTGTTGTTGTTGTTGTTGTTGTTGTTGTCATAGGTACTTCCTTTGGGAAGTCTTCCAATTCTACATGCGAAGGAGGGCCCTTCCTTTGTGCTCCCAGAACCTGTTCTGTAACTTCTGGTGTTGCATTTATTTTGGGTGTCCTAATTTCCTACTTGCTTGTTTCAATCCACTGCAATCCCCTTAAGGTACTCAAGGTCTCTTTCTTGGCTACAGTTGTATCCTCATTGCCTGGTAGACATTATTTCCTTCCTTTCCTGGCTCTAAGATGTTAGGGTAGGTGTTTTCTTTTCCTCCTCCTCCTCCTCCTCCACCACCACTAAATTGCTGTTGATTTTTAAAAAAATTATTTATCTAAGTAATCTCTAATCTCTACACCCAACATGGGGCTTGAACTTACTACCCTGAGATTAAGAGTCGCACGCTGGGGCGCCTGGGTGGCTCAGTCATTAGGCGTCTGCCTTCAGCTCAGGTCATGATCCCAGGGTCCTGGGATCGAGCCCCACATCGGGCTCCCTGCTCAGCAGGAAGCCTGCTTCTCCCTCTCCCACTCCCCCTGCTTGTGTTCCCTCTCTCGCTGTCTCTCTCTCTGTGAAATAAATAAAATGAAATCTTGAAAAGAAAAAAAAAGAGTCGCACGCTGTTCCGACCAAGCCAGCCAGGCGCCCCAACTGCTCTTGATTTTTGATGAATGGGTCTGCTTGCCTGTTTTGTCATGAGCCAAGAGATACAGGTGTTTCCCCGTTCCTCATTAGGGCAGTGTTCAAAGATGCATCAAGGTTTGGGGATGAAAAATCACATTTATTAAGCCTATTTTGCTAGACTCTTTATTTTTTTTTAATTAAGGGTTTCTTTCTTTTTTTTTTTAAGATTTTATTTATTTATTTGACAGAGAGAGACAGAGTGAGAGAGGGAACACAAGCAGGGGGAGTGGGAGAGGGAGAAGCAGGCTTCCAGCGGAGCATGGAACCCATGCGGGGCTCGATCCCAGGACTCTGGGATCATGACCTGAGCTGAAGGCAGACGCTTAACCGACTGAGCCACCCAGGCACCCCTAGGCTCTTTAAATACACTCTGACTGAATTTTCCTTCAGCTCCTCTGAGGTAGGTGCAAATAGACCCATTTAAGAATTGGGTCACGGGCTCAGCATCATTTGACTTAGTAAATGTCAAGTTGGGCTCTAAACCTGGTCTGCCTGGCCTCATGGCACATGCTGGTTTTGTCCTGTGCTCACTGCCTTGCAGAGGACTTGTCAGCTGGCTGTTCCCCAGCCCATAGTTACCGTCCCAGGGCCTTATTGCCTCTTCCCTAAATAGCAGTCCAAGTAGACTTCAAAAGTAATCATTAAAGGGATTGATTCTTTTGGTTGGGAAGATACCTCGTTGGATACTATCTTATAATTGAGCAACTGCAGTACTTTAATAGCACAAGACGTTGAGACTGTCATGCAGGCAGATAAAGATTCTGGACAAAAACAAGCTTGGGAACATTAGGGAGGAGAGAGCAGAGAATCATCTATTTTTATAGCTTCAAGTCTTAGTTTGCCCAAAAGTTAAAAATAGAGTTAATCATGCCCTCTAGGCCACCTGGGTCTCTGGTTGGTACAAAAAACTTAGACAATGTATCCCAAGGATAGTCTTATAAAGACTTTCTCTCCGTCAAAATAGGCCATTTGCCAAAGAATAGGTTCCACCCCCCCTTCTGAATATGTTTTTTTTTAAACAACAAAACACATATGCTCTCGGAAACTGGTTTACCGGGACCAGAGATGATCTAAGTGGTAAGATAAGCTAATGAATCAGAATAATACAGTGTTTGCTTTTTACTCCAGGACACATTAGGGTACCAGCCTTTGGTAATATCGTTACATTTTAATTTTCTATTTGCACGTTTCAAAAAGCAACAGAGTGGGAATGGCATGTACTTAGGTGATTAATTAGCGTCCATGGGCTGAGCTGTTTCCAGTATAATAGGCCTGGCCAACTTGCATGGCCACCTAAGGAATCCCCTCTTGCTCTGTTTTTGTTCAGTCCCTCACCCAAGCTGGCAGCACAGGGACAACTCAGAGGAGCTTCCAAACGTAGTTGGTGTTGAAAGCCTCGGTTTCAAAAATATCGAAGGCTCCTTCTAGCTCTGAAATTGTGTAAGAACTCTGAAGATAACAGAAGAAAGGAGAGAGAATCTTTGTTAATTTTAAGTCCTTCAAAAATGGTCACATCTTTTAAAAGTTAACATCTTTAACAAATTTTATTTAAAATCTTTTTCTAATGTTAGGTACCTGGGTGATGACTTCTCTTCTCAAAAAGCCCTAGTATAACTTAAAGCTTTCTGATCAGAAGATGGTGTAGGTAATGACTTATTTATCAAGACAACTGATATTTGGTGTTCATAACAGCTTGGGACTTGGGACACTTTGGGAAGTTCCTTTTGTGACGTGGATCCGTCTAGTCAAACTTGCAGGCTCAGTGTTGTTAGCATCTGTTGGCTAGTAAAATAATCAGGCACTTTTGTAAACAAATGTTATGGGCATTAGAGGTTTGTCAGGAGACTCAGAAGCACAGATCTTCTCCCTCCTCCAGGTTGTTACATGCAGATCATTTAAACATTGTTTCTTGCTCTGTTTCCTATGTGGATTATTCCCTGTTGTCTGTGTAATTGACATTCTTTTTTGACTAAGCCTGTGAATGTAAGTATAAGGCAACAGCAGCTGAAATTTCAAGCATACTTACTGTATTTGAAGCACTGTGCTAGCGCTTTACATCGAATCTTCCCCATGTGAATGGTTACTCTTATCCTCATTTTACAGATGAAAAAACTGAGGCACAGAGAGGCTGTGTCCAAGGCCAGAGAGCTAGTTTGTGGGTGAGTCAGGATTCAGTGTGGCTCCAGAGCGCACATTCCTAACCACCACTCTGTTCCTGTCAGGGCTGGAGGCATCATGAGAAATGTAGACATTTGTAAACCTTCCAATTCAAGCTGTTACTTTCATACATTGTTTTGGCCACAGACATCACCTTCCCACCGTGATCAGCACACCTGGCTTTGTGTGCCAGCAGATTTGCAGAGCTGAAATCTGTCCTCACAGGACGAAGGTTTCCTTCACACATGTAAGAGACTGCTCAGGCCCCCTCACGGTTAGCCTTTGTAGCTCTGGGGCCCGTCCCAATGGAAGATGGTGAGGTGCGGCTTCGAGGGTGACTGCATCCCCTGAGAGCAAGTGTGTACAGAGAAATAGGGTACAGAGTACTGAGCCCGAGGCGTTCCTACAGGGAGCAGCCAGAGAAGCCGCCACAGGAGGAACCAGCAGGGGCTGAAGGCGCAGTCTTGGGAGGCCATAATAGAGTGATCAAGGGAAAAGAATGTAAGGGAAGGTTGGACCAACCGTATCAAGCACTTCAGAGATCATGGAAAATTAAAACAGAAATTGGATGAGGGGATTGCGTCAGTTGCCGATCTTTGAGGGTACGGTTCCATTAAAGTGGGGGGAAGCTGGTGGCGGCCTTGCAGGGCTGTGCAGCGAGTGGGTAGGGAGTCCACTGTGAGGCTGTTGCATAGAGCACTGATTTCCAAAGTTTGGCAAGGACAGGAGGAATTGAAATAGGATGGCATTTGGGGCCGTGGGGACCCAGTGAAGCCCTTTTCCTCTGTTTGGTTCTCTGTCCTGACCATATCCAATGGCAGTGGAAAAAGCTGATGGAAAGGGAGCAGTTGAAGCTGTTGCGACAGTAATGCTAATCGCACATACTGAACGCTTACTGGGTGCCAGGCACTGGGTAAGCACGTTTCCTGTCGTGTCTTATTTAATGTCCCAGTAATTCTTATTTAATAAACTTAAAGTTTAAGCCACTTGCCCGCACTCAGAATGCTACTAAGTTGTGTAGTTGGAAACTGAGGTCTGCCGGGCTACATCATGGATGTAATGGAGTGAGCAGATGATAGGGAAGAGAGTCTGAGAAGGGAGGTACCTTTCTTCCTCTGAGATCCTCGGAAAGGACTCCTGAATTCTGGTAGAGAGAGGAAGATGGATCAACTCTCTGACTCTTAGTTAAGTGTGTTGTGCCCCATGGTGGTTCCATATGCTCCTTACAGCTTCATACTCAGAGCCTGCAAGCTGTTTGAAGGATGTCTGCTTGCTTGCTCGCTCGCTCTTTTTTTTTTTTTTCTTTCTTCCTTCCTTCCTTCCTTCCTTCCTTCCTTCCTTTCTTTCTTTCTTTCTTTCTTTCTTTCTTTCTCTCTCTCTCTCTCCCTTCCTTCCTTTCCTTCCTTTCCTTCCTTTCCTTTCTTTCCTTTCTTTCTTTCCAAGCCCTTTTGCAGAGGCAGGGTCTTTAGACATCTAGAGGAGTTTAAAAAAAAAAAAAAGTTAATGTTGGCTTGGCTCCGCAGCCTCCCAGGATCTATTTGTACTTGGCATTGAATTGAGGGTTTTTTTGGTGTGTGTATTTTCTTTCCTCATGTATTTATGGCTGTTAATATGAACCATTCAGCCAGGTCTATGAAGTCTGATAGAAGTTGGTCAGGGTTTGGTTTTAGATATGCTTTCCTCTAGCTTTTCTTTCAACAAAATCCTTATGCATTTATAGGTCCCAGAGACCTGTGTCCTCAGTACTCACTACAGTCCTCATAAAGTCATTGAGGATTTGTACACATTTTTTACTTCAGAAAGCTTCTACAGTGGTGAGTATAGTTGCTTTCAAAAAAAGCTTCTACAAGTGCAGTTTCCTGTTTTTCCCAGCCTTTAACCCTTCCTAAAGGAGACATTCTTTGGGGGCAGATTGTTAAGTTTCGCATTTCTCTGCAGCACTGCTATTTCTGTATGTGGTTTGGCAACCACTGACTCAGGGACTTTTGGGTTTCCAAATGGGTGGCTCCTGCCATTTCAAGAAAATCTGTCATCAAGAAGGCGGAGGAGGCGGCAAAATGATTATAGAGAGACAAAGGCATAAGAATCTGTTAGTACATTTATCAATATTATCTGATCTTAGAAGAGTCTTAATTGCCTGTAGTGTCATTCTTATTTTTCCTACCTAATTATGTAGATCTTTTTGCATCTTCATTGTTGAAGATTAATTTTTTTTAATTGACAACTCAGCAGTTACTATTATGTTTATTTCTATTGGTTTTTTAAGTGTTCTCCTATTTCTTCCATGCATTTATTTACAAGGAGACATTTAATTCTTAGTACCTTCCTGGTCTGTGTGAAGTATAGTTTCACATTATTCTTTTCTTTTTCTCAGAAGCCTTGACTATCTTAGCAGACTCTTGATTTCTTTCCTGTCCTCTGTAAATGATTATTTTTTAATAAAACCCATTTGTCTTGGGCCTTCAATAAACCCTCTCAATATATTTTTCTCCTCCTAGTTTCTGCTTGTAGAATGGCTTTCCTGAAGTCCTGTATGACAAATGACATCAAGGGTGCAGGAAAGGGAGCCTGGTTGGTCCCTGGCTGTGATCAGATAGTGAGCATGTAATTAGGCCTTAGGGCAAAGGCCTTCACACACTGTGGATGATAGTAGAGTAAGCCTGTGGGCCCAGGGGTAACTGAATAAGAAACTTAGAACCTTTCTAGAGAAATAGCTGAGAAACCATGGAGGCTTAAGTGATAAGACATGGAGGGAAGAGCCTTTTTATCAAGAATTAGAGAATTTTAGGGGCGCCTGGGTGGCTCAGTCATTAAGCGTCTGCCTTTGGCTCAGGTCATGATTCCAGGGTCCTGGGATGGAGCCCCGCATCGGTCTCCTGGCTCGCTGGGAAGCCTGCTTCTCCCTCTCCCACTCCCCCTCCTTGTGTTCCTGCTCTCGCTATCTCTCTCTGTCAAATAAATAAAATCTTAAAAAAAAAAATAGAGAATTTTATTCAGGGTGATTTTGTCTATAGAATTCTGGGGAACTGTGTATGAGGATGGGAAAACTGAGGGAAAAGTAATTTCAGCTTGAAGCTGGGTTCGGGGGAGGGTGCTCTCTGGGATTCAGACCAAATGGAGCTGTCTTTAGTTTCTTTAGAGCAGTGATTATCAACCAGAGATGATCTTCCCCAATCCCTGACATTGATGATATTTGTTATCACAGCCCGGGGGTGGGGAGTGGTGTTACTGGCATTTAGGGGGTTCAGACCAGGGCTGCTATAAACATACACAGTGCATGAGGTAGGTTCCCAAAACCAAGACTTATCTGGCCAAAATGTCCGTAGTGCTCAAGTTGAGAAACCCTGCTTTAGAGAGTGGATTAGAATTAGGAAGTAAGACTAGAGGAAGCTATAAAAACGCTCAGATCTTGTTATATGTATTAACGTGTCCAAGCTAACATGAAGCAAAACTATGACTAAGGTTGTATTTGTGTAGTTCTCGCTCTGGTGTGGTTTATATTTTTGGATGATCACAAGTTATATTAATAAGAAACCTTGATGTTCCCAGCCACTGGTGTGCTACCCTGCAGAGGACACAGGGGAGGGATGCTCACCAGTGACAGTGGCAGAACGTTCTGGAGTCTTGAACTCTCCAGGCCATTCTCTGGGTGGTGGCAGCTTGGGAAACTTACCTGTGGTAGTTAAGAAACTTCTTTGAGGGCTACTCATGGCCTCCCTTGACTATCTATACCTTCGATTGGATGTGTTTAAGGAAGAAAGTCCCTCAGACATTTCTAGAGTCTTCTGAAAGTATAGTGTTCCCAGCCTCTTAGAGCCATTCTTCTTGGGGCTAATGATGTTAGATGCATGATCTCTGTAGTTACTGACTGGTGCAGGGGTGGGGTGGGATGGGAGAATGTTGATGATACTGAAGATCCTTTCTCTAAGGAGACATCATCATTTTACTCATAGTTTCCAAAATGGAACCTTTTGAATTGTTTTGTGACTCTTCTAATTTGCGTCGTGTAACTTATTTGAATTCTTAAAACAAGTATTTCTCACTATAGAATCCCAGACCCCAAAGTTGTGGACTTTGAGGTACAGTGTGTAGCCAAAGAGACAAAGTGTGTTCTGTCTCTGTACTTGAGGTGGATTTTTAATTGGAACACTCACATTAGTCAGATGTTAGTTTAAAGGGCTTATGGCTCACTCACGGCCCTGTTACCCTGGGCCCAGCCTCCAGGAGAAAAGCTCCTCTTTCAGCTGCTGCTAGGCACCAGAGGCAGTCCGAGATTGGGGGCTTGACCTCGTTTCTTGTCATCAGTTACCAGGTATTAGCTAGTGGGCAGCTTTGGGGGTGGGCTGCAGGGCATGTAGGCAGGGATCCTGCTAGTGAGTAACTTATAATCATGGTGCAACATGAAGCAGTGTATAATTATTACATAGTGGCTTGGAGTGCAGGCTCTGGGACCGGGCTGAATCCTGACTCCAGGGCTTTCTGCTGTGGATTCTGGGCCAGATAGCCTAACTGTGCCTCAGTTTGTCCATTTGTAAAATGAGAATAATTCCATCAGGTGGTTGTTAGGATTGAGTGAACATAGAACATTTAGAATAAGTGCCTGGCACATACTAAGTATTCACTAATGTTTTTTTATATGAAGTAATGTGGTACAGAATATAAGTGCTAGAGGAATTCAGAGGAGGAGGAGGTAAGTTGAGGGAGACGTAGTCAGGAGGGGCTTCACTGGTGGGCCTTGACATGAGCTGAAGGTTTGAGTCAGGCCAAGAGAATAGTGTGCCTCAGGGTGCAGAGGGACTTGATGTGTTCTAGAAGCTATAAGGAAACATTAAGGTAATGGGAAACGTAGATTGGGTTATGTGATTTTTGCGCGTGGGAGGTGGGAGAGATTGATAAATTCTAACACTATTCTAAGGATTCGTTTCTGTAGAGGGGCACTAGGGGCAGTTTGGGCCACGAGGGATTTCTGAGCTGTGGAATGATGTAAGGATCTGGAAATTCAAGCAGATGAGTCTTTGGTGGAGTGAGAGAGTGGGTTGAAGTGAGGAGAGTGACAAGGGTCGAAAGGCCAGCCAGGAAGCTGTTCTGTAATTCATCTCATCTGAGTCGAGACTAAGTGAAAGCCACGGGAATAAAGAGGAAGGGGTAGGTGTAGGGAGTCTTTTGGAGTAGTACTAACACACAGGACTTGATGACTGATGGAGACACAGGGAGACAAGTGTGAGATGAGGTCTTCAAACCTGTATGAATGGCTGTGCAAAAATCTGGTCAGAGAGAGAATGGAGAGGAGGAGCGGGTTAGGGGAAGGTTTCATGACAAGAAAGTCTTTGCCCCTCACAACCAGGAGCAACCCTAGGAGCAGCCCTGTTCCCCAGACTGAGAGGGCTTCCTTTGGGTGAAGTCTGCAGGAGTGGTAGGCAATGTTAGCATTTCCCCCATTCATTCATAGGGCCTTCAGCCCTGCTTGGTCTGCTCTGTGCCACCAGACTTGGCACTTGCTTCTTAGTGGCTTCTGTTCAGCTTTCCTGCCAGTTCCCGCACATCCTCTGGAGCACCGGTTTCTCAGAGAATCAGGCGGTAATTGGGCCTCAACCCTGTTTTCCCTGAGGGAGCCTCCGAACCTTGATCGAAGTTGGAGATACTGTCTCCCCTTCCTTCCCTGTGTTCGCAAACAACAGACTTCCGCTGTTTCCCATCTCTGTCAAGCCCTCAGCGGCCATGGTTAGGCACTGACGGTGATGTGATTGCTTTTGAGATTGCAAAGGAAGAAGCGCAGTGGAAGATGAGAGCAGCCTTGTAGAGCCCCAAGCACCACAGGATCCTCTGGAAGGTCTCAGATTTTCATGCTTGGAATCACTCTGTCAGGAGCATTCTGTCACAGGGAGGACGCTGCAATGGGACGATAAGGAAGAGCCCTGGCTTCCCCCAGGCCAGGGCTTTAGCCCCAAAGCCCAAATGAAAGCATGATCCCAGCAGGGGGGATAGGGCTAAGGACCCTCTCTGTGTTTGCTTTGTTTCAGTGATTCTTTTTTGAGCAGGTTTTTGTTTTGTCTTTGTTTTTCTCCTCACTGCTTTGTGTCAGACACTGTTCTAATACTCTCCAAGTACTGGCTCATTTAATCTTCACAACAATCCCTTAGGAGGAGGGTACACTCGTTACCCTATTTTGTAGATGAGGAAACTGAGGCACAGCATGGTCGAGTACCTTCCCCGGAGTTGCACACCTAGTACTGTGGCTGGGGTTCGAATCCTGACAGGCTGGCTCTTGGGTCCGCTGTTCATTACCTTGTTTCCCGGTCTCCCATTTGTTAGCTGGGGCCACCATTTTTAAGGTTGGCATTTTCTGTTTCCTCTTTTTAGAGGAATTTGTTTTAAGAATGCCACATGGCATGGGACTAGGTGCGTTTTTGAGTCCTATAGACCTGCTGTGAATACTAGCTGTGTCTCCTCATTCACTGTGCAACTTTGGGCAAGTCATTTAACCTTTTTGAGCCCCAGTTTCTAAGTCTGTGTAACAAAGAAAAGACTTGTCATGAAGATGTGAGACAGTTTTTTGTAAAGTGCCTAGAATTTAGTGGCTGTGGGGTTTTGGGCCCATAGGATTCAAATCCCAGTCATAGTACTAGGTGTACAACTCTGGGCAAGGTGCTTAGTCATGCTGTGCCTCAGTTTCCTCATTTGTAAAATACGGCAACAACTGTACCCGCCTCATAAGGGGTTGTTGTGTAGAGAGGGGGAGAGCTCTATCAATGACAGATAACTAAATCTCTTTCATGGATTTCGGAAGTCCTACAACAGCAAAACAGAGAGAAAGCTAGAACTATATGGGGAAAAATAGGATAAAAGTAAGACCTAATAGGGACTTTTTAGGTGTTGGGTCTCATAACTGAAAGTAATGGTTATATACCTGAAAGGAATGTAATATTGTGTGGCATCTATATTTCAATTAAGAAAACTTTTTAGGGTGCCTGGGTGGCTCTGTCGGTTAAGTGTCCGACTCTTGATTTCAGCTCAGGTCATGATCTCTGGGTCGTGAGATCAAGCCTCTCATTGGGCTCCATGCTCAGCGTGAAGCCTGCTTAAGATTCTCTCTCTCTCTTTCTCTCTCTCTCCCTCCCTCTGTGCCCACCCCCATTGCATGCATGCACTCTCTCTCTCTCAAAAACAAAACAAAACAAAACAAAACTTTTTCTAAAATAAATGAAAGTAATGGTTAACCAGTATAATCTTTACAATAAAGAGAGAGGTAAAATATTTCAAAAGGATAAAGAAACATGAAGAAAAAATTTTAAGCAAATTGGCAGATGGCTAAATACTCCAATGACAATGGTAAAAAACAAAACTGCCCCACTAGAATAGATATCTGGACGGTTACTCTTTTCTCATCACTTCTTGGGAGAGGATTTAGCACTGTGTTTGGAAGGTCAGCAACATAAGTAGGTAAAGCACAGGAAAGGAATGGAGAGAGAGAAGTTTCTGTGAGAAGGAAGGTAAGTGGATGGTTCCGAAGGAAATGCAAGCCCAGGCTGCGGAGCCCAGCAAAACAGGGTTCAGACTCCAGTCCTGCCGCACACTCTGAGTGAACTGGGCAGGCTGTTGAATTCTTCTAAATCCCAGATTCCTGTTGTAAAATAAGGATGCTGACATTTACTGCGCAGAATTACATCAGGGTTGTTGGAGATGACCTGTGGCGGGCTCTAATTGTCTCTCCCCCTTCTTTTGGCCTTCCTCCCTGTTCTTCTGCTTGTCTCTAATGAAGCCAGTTTCTCTGCCTTTGCACAATTTCCTGTCATGGAAATTAACAGCAATTTTGCAAACTCTTAGGAATGTTATGTCTCCTAAGAAGTATCATTTCTTTCATTCCCGTGGTGGCGACCACAGATGTAGTCAAGTCCCCTTCCTAGTTGGTAAGCTACCCATCAGAAGTGACCCTTCTTCCTTATTACTTTGGTCTAGGGGAGGTTTTATGCTTCTCTCAAATAAAGGCTTTGGACCTTCATGCTTTCTTAGCTTTGAGATTTCTCAGAAACAAGTTTTATATTTGTAAAGAAGAACTCCTGCCCCCTCCCCTTCGGCTTTTTTTTGCTCCTAACAAATAGCATTATTTCACGGAGCCACCAACTCTTAAGAGGTATTTAAATCTTACAAAACCTGGGTGACTTAAGATGGTTGAAGGAGGGAACTATTGTACCTTTTCTTCCAACTAGGATGAAGTCTATTTGCTGAGTTCTTTTTCCCTCATTTAGGAAAGTCCCATATAATCTATGTGCAAGCCTGGGAAAATCCACATGCAGGTGGATGTATGACAGATGACACCCCTTTATGTTCTGGACACTTCCAAAGAGCTAAAGGGCGAGAGAATAGTTGTGTAAGAAGCACAAAATAGTAGAAGATTAATAATAAGTGTGAGTGTCCTTTTCTGTATTCAAAGTTTGTTTTTTTTTTCCTATAGGGTCTCTTTTTCACAATAACATATTTATAATGAGCGAATCTGTTGCATTGTAAAACAAAGATTCTAGGAGAAGCTCGAGTCTTCATTTCTGAAATTTCACGATAATGGCCCTTATGCAGAACAGGTAGTGTTGAATAAGGCTCAACATTTTTACCATTCTCACACCTCCAGATAATGTGCACTCATCTTTTCTCTCCATTTTATATATTACTTTCCAACTGAAGAATCATTATGCATACCTTTTAGGTAAGAGGTTTGGAACACTGACTGTATTTGAGTCTGTATTTGAAGTTTAACGAACATGTATTGTAGATACAACAGAGTGTTCCCCTAAAACAGTCAATAGCTTCTGGAAAAGGGATGAGGTGGCCTGTTATAGCCTGAGGCATCCAGCAGCCAGGTGGCTAACCTGGGGTAGATCTGACAAAGTTTAAGGTATAGAGAGAAACTGGAGGATCGGGCATGGGATTAGGCCTTCAGTTGTCGCCTCAACTCTACCTTAAGTCAGTCATTTCTCCCCTTTTGACCATACTTTTTTCATATATGAGGTAAGGGAGTTGGTTTGGATGCTTTCTTGTGTCCCTTTGAGCTCCAAAGCTTCTGATTCTTAGCATTCTGCTTATATTAGAGTCAAGACAGACACAGATTCGTAGGCCATAATGTGTTTGTGATTCTTGTCTTTAATCTGGTCATATCGACCAGTCAAATAGTGTGTGGTGGTGGTATTCTTTTCTTAAAGCTTAATGAGGTATATTTCACACATTATAAAATTCACCTACTTAGACTGTACAGTTTAGTAGTTTATTTTATAGTATAGCCACAGACTTGAACAGACATCACCATAGTCTTAATTTTAGAACATTTTTATCACCCCCAAAAAGAAACTCTCATACACATTTGAATTCACTCCCCATTTTCCTCCAGTCTCCCCAGGCAACTACTAATCTTTTTGTCTCTATGGATTTGCCAATTCTGGACATGTCACACAAATGGAAGATAAAAACAGATAAAAGAAGAAACCTGGGGGTGCCTGGGTGGCTCAGTTGGTTAAGCCTCTGCCTTTGGCTCAGATCATGATCCCAGGGTCCTGAGATCAAGCTCAGCATTGGGCTCCCTGCTCAGCGGGGAGTCTGCTTCTCTCTCTCCCTCCCATCCCCTCCCCCGACCTTGTGCGCGCTCTCTCTCTCTCTCTCTCAAATAAATAAAATCTTCAAGGAAGGAAGGAAGGAAAGGGAGGGAGGGAGGAAGGAAAGAAAGAAAGAGAAAGGAAGAAAGAAAGAGAAAGAAGAGAAAAAGAAAAAGAAGAAACCTGAGCAGCCTGTTTGAAATAACTAGAAAAAGTGATCCACAGCAGTCTGGATTGTGAGTCTTAGCATAATGTTTTCAAGGTTCGTCTATGTTATAGCGAGTATCAGTACTTCATTCTTTTTTATTGCCAAATAACACTCCATTGTATGGGAATGCCAGATTTTACACCCATTCATCCGTTGGTGAAAATTTAGATTGTGTTTATGTGTTGGTTATTAAGAATAATGCTACTCTGAACATTAATGTACAAGTTTTTGTGTGGGCATATGCCTTCATTTCTCTTGGAGTGAGTTGCTGAGTTCTGTGGTAACTCTATTTACCTTTTTCAGGAGCCGCCAAATTGTTTTCCAAAATGGCTGCACCATTTTGCAGTCCCATCAGTGTTTGAGGGTGCCAGTTTTTTCCCATCCTTGCTAACACTTGTTATTGTCCATTTTATTTTAGCCATCCTAGTGGGCATAAAGTGATTTTTTATTTGCTTTTTCTTCATGGCTAATGATATTGAGCAATTTTTCATGTGCTTATTAGCCAATTGTATATCTTCTTTGGAGAGCTATCTTTTCAAATCCTTTGGCCACATTCGAATTGGTTATTTTTATTTTTATTGTTGAGTTAGAAGAATGAGTCCTTTTTGAAAGTTTTGTTTGGCACTATGGAATTTAAACTTGTGTCACTGATCATTCTAGCACTACTTTGATAGACTAAATGTCACTGGTTAAATGGATTTTTTTGAAGTCAGCTATTAGAAATGAAAGCTTGAAAAGATTTTAAATTCAGGGTAACAGAGGGGTCATGCATAGAGTGATGGGAAAAAGGTTGTTTTGGGTTTATACATGGAAGAACTGTAAGTTTTCTGGAAGCAACTGCCCTTCCTTTAAACACTTGACTTCCTTTGATATCATACCAGTGGCTGGTTTCTTCCCACCCTTTTGTGGCTTTGACTGACATCTTCCAAAAGAATCTTCAGGGCTAGTGCCTTTGAAAAATACTAATGAATGAGATGGAAATTAATGCAAACACTATTTTCATTTAAGGATATTGTGGGTTTAAAAAAAATATGGCAGTCAATAGCTGGTATTTTATGGGTGTTATTCCAGAAATTGTGGCTCTAGACTACTATACTATGGTATTTGGAGGAATGAGCTGGAGAAAGGGAGGAGAATTGAAAAACCAACCAAATAACTGTGTGTGTTGGAAATTTAAAAGCTGTGTTTTTTCTCTTACTCTCCTTACAAATTGAAGCATTTTCAAGAGAGTTGATGAGGAAGGAAGCCCTCATCTCAGTTCCCAGGAACACTGGGTGAAATCAGGGTTTTTTATTCACTGAAGTCTTTGGGGCTTGCCTACAGCTTGGTTAGCTTTAAATTATTTTGACCTTACTCAAGGACCCTGTCTAGTTTTTGTCCATTTTCTCATTTGCATGTGCATATAGCTCAGGAGTCTTCCCTACATCCCCTCCCCCTGGGACTTAACGCAAGGAAAAAAAAATCCTTGCAATTTTGCCTCTTAGTAAGTATTGGAAACTGGGCTTCATGACAAGTTGGCTCTGAACCAAGCTTCCCTTGCTCTTGCACATGTGAAACCTGTTTCTTTTGGCTAAGGCATTTAAAGGGAAAAAAAGGTGTCTACATCTCAGCTAAAACAATCTTGTCTTACTCTCCTCTCCGTTACCTTGCTTCTCTTAACCTTGTTCCCTCTTCTTCCTTCCCATTTTATTTTATAAGACTGCTGTGGATCACTTTTTCCAGTTATTTCAAACACCAGGCTGCTCAGGTTTCTTCTCTTGCCTGTTTTTATCTCCCTTAGAGCAGTGGCCACGTGAGGCCATTTGCATTCACTCTGATAGAAGAAAATCTTTTGAGTTTTGTCCTTTTGACATGCTTAGGAGATCTGACTCTCTTTTCATGCTCTCTGCACAGGGATGGGCTGGTTTACATTTTTTAATGCCCATCTTCTGAATCAGAAATGGGACTACCTAGTGTTTGCATTAAAAACTGCCAAGATTCAATGTGGACCTGGGACTTTCTGACATTGTTGGACTCTCTTGTTTGTATTTGAGTTTGTGAAAGGGAACTGCTTCCAACAATAAGTTGGGGTCCTCATTCCTGGGGTTTTCGATGTCTCCTATGTTTAAATCCTGGAGGCATAAAACACTTTAAATGAATATATGTTGTTAAAAGCCCCACTGGGTAAAACACACACCAACATTTTAATATTAAAAGTGTCATTGATCCTTGCTATATCTCTCTGGCCACCAGCTGTGTAAAGAGAACCTTGAAAGAAGAAAGGTGCAAGTTACTTATCCCCGTGAAGTGGTGATGGGGTTAGCCTGTTCCCAGCAACCGGGAAGGGGGCTTTAGGAGCTTGTTTTAGAGTGCTCAGCACCTCCTGCTCCGTAGTGAGGATTGAAGAAGTACACGCCATGGGGAGAGAGGCAGATGAGGAAAACATTGAAGGGGAAGAGGCTGTGCATGTTTGGAGAAAGCTACATTTTGCTGAATCAATGGGGGCATGAAGCAGTGAAGAGGAAAATAAGAATGGGAAGTATAAGTTGGGTCTGGACCATACAAGTCATCAATCCTTCACCGAGTCATTTTGACCTCATTTTGAAGGCTGGGGGATGCTGCTGAAGGTTTTGGAGTAACTTAGTAATGATTAGACTCTGGCTTTAGGAAAATTAACCTGGCAACAATCTTTACAGTGTTCATAGGGGGGAAACTAAATTAGGACGAGGTGCTAGGGCCTAAACTAAGTCAGTTGTCTTGTAGCCTCTACTGTTCTAGAACTTGGTCCAGTGTGTATCATGGACACTTTCCTTTGTCATTGAATTTTCTTTTCTTTTTTTTAAATATTTTATTTATTTGAGAGAGACAGAGAGAGTGAGTGACTGAGCGAGGGGAGGAGCAGAGGGAGAGGGAGAAGCAGGCTCCCCGTGGATCAGGGAGCCCGACCCTGGGCTCGATCCCAGGACTCTGGGATCATGACCTGAGCGGAAGGCAGATGCTTAACCAACTGAGCCATCCAGGTGCCTCGGTCATTGAATTTTCTTAACACATCATTGTTTTAAATGATGGTTTTACATCCTCCTCTCCCACCTCAACCTATACCTCCCTCTGTAGTGACCTCTCTTCTGCTTAAGGCACCTATTGACCTCCTGTTCTTTTCTCTTTTCCTCCAGCTAAGCTAGGAAAGCTCTGATGTCTCTTATTCATAATTAAATAAAATGTAGCAAATGCATTACTTCTCAACCATTTTTAAAGCATATTTTAAGCCATTTATTTCTAATTGCAGTTTAATAGGATTTTTTTCTTAGAAGAATTTCAGGCATCAAGCAGATTGGGAGCAATCCTTTTAGGCTTTTCAACTGGCCCTAAAAAAAAAAAATCAATCTTATGTAGGCTTTTTTAGAATTAGGGAGCAGGGGAGGTCTCCAATATCTTCCCCCAAAAGAGCTTTCCTTTCCCTTGGGGAATGGAGTGAAATTGCACTATGGAAATGCCCGTGTCATTGTACTTGCCCTGACACAAATCATTCTGTTCTTCACATACACAGACATCTGCCCCTCCGTGGACAGATGTTTGTCACATGCCTTCATGGCTGTGGTCTATGCCATGCCCATAACATACTCATTCTTCTCCCTCTCCCCCTAGAAGTGTGTTTCTGTCACATTTGAATTTTTATTTTTTACTCAGTTTTGTTTTCTGACTCCTGGGATACCTTAATGATTTTTACATTGTTGTTGTTTTTTGTTTTTCCCTCTCTGAGTTTGGAAGAGTCTGACAAGTAAATGTGTCTTTGAAATGCATCTCATAAATAGCTACAATGTTTGGGTATAACTGGTTGTCCTGAGAATTTTGATTTTTTGTTTTAAAAACATTTGATTGTAGATTTTATAAGGGCTTAGAGCACTGCTTTTAGGTTCTTTGGAGGTGGCTTTTCTGAGGTATAGGGGAGCCAGTTAAAGAATACCTATCTTGGGGCAACTGGGTGGCTCAGTTGGTTAAGCCTCCGACTCTTGGTTTCAGCTTAGGTCATGATCTCAGGGTGGTGAGATCCTGCCCTGCCAGCCTGCTTAAGATTCTCTCTCTCACTCTCCCCCTCTGTCCCCACCCAACCACTTGAGCATGCACACACACACACACACACACACACACACACACACTCTCTCTCTCAAAAACAATTACCTGTCTTTAGTAGTTTCTGCAACAATTGAAAAGAGAGTGAAATACAGAGTCAGACAGAGACCGAAATACCGCTTTTAATACCAATAAAGGTGGCTGACAGTTGTGGCCTAATCTGCCGCCAAGTGAGCACACTCACTCTAACATCTGAAATGGACAGGCTCACAGACTACTCACTAGCAGGACTGTCACAGGAGCTGTTCCTGAAGGGTAGGCTCTTTACTTCTGCGGATGGGACAGGTCAGAAAGCATGCCTCCTGCAGCTGGGAATGGAAGTCTCTGACAGCTTCACTGGAGTGAGTTCACAAGTCTTCTCAACAAACTCACTTAATTTGATCCTGTATGTTTCATCAGATTTGTGGAATTTGCTTGCAGGTCTTGTTGATTTGGTGGACATCTAGGTTGTAATATGCATTTGATACATATTATTATCACAAATTAGTCCAGTTTGCCTTAGCAATATTATGATAGGCACTGGGGTGAAGTAAGCATTTAGTCACCTTACTTTCAAGCGATCAGAAATAAAAAGAATATGCTAAGGGCAATAAATGCTTTGCATTTATTCATAGTATTTGTTAATGGTTTCCTCATTTTGCTTCGAAGAAATATCTGCAAAGTATATGACAGTACAAAAGTCAACCACAGCAAGCTTGAAGAGTCAGGAGTATTTTCTGTTTCCGTGGCCTTTTCGTGTATTGCTCATCTGAGAAACGTGACTGTTGCTCCCAGCTCTCGTGGGCTGTGGCTAAGGCCACTTGAGCAGGCTTTGGAGGAAGTGCTGTGGTGTCAGCATAACGAGTTTTAGTCAGCTTGATCCTGGTTAGATGGCCACTCATGCTCTCATTTCCAGATTTGACTTCGCAGGGACTATTCACTTATCTTTTGAGCCAAGAATAGTCCTAAGATAAGCAGTTATGTGGATTCAGAACAGAGTGTGTTTTGCACTGTCTGATGAGCACTTTGTGTCTCTAAAGTTGAGATTCCACAAAGGGAGCTCTGGAAAACAACTGCCCATAAATTTGGAAGATAATGAAAAGATTAATTATACATTCCTTATCTCAGTGAGCACCCTGAGTTGACCGATATAGTTCACTGACCTGAAGATGGTTCCAAGAAGCCTGGAATGTGCTGTTTCACATTGTTTCTCTTGAGAAATGTATTTAATCAATGTGCAGAGCATTGGGGGCAAAATACTTGGTATGGCCTTTATTGCTTGAGGCATCGATGGGAGTCTGCATGTGACACACACAATGAAGATGAGAATTTGGAGGAAAAATGGAAATGAGAGATGATTTAATTTGTATCAGTCTATATAACTGAGAAATATGTTTTCCTGATGATTCTTAGTAGATCGTCTTTTCTATACATTTGATATAAAATTGAGCCAAGATTAGGAGTGCTATTGATCCTAACTTTTCTAAAACAATATAATTTTAAAATTATTAAAATAATACATCTTCATGATGGGAAAAGTCAGTATAAAAATCTATAGTGTCTCTTCCTCCCTTCAATTTCTCCAGCAGTTCTATGTATATTTTTTTTTAGATTTTTTTCCCTATGCTTTTGCAAATGTATTCCATTTTTGTTTTGATAATGATACATAATCTGCAACTTGGGTTTTTTCACTTAATATATTATTGACATTAGTTAATTGAAGGAGTTTTTTTTTTAATCACCAATGAGTATTGAGTCAACAAGTGTTTTATATCTAATGAAAGGAACATATGATTTTTCTTCTTTAATATGTTAATGGATACATCAGGTTTTCCAATGTTCAACACCCCTGACATTCCTGGTATAACTTTAGTCAGTCTTTAAAATTGACAGCTGCTCTTTCTTTAATGACATTTCAGAGATGTCACCAAGCAGCAGTGTATGACCTGGGCTACAAAAGCTGAGAGGGGTGTGGTCTGACTTGTGCTAGGAATGGGACTGAGCACACACTGTGGGAGCTGAGGAATTGAACTGAGATGATGCTTGCAGGCGCTGTTCTCAGTGTCGTTGGTGGTGGTTAGAAGTGATACCTTGTTAAAAAAAAAAAACGAAAGAAAAGAAAAGGAGTGATGATACCTTATTAGGGGTTAATAATATAATTAGTCTACAGAGTATTGGCTTCTAAGTAACATTGTCCTAGTTGTAACCTTGAGGAATTTGCATACAGAGAGGTTTTAGCACTATGACTGCTTTCAATTTTTGGAGTTTTTTATATTTCATTTTCTTTCAGAGTCCTTTGGGGATGTCTTAGTGGTCAGGTGGAATTTGTCATACCATTCTGCAATTAATATATTTTGGTGTTTTTCGAGTACTAGGTCACACCTTGGTCATCTCATTTCTTTGAATCAGATTCCAAGGGAAAATGTTCTCTACCAGCTCTCTCTAGAACAACTGGTGACTTAGCAGTACATGACAGAGTAATTGGAGATTTTCTGTGAACAGTCATCACAAGTGGCCAGAGCTCAAATACTCTTGGGTTTTATGGTCTAGATTTGAGGTTAGTAGCTTGAAAGAGATGTGATCTGTTGGCTTCTCGGAGCTAGGACAGTTTAAACATTTAGGTTTCATGCTCCCCATCTAAAGAGTGAGTGAGTGAGTGGGTGATCTCTACAGTTTCTTTTATCTTTGTAATATTCCGATTTTGTGTAATTGCATCCACTTCTCTTAGACTGATCCCTCAGTTGAGAACTGAAGACTGCAGGCAGGGCATGGAAAGTTAGGATCTTGACTTATATTTAAATTGTGTCACCCTTGTTGGCTTATGCCTCTTTTTATTCTGATGCTGATTTTTGTCTTCCCAGGTTTTGTACATTGCTATTTCTGGCACTAATGTTCATTTTTAGGGAGCGTGGGATTTTTTAATAGACTTGATTTTTTAATTTTTATTTTTTTGAGAGAGAGAGAGCAAGAGAGAGCACAAGGAGGGGGAGCGGCAGGCAGAGGGAGAAGCAGGCTCCCCACTGAGCAGGGAGCCCGACGTGGGACTCAATCCCAGGATCCTGGGATCATGACCTGAGCCGAAGGCAGATGCCCAACCGACTGAGCCACCCAGGCGCCCATAGACTTGATTTTTTTAGAGCAACTTTAAGTTTATAGAAAAAATTGCTCAGAAAGTACAGAGTTCCTATATACCCCTTCCTATCCCTCACCCTCACAATTTCCCCTATTATAAACACCCTGTGTGCATGGTATTAGCATCCTGACTGTGTGGTACTCTTGTTATAAGTGATGAACCAATATTGATATGTCATTATTAACTAAAGTCTGTTAGGGTTCATTCTGTGTTGTACAGTTCTGTGGGTTTTGACAAAACATAATGTATATACCCACCATTACGATATCATACAAGATAGTTTCATTGACCTAAAAATAGCCTGTGTTTCATCTATTCATTTCTCCTGCACACCCCCTGAGCCCCAGGCAACCACTGATCTTTATTCAACTTACTGTCTTTATTGTTTTGCCTCTACTGGAATGTCATATACAGTTAACCTTTGAATAACATGGGGGTCAGGGGTGCTGACAGTCAGAAATCTGTATATAACCTTTGTCTCCGCACAAACTTAACTACTCATCGCTCACAGTTGACCAGAAGCCTTACTGACAACATGAACACTTGATGAACACATATTTTGTACATTACATGTACTGTATACTGTATTATTACAATAAAGTAAGCTAGAGAAAACAAAATGTTAATAGAATCTTAAGAGAAAATACATTTATATTATTATACTGTATTTATTAAAAAAAATCCATGTATAAGTGGACCTGCTCAGTTCAAACCCGTATTGTTCAAGGGTCAACTGTAGTTGGAATCTTACTATATGTAGCCTTTCCAGACTGGCTTCTTTCACTTAGTAATACACATTTAAGTTTCCTGTATGTCTTTTAGGCTTGATAGCTCATTTCCTTTTATCACAGAATAATATTCCATTGTCTGGATGTAGCACAGTTTATCCATTCATCTACTGAAGGATATCTTGGTTGCTTCCAAGTTTTGGCAATTATGAATAAAGCTGGTATAAACATTCATGTGCAGGTTTTTGTATGGACATACATTTTCAGCTCATTTGAGTACTTCAAGTGCAGTTACTAGATCATATGGTAAGCCTATATTTAGTTTTGTAAGAAATTCCCAGACTACCTTTCAAAGTGATTGTTATCATTTTGCATTCCCACTGGCAGTGAATGAGAGTTTTGTTGCTGCACGTCCTCACCAACATTTGGTGTTGTGTTTCCGATTTTAGCCATTCTAATAGGTATGTAGTGCTATTTAATTGTAGTTTAATTTGCAATTCCCTAATTCCCTAACTCAACAAGTGATGTTAAATATCTTTTCATATGCTTTTTTACCATCTGTATATCTTCTTTGGTAAGGTGTCTGTTCAGATCTTTTGCCCATTTTTAAGTTGCATTGTTTGTTTTCTTATTGTTGAGTTTTAAGAGTTATTTGTATGTTTTGGATACATGTCCTTTATCAGATACGTGTTTTGCAAAGATTTTCTTCCAGTCTGTGGCTTGTCTTTTCATCCTCTTAACAGCATTTTTCACAGAGCAGAAGTTTTTTATTTCAATGAAGTCCAACTTATCAATATTTTCCTTCATGGATCATGCTTTCAGTGTTGTAGCCATAGTCGTTGCTGAGCTGAAGCTCATCTATATTTTCTCCTGTTATCTTCTAGAAGTTTTATACTTTTGCATTTTACATTTAGGTCTACAATCCATTTTAAGTTACTTTTTTAAAAAAATATTTATTTATTTATTTATTTATTTATTTATTTAAGATAGAGTGAGAGAGCACAAGTGGGGAAGGTTGGGAGTGGCAGAGCCCCACATGGACCTCTATCCTAGGACTCTGAGGTCATCCAGGACTCTGGGACCATGACCCGAGCTGAAGGCAGATGCTTAACTGACTGAGCTACCCAGGTGCCCCTAAGTTAATTTTTATAAGAGATGTAAGGTCTATGTCTAGATTCATTTTTTGCATGTGGATATCCAGTTGTTGCAACACCATTGGTTTTATTTTATTTATTTATTTTTTTTTAAGATTTTATTTATTTATTTGACAGAGACACAGTGAGAGAGGGAACACAAGCAGGGGGAGTGGGAGAGGGAGAAGCAGGCTTCCCGCTGAGCAGGGAGCCCGATGCGGGGCTCGATCCCAGGACCCTGGGATCATGACCTGAGCCGAAGGCAGACACTTAATGACTGAGCCACCCAGGCGCCCCTGCACACCATTGGTTTTAAAGGCTATCCTTTCTCCATTGAATTACCTTTGTTCCTTTCTCAAAGATTTATATATTTGTGTGGGATTATTTTGGGGCTCTTTGTTCTATTGATCTTTTGTCTGTCTGTTTGTTTGTTTGTTTGTTTTTGCTAATACCACACCATCTTGATAACTGCAGTTTTAATGAGTCTTGAAGTCGGATACTGTCAGTCCTCCAACTTTGTTCTTCTCCCTCAATGTTGTGTTAGTTATTATGGGTCTTTTGCCTTTCCATATGAACCATGGAATCAGTTTGTTGATATCCACAAAATAACTTGCTGAGATTTTGATTGGGATTGTGTTGAACCTATAGGTCAGCTTGGTAAGAATTGATCTTAATAATACTGAATCTTCCTATTCATGAACATGGAATGCCTCTCTATTTAGATCTCAGAGTTTTGTAGTTTTCTTCATATAGATCTTGTTCATATTTTGTTAAATTCATACTAAAGTATTTCATTTTGGGGTGCTAATTAATATAAGTGGTGTTACATTTTTAATGTCAAACTTCAGTTGTTCATTAGTTGTATACTAACTTTGTGTCCTACAACCTTGCTATAATTTCTGAGTTTTAGGAGGATTTTTTGTTGATTCTTCAGGAGTTTGCATATTATCTATTTTATTTCTTCTTTCCCAATCTGAATATTTTTTTAAAAAATTTTAAGTAATCTCTATCCCCAACGTGGGCTTGAACTCATGACCCTGAGGTCAAGAGTTGCACACTCCTCTGACTAAGCTATCCAGGTACCCCCCAATCCAAATACTCTTTATTTCCTTTTTTTTTTTTCCTTTTTTTTAAGTAGGCTCCACACCCAGCATGGAGCCCAGCGCAGAGCTTGAACTCACGACCCTGAGATCAAGACCTGAGCTGATATCAAGAGTCAGATGCTTAACCAACTGAGCCACCCAGGGGCCTTTATTTTCCTTTTCTTATTGCATTAACTAGGATTTCCAGTATGACATTGAGTAAGAGTGGTGAGGGGGAGACATCCTTGTCCTGTTCTTGATCTTAGAGGGAAAGCATCTAGTTTCTTACCATTAAGTATGATGTTAGCTATAGGTATATTTATTCTTTATCAAATTGAGGAAGCTCCTCTTCATTCCTAGTTTTCTGAGAATTTTTATCATGAGTGGGTGTTAGATTTTTGTCAAATGCTTTTCCTGCATATCTTGATATGATCATATGCTTTTTCTTCTTTAGCCTGTTGACATGATAGATTACATTAATTGATTTTCAAATGTTGAACCAGTCTTGTATACCTGGACTAAATCCCACTTGGTCATGGTGTATAATTCTTCTCATATATTTTTATATTTGACTTGCTAGTCTTTTTTTGAAGATTTTTGCATCTATGCCATGAGAGATAGTGGTCTGTAATTTTCCTTTCTTGTAATATCTTGGTCTGGTTTTAGTATTAGGGTAGTACTGGCCTCCTAGAATGAGTTAGGAGGTGTTCCCTTTCTTCTCTTTTCTGGAAGAGATCGCAGAGAATTAGTATCATTTCTTCTTTAAATGTTTGGTAGAATTCATCAGTGAAACCATCTGGGCGTGGTGCCTTGTGTTTTGTAAGGTTATTAATTTTTGAGTCAGTTTCTTTAATAGATATAAGCCCATTCAGATGATCTATTTCTTCTTGTGTGAATTTTGGTAAGAATTGGTCTACTTCTTTTTTAAAAAAAGATTTATTTATTTATTTGAGAAAGAGAGAGAGTGCTTGAGTGCGTGCGCCAGCAAGGGGAGGGGCAGAACAAGCGGGAGATCTCAAGCAGACTCTCCGATGAGCGCAGAGCACTACATGCGGCTCTATTCCAGGATCCTGATCATGACCGGAACCGAAATCAAAAGTCAGACGCTTAACTGACTGAGCCACCCAGGCGCCCCAAGAATTGGTCTATTTCATGTAAGTTATCGAATTCGTGGGTATAGAGTTGTTCATAATCTTTTATTATCCTATTAAAGTCTATGGGATCAGTAGTAATGACTCCTCTTTCATTTTTGGTGTTAGTAATTGTGTCTCCTCTTTTTTTTCTTGGTTAGCCTGGCTAGACGTTTATCAATTATATTGATCTTTTCAAAGAACCAGCTGGGAGGGTGGGATTTTAGTTCATATTACAGTTAAGAGCCATAATAAGTCTTGACTTTGAGTTGATCTCTACATTTTTGCCAGTAATTGCTATATATGTATGTGCACAAGGGCATAAGTATTAGGATCTAATACAGAGATATCATTAGAACTTTTTAAGAGTCCATAGATTTTCATTAATAAGACTAAGGCTTTCATTATTAACAGAATGGTGGGTCAGGGAGAACAACTTTGCTTGCGGGCTCCCTATGCTAGCTGTGTGTTGTTGGGCAAATGGCTTCACCTCTCTTTAGTTTTATGTACTATTCACCTCTCCGAGCATGTTAAAATTTGTAAAATGCAAGTTCTTATTTTACTGTTTAGAATGAAAAATAGAGCTAATATAAGGTGTCTAGTATGGTACCTAGTAGACTCTATTGCAGCTATTGTACTTCTAAAAGACAACATCTATTAGACTCATTAAAGATTCTCTGGGTTTCTTCATACTCTAGGCCTTCAGGAGATGATAGGGATTTCCTCTTATTCATTGATATGTGAAGCTGTATTTCTTCCCATATAGAGTATTTGGTTGTTGTAAATGGCTGCCTCTTGACTTGTACATTTAAAATTTGAGAAGGAAAAAGCTGTTTGTGGGAAAGCCCTCCAGTTTGGGAAACTATTTTCTAGCTTTCACGGTCAAGTCTCTTATTTCTGATTGAGTAGATACTATACACAGCATGGCCTTGCTTTTTCAATCAGGTGTTTTGCCAACGTTCTTAGTCATCCAGAGTGAGTGCTGATTTTTGGCCAGACTCCAAGGACAAGGTAGTAGGTGCTTTTTGGGAAAACTAGGAAAGGAATTGGGCAAATAGCACAGATTTGGGAGGCTGATTTTAAATGCAGATCTCAGTAGAGTTCCTGAGACAGGCTCTGGGATTAAAATAGATTGAAATTTAGTACAAATAGAGACAAAATAAGTGAGAAAGCCTGGACTTAGGTAAAGCCAAAAGTTTTGTTGTTGTTGTTTTGTTTTGTTTTTAATTTTCCAAAGTAATGTGCCTTGTTCAGCTGTTTTCACTAATGGAAGTTGCAACTAGGTAGCTACAGTGCTTACTAAATTATGGAGAAATGACTTTAAAAATTAGTTTAAACAGAAAAGCTTAACATAGCAAAATTCAATCTGTATAACCTGTAAGTATGTATTTTCAGAAATAATTGCCCTGTTCTCTTTAAGAACAGAATGTAGTTTTTAGAAAGGAGACCCATCTGCTTGGGGAAGTTACCTTGGCTACATAGAATGAAAGCAGAGAGGAGGTTACTAGTAAAATGATTCTGAGAAGGGGGTGGTTGCTTGTATCCTGACTCTCTTGGTTCAGGGTAAATGGTGGCACTTGAATAAGAAGTCTTGACCATGGACTAGATACTGGGGGGCCCACGGTTAACCTCAGCCAGGAGATTACTTTCTGCACATCAGCCCCCTCAGAACGATCTAGCTTCCTCTGCAAACCTTATGGACTTCACCTCACCTCCTTTCCTTTCACCTGATCTCACAGTACCAGACCATTCCTCACACTGGGATTTACCCATTAGCAGAATGACTCTGAGCCTTAACAATGAGGGTATTTAGCTGTGTGCTGGACCAAATGTTCAAGCCTCTTGGTAGGTCACCTCATGAAGAGAAGAAGTAAGGGGAGAAGGGCAGGGAAGGTGATGGAAGGAGAGAGCTGAGGACAAGTATCATATGAGGAAGGAAGGTTTATCCTGGCAGGTGGTATACTAAAAAGAACGTTTCACAGGAAGACAGAAGGCTTCCAGTTCAGTCTGGTTCAGCCATTTACTAGCTGTTTCTTCCCCTCAGTGTGGCTCAGTTTTCCCATCTCTAAAGTAGAAGTTTTGGGCAAGATGGTTTTAGGCCCTAGAGATTGAGAGAGGAATAAAACAAGGCCCCTGCCCTTGAGGAGTTCATATTTTGATGAAGGAAATAGGCTGGGTGTAAGCAAATAAAGAAAACAGAGCACTGTAATGTTTTAAATAGAGGACTATAAAGAAAAGCCGTGGATAAAGTTAATTCAGCCTGAAAAGTGGAATGACATTTCGCTGGGGCTTTGAAGGATGTTTGAGATTTCACAGAGATTAAGATAGGATGAATCAGAGAGAACAGCAAGCACAAAGACAGGTGGCACCTAGCTGGCGCCCAGGGTGTGTACAGGAGTGTGTGTGTGTGCAGGGGGAGCCAGAAAGGTAACTGGGGATAGCTTGGGAAGGTCCTTATTGCATGGCAGGCTAGGAAGCTTTTCCCAGAGACAAGAGAGAGCTATCAAAAGCTCTTGGGGAGGAATACCTGATTGTGTAGGTCTTTTAGAAAGTTAATAGTGACAACATTGTAGAAAGTGTTTTTTGGTTTTTGTCGATGGAGGGAGACTTCAGGCAGTCCAGATCATTTTGGAGGTTATTTCAGGGATAAGGCAGCAGCTTTGGAAATGGAAAGGAAGGGACAACTTTGTGAACTGTTTTAGGATTTGGAATATCTGGGATTCAGTAACCCGCAGTTGACTCACTCACCTCCCCTATCCTCACCATCACTTAAAATAGTGGTATATAACCATTATGGGCAATTCCTACAACGTCTTCTGAAATCTTACTAGCCTTTGAAATCACTGACCCATTTGGTCTCCTCCCCTGGGGACCGGTACTGCCCTCATTTGGGCAAGCTTGTTCTTAGCCTTTGTAATTGAAGAGCTCCATTCAGAAGCAAATGGGAATAATTGATTTTCATCCTCCAGAGGCTGGAAAAAATCAAAGACCAGAAGAGGTTTTTTAAAAAGGAGGCCAATTCCAGAAATAAATTTTCTCCATACTCCTTAAAAGAACTCTTAAGAATCTCATAAACGGAAGCCTGTGTCCCTGGAATAGATCTGGCTTCGCTTAAAAAAAAAAAAAAAAAAAAAAGGAGGTATGTGTGTGTGCGTGTGTGTGTGCGTGTGTGTGTGTGTTTTGTTAAAAATTGTTCTGTTGGGGCACCTGGGTGGCTCAGTCGTTGGCATCTGCCTTCGGCTCAGGTCATGATCCCAGGGTTCTGGGATGGGAGCCCCGCATAGGGCTCCCTGCTCGGCGGGGAGCCTGCTTCTCTCTCTCCCACTCCCCCTGCTTGTGTTCCCTCTCTCCCTGTGTCTCTGTCAAATAAATAGATAAAATCTTTAAAAAAAAATAAATAAATAAGAAATAAAAATTGTTCTGTTGTTAAAACAGTAAGGAAGACTTTATTTAAGACCACTGCAAGGGGAGAAATATGATGCTCCCCTCCAAATACAACAGGGACAAGTAGGGATTTATAGCCAAGCAGCAGGGTGAGGGGTCAGGGGATGAAAAATTACTAAGAGGGGTCAGGGGATGAAAAATTACTAAGAGGAGGAGACAGCAGGGTAGGGGGATTCTTGCTAAACGGACCTAACAGGATTCTTGCTAAAGGCAGGCCAAGGACTTAGACAGCAAAGGTGAGGGATGAGGAACTTTATCAGATGGGGTGGGGTGGGGGGAGCTCTTGTTAAACCTACTTAACAGGATTCTTGCTAAAACTTGGCTGAGCAGTCCAAAGACTGGATGGGGACCAAGGTCAAGGCCTAGTTGAAAGAGTACTCAGAGGAACCTGAGTAAAGTTTGGTCAAGGAGAGTCTTTGTCAGTTTGTGCGCACGTGTGTGTATGTGTGTGTGTGTGTGTGTGTGTGTGTATGTATTCGTGTGTTTTATTACAAAAAGTAACGCATGCCTCACCCCCCAGAACTCATCAGTCTTAACAATTTGGTACGTAGCCGAGGCTTAGAAAAATACACCATTCTAACAGAAATGAGGTCATACTCTACATACTGCTATGCAGGTGCATTTCTCACTTCATATATCTTGCATGTTTTCTCATGTCAACATGTATATACTGACTGTTCTCGTTCTTTGGAATGCCTTGCCTCACTTGAGATATTGATGCCAAGCCCTTATACTTTAGATTCCAGTTCACAAGTTTTTTCACATACATTCTCCCATTTATTCCATAAAATAACCCTCTCAGGAAAGGGATAGGGCAAGTGACATCTCCATTTGACATAGAGATTAGGTGATTTACTAGAGATTTTGCAGCTAATATTTGTTAAGTCCAGGCTTTACACATATGGGTCAGTTTTATGTGTGGAAAAAAAAATAACTTTGACATTCAGCTTTCTTTCTTTCTTTTTTTCTTTTTTAAGATTTTATTTATTTATTTGACAGAGAGAGACACAGCGAGAGAGGGAACACAAGCAGGGGGAGTGGGAGAGGGAGAAGCAGGCCTCCCGTGGAGCAGGGAGCCCTGTGTGGGGCTCCCATCCCAGGATCCTGGGATCCTGACCTGAGACGAAGGCAGACACTTAACGACTGAGCCACCCAGGCGCCCCGACATTCACCTTTCATGTTAGTCACATTCATAATACTATTTTTGTTTGTGGTGCTTGGGGC
This sequence comes from Phoca vitulina, assembly GCF_004348235.1. Lineage (NCBI taxonomy): Eukaryota > Metazoa > Chordata > Mammalia > Carnivora > Phocidae > Phoca > Phoca vitulina. Next base: position 47,469,834 of record NW_022589714.1, on the reverse strand, counting down.
ATTTAGGAAATATATGTGGTGTATATAGGACCTGGAATCTGCTAATAAATTTCATTTGAGGTGTTCATCCCTTTTGCATGTATTACTAACTTCTATATTTAATTTTTTTGTCATTTTAATTTCCTTAAACAACAAAATAATCATCTTGAATACCTTAAGATTAAATGAATTCAGTCAGTTTGTATCTTTCATTATAATGTTCATACTTTTAATAGTTACCTTAAGTAATGAAGTTTGTCACTAATTGGATATCTGGAAATGTTAATGGGACTCTTTCAGTTAACTACCTCTACTCATTTCCCTCTGGGACCCATTTCCTACCTAGAACATAGTGCCTCTCTCTCAACCCTCTTTATTGGTTTTCTATGACCCTGGTGAGAAAGATAAAGAGCAAGACAGACTGAATGAGGAGTGGGGGATGTGAAGCAGGGCAGAAATGAGCGAATATGAGCTATGGGGGAGTCATCTTATTCAGGAATGAGAAAAACAGTGGGGGGAGAGCATGTTTCAAGAAGTTGCATATAGCACAGTGGTTAAGATTTTGGAGTTAAACCCAGTGTTACCCATTCCAGCTCTATACCCCTGGATAAGTTATTCACCTCTCTACTCTGTCAGTTTCCTAGGGTTCTCTTGTAGGGTTCTGGTGAGAAGTAAATAGTGAGTTATTTAATCCACTTAATTAAAGTATACTTGGGTCATGGCAAACATTTAATGTTAGCTGTTGTTTCTAGGCCTTTTAGAGTAAAAAATTCCAAGAAATGGGTCTCAAAGTCTGGATGGAGTAAAGTGACCATATAATTTATTGTCCAGGCCAGGATGCTGTTAATAATTATTCTGGGACAACAGATATAAGCCAAGATTTATGGTTTCCCTAAGGCAAAGGCTTCTTTGTCCCCAAACGTGACTGATTAAGGCACCTTGCCTTCCTACCTCAGCTCAGTGAAGCCTCTGGACTTTGACAAGCCAGGGAGGTGCCATTTTTTTTTCTTCAGAGATTTTATTTATTCATTTGTCAGAGAGAGCACGCAAGCACAAGCAGGGGGAGCGGCAGGCAGAGGGAGAAGCAGGCTCTCCACTGAGCAGGGAGCCCGATGTGGACTCGATCCCAGGATCCTGAGATCACGACCAGAGCCGAAGGCAGATGCTTAACTGACTGAGCCACCCAAGAGCCCCGTGGGAGCGGATCATTCTTATAAGCACTTCTTCAGACACACACACATACACACACACACACACACACACATTCACTCACTAAACAAGAGAAGAAACAGTGCTTTTTCTTTCTAGGTAACATGTTATGTTAGGGTAGAATGAATCTGCACATATATCTAGTAAAATTTGTGCAGTATTTTTGACCTAAGAAGTAATTTGACAGAAGATATTTGAGTTCTTCCAGTTTCTATATCTAAAAGCTACCATACCTCTCTTTGAATAGCTAGGCCCCCTCATGCCATTGAGGCGTCAATTTCTCTTCCTGCCAGGTACAGCGCTTTCTTGGCAGTGAGTATATGGTTGGTAAACATGGTTGTTTGTATTCTAGTGAGAAAGAGCATCAAATCGTGGCAAATAGAGAACTCTAACCCGCAATTGTTGTAGTGAGGGCAGAGTAAAAGCAGCTCTAAGTAGCTCATGAAGAGCCAGCCGTGCCTAGCCTGGGAAGGAAAGCAGGGAGTTCCCTGAGGAGGAGAGCTTTTTGCTCAAGCTGGATAGGAATTGAAGAGGTAAGTTGGAATGGGGGGTTGGGGAAGAGGCAGGAAGGAGCCCAGTCTTCCGGGACAGGAGACCCTGAGTGAAGAATGCAGAAAACCACGAAGTGCCTGCTTTTCTGAGATGACCTTGGCTGCAGTGGGATCACACGTTCTCCCTGCTGTCGCAAAGCCCTTTCGTTGTCCCTTGTCTTGCTAATGGAATTCCATTCATCCCAGCCTTCCTCCGAGTTCCCTTAGCATTTGCACAGTTCTTTTATAACACACATCACATCGCTTTATAATTGTTTGTTTCTGTGTCACTGAAGTTCTTTCGAGCAGGGACTTGGTCTTATTTATTGCAAGGTACCTAGACTAGCACAGTGGCATTTCCCCTTCTTCCCTCTGGGTGCCAGGTACTGTGTAGTTGCTGCTTGGGAAGGTGGCACGAGACAGGCACCGTCCCTGCTGTCCCGGAGCATGCAGGATGACAGCTGTTTGTTTTGCTCAGTGACTGAATGCATTGCCTGAGTCACCAGTAAGAATTAGAATTTTGAACTCTGGAGGTCATTTTCATGCAGTTCAGCAGTACCTTTTTTGCAGCCGTGGAACAGAAACAGTGTTAAGAAGCCATGCCAAGGTAAATTGAATCAAATAAAAGATAAGGGCCCCCAAAGTAATAGTGTAAACCATGGGGGAAATAGGGCTTGTAAAAATTTGATTTATACATTGGTCCTGCTGAATACCTTGTAGTAACAGCAGAGAACTCCTGGAGTGGCGTTCGCTTCATGGCAGCGTACGTCCTAGGTTGTCACGTGCACGTCCATAGTGAAACATTAGTTTCACTGTGCACCCCCTCATGCTGCTGCTCAGATCCCCCTCTCTGCTGTATGCCCTGGTCGGGAGGCAGCGTAGGCTTGCCTCAGGTAGCAGTGACTGGAAACAGCCACTCTTACAGTGATCACTATGTCCAAGCTTCACAGTCTCCCTGCTCTCAAGCAACTTGCCGACAGGCGTGTGGTGTTGCGTGTGTCCACACCAGTTACCGACTAGACACAGAAGGGCCCAGAATAGAATGCTGTAGAGAGCAACATTGGATATAACCAGTGTGTCTATTCCGAACGCCGTTGTCCTTGGCAGAAGGCAGGAGAGCACTCTTTGCTGGCTTTGTGGCCCAAGGAGGCCATCCTTCCAAGTTGATTGTGTGAGTCATGTCAGCTGTGAAGTTAAGAGGGCGCATTGCCTTTCTGCTAGTGTTTCTCTCTCATGAGGGAATAAACCCTTCAAAGTCCCTGCCTCTCATCATGCTCGAAACACAAACACATGGCCACAAAAAGCCAAGGTTACCAGAACTATACATTTCATAGTTGACAAGGGCTCATCGAACCTGTCATGTAGTGTCAGATTCGTTTCTGATGTTCTTACCAGAAGGCCATTGATGCACACTTGAGTTCCTTTCTGGGAAAGCAACCATTTCCAGCTCTTAGCTCTCTGTAGCTGTTTCATCCATATTTTGGATTATTACGCTTATACTGCTGTTTCTTGATTTTTAAGTTTTAGGCATCCTCTGTCAGTCTTTGTTATGAAGAGGTTTTAGCTTTCTTGCTGTCAGTCCACTGCCTCTTCATCCTTCAGATAGTTCACAATTTTTAGTTATACCAGTATCTAATATTTGTGTTTATATTATTATTATTTTTAACGAGCTTTATGTTTATATTATTAAGGCTATTAGTATTATTCACCTGCTAACCCAATTAGTATACTACAGTCTGATCTGTGTTTCCTGTACAGTGCACTAACTGCCTCTCTTGTTAGTTTTCTGAGTTTCCAATGCCCAGCTCACTCTTAATTCCCAAACTACAACCATAATTTTGAAGTCCTTAAATGTTACTTTCTACATCCCAGGCAGGCACATCCGTTGACCTTGTCAGTTTCATTGTCTCCTGCAGGCAGGTCCCTGGAGCCCTTCGTCCTCCAGCCACGCTTGAGGCTTGCTGCATGGCTGATCCCCTTTGCCTTTTTTTGGCCCCGTTTCCTGGATGCCTGTCTTCCTCTTTCTTGGTTTGCTCATTTATTTGGTAGAGCATATCCTCCAGTCGCTTCCTGATCAAAGGGTGTGTGGGAGGTAAAATTTGAGACCCTGCATGTCTAAAAATATCTTTATTCTCTTTTCATACTTGACTGATAATTTGTCTGCTATAGAATTCTAGGTTGGAAATCACCTCACCTCTGAATTTGGAAAGCATCGCTCTTTTGTCTTATGGCTTCCAGAGCTGCTATTGAAAGTTCTGATGCCACTCGATCCTTTGTGTGTGAACTTTTTTCTCCCTGGAAAATGTGTTCTCTTTATCCCATGACTTCTGAAATGTATTCTGAAATTTCACAGTGTGCCTTGGGGATGGGTCTTTCAAAAAATTATTCATTGTACTGAGCATAGGATGGATTCTTTGAACTGGAAGTTCGTATCCTTCAGTTCTAGGAAAATCTCTCAAGTTGTTTCTTTTATAATATTCTCTCTGCTTTTTTGCTTTTCTCTGGAACTCTTGGTCTTCTAATCTGCTTATCTTTTCTCTTGTATTTCCCATCTTTTTCTTTGGTTATACTTTCTTAGAGATTTACTCAAATTTATCTTCTAGCTCTTTGATTGTGTTTTTATTTCTATTATTTTTTAATTTCCAAAACCTTTGCACTGATTGCTGTGGTTTTTTTTTAATCCTGTTTTTGTGTGATAGTAGTTTGTTGTTGTTGCTGTTGTTTTGAGTTGAGATTTTATTTGGTTTTCTGTTTCTGTTCCTTTGAGTCCTTTTATTCTGTTTTGTGCTCTGTCATTTCATGTTGAACACCTTCCTCAAATGTATGGTCCTCTTTGGTGATCGTTTTCATTTAAGAACGAGTCACTAAAGAGCCAATTGCATAATCTGGATAGAGGTGGAAAGAACTTGGCGAGGATGGCTTTTATATCATATAGGGTGATTGGGCAGGAACCCACCTGCTTTGATGGGGAATCCCCCAAAGCCAATATCTATTGAATTGTTCTGTGGAGTCCTTGGTCCAGCCTTCTGTTTGGGGTGGGGGTGGGGCCACCAGCATTCTGGGAGCAGAGCTGAGATCATGTCCTTCAGGATGTAGACTTCCTTTTAGGGCTTCTGTTTTCAGTACAGTGCCTCTCTGTGCCTTCTGCTGTTCCTGATGTCCCCAAGGCTGGAGCCCATCTAATTCAGTTTCTTCACAGAATAGATCTACCTTCTCCTGCCTGGATATGGGGAGTAATCGTCTACTGGCTGCCCTGGATGGGACCAGAGATTTAGTGATCTAACGCCTCCTTATAAACAGAATTTGTATCAAGTTCTTGTTTTCAGCCCCTCTTTATCCCTGGCCTCATGTACCACCTGGTACCTCTAATCCCTGAGCCTTCTCAGGGTATGTATGTGTGTATATGTAGAGCCTTCCCAGGGTATGTATGTGTGAAGGCCAAAAAGGCATCCCCTTGTATGGCCACAGGGATTCGATTTCTCAGTTCTGCTAACTTCTCTACTTTTCATTTTCCAAAAAATGTTGATTTTTTATGTTCACTGTTCTCTTTCTCCTGTTCCTTGTTTGTTTTTACTTGCGTTTTAATGGGGTTCAGGGGTGAGCAGAAATAAAATACATGTTCAGTTTTTCCCAGTTAACTTGATTTTAGGGGAGGTTGCACGGTTTTGGAGGTTTTGTGTCTAATTGTTTCATGTCGGTAAGTTTTGTCTTTTTCCAGAGATCACAAGCTTCTTTGACAATGGGGATAGTTTCCTGGGCTCCTTGTTATCTCTTCTTTTAAACCTCAACAGTTAAGTATGTAGAAGGCATTTTAGTAAAGATGTGTCAAATTTGTTTGAGTAAGATGAAGTCTTTTTAAAATTAGACTGGCTTTGGATAATGTTTCATTGTGTTGGGAGACTGCCAGCCCCTCCTGAGGTTCAGAGAGAAATCTGCGGTGGCCGGGAAAACTCAAAAGAGGAAAATAGCGAAGACCTTTGGCAGAAAAAGGCTGATGAGACAAACTCCTGTTTAGACCTTAATGATTTCATGAAACTGGATGGAAAACTGCTCAGAACCTCTTTTACCCCTTGCGTGTATTGCCATTGCTCTCTCTTCATAGAGCCAATGCTAGAGAAGGCCCTTTCCTGACTTGGTGCTCTCAGAGTCTTTGACCTCCTGAGAATCAATGCTGGAGGAGACCCACAGAGCTCCAAGTTGTTTTCTCTCAACAATCAAGTTCAAGATCCTGGAAAAACTGGAAAAAACATGCACTAGCAGTCAGACGTGGGATTTTGTTTCAGTGCCACATGAATTAGCTATATGATGATCAGCAAGTCATTTGGACTTCAGTTTTCTTACCTATAAGATGGAAACAACACTATGTACTTTCCTACTCCATAATATGGTTGTAGGGGTCAAATATGGGGAACACACATGCATGTAAACACTTGAACATTATCATTTTAAACTAACTATGTAACCAATGTAGGGCGTTCCAGACCCTCATATGCACCTGCTGACTAGACATCTACGTGTGGGAGTCCAAATTCATTTCCGCCCTAACTAATCCAATACAAAACTTTCTCTCCCTCCCCTCTTTTCCTCCCTTACCTCATAACATCATCATCACTAAACAGAGCGACCCTGGTTTTCCTCCTGAATTTACTCTCATTGTCCATGAATTTTTCACTTCTCACCCACCCTTATGCCCCCACCCTGATTTAGTCACCAGATCCTGTCTTGTCCATTGATTCTATCCTTTTTCCTCTGTCCTCCTTACGACTGCCTTCATTCAGGTCCTCACTTCATGCCTGAATTGCTTACTTCCAGCCGAGCTCCTTGGATCTAGTCATATACCTCTTCCTTTCCATCATCTACACAACTGCTTAGCATAATGCTTTTTTTTTTTTTTCAAATTCTGAAATATATCAGGCCATCACAACAGCATGGTGAATAATCAGTTAGCCATCTAGGCTCCCATCTCCCAGCTGTCAACAGAGGATTTCTCTAAGACATGCATCTGATTATTCCCCACTCAGAACTTCGGTGGTTTCCAAGACCCTTCCTAGTTTGGCTCTGCCCGCCCCTCCTTGCTCACATCCACCATCCTTTCACTCATGTGCTCCGGCCCCTCACAGTCACTTGCCTGTGCCCCAGTTTGCTGGGACGACTGGGGAGACCTTGAATTTAGGTGTTTCCTCTTTGTTTCTTCTGTCTGGTGGATTCCTCCTAAGCTTTAAGGCTCTGCCCAACTATCTCCCCTTCTGCAATGCCTCCCATATTTCCATTTCCCTATAAGCTACCCTGTGCATACTTCCTTCCCAGAATGGCACACACCGTTCGGTATTGTCATTTGTTTACTTGTCTGACTTCCCCACTCTACTCAAGGGTGGAGACTGTAGCACACTGGCATATGGAAGGTAGTGCATAAACATTTATTGAGTTGAACTGGATTGGACACTTGGCCGGCCCACTGAGATGCCATTACTTGTCTGTGTAGAGTAAGCAGTTAAGGAGCTGGGCAACGACATGAAGCAAGCTGACTGCTAGCAGAGAGCCACTTTACGGTTATCATTGGGTCCTGAAATTGTATTCTATAGAGTAGTCACAGATGAAAATGGGCTGAGCACTTTGATTCTAACTTAGGGTTCTTATGTGTCTGTGTTTTATGGACAGACATCTCAAATACAGTATTCTTTGTCCCAGCAAGAGACTGTTGCCATTTTTAATGGATACAGGTGTAGCAAGTCTGTTACTGCATAGAGACCATGTCATATTTAAGTAGCAGGTTGGTAAAAACCTAGTATTAGAAGTTGCATACTGGTGGCCCTAAGCCAATTCCCTGCATAGTGCTGTGCTCTCAGAAACATGAGGGATTTCCCTAAAGAGCTTAAAATTCATGGTGTGGATGAGCAGCTTAAAGAATTCACAGTGGTTCAAGGTCAAATATGATAAATGTGGTGGTGAAGGTGCCATAGATGATCTGGAAAATCTGAGGTGGGTGAGATTAGTATCAGCCCGTGCAGTCAGGAAAGGTGTCATGGACCAGCGCACATTTGAACCGGGCCACTTTCTGTGCTGGCTAGAATAAGTGTTTCCGTGTATTTTCTGCTGTTCTTGTTTGGTTTCACAGAGGCTTCAGCAATTTTGCCTCAGGTTTTTGCCTGAGTTTCACTAGGTCTGAAGAGTGATACATAGATTTAAATATGGGTGTTGTCGATGGACCTTTTAATTCAGATAGAAGGAACCCTGATTCCCTTTTAGAGATTTAGTGTCTGATCATCGTGGTTTGGACTTTAGAGTCTGTGCCCCTTCCTCTTGCTTGGAAAGTGTCCCCCTCTCCTTCAGTGTGGACTTTGTATCTTCCCCCAGAGCTCGACCTATAGTCGATGCTTATGGACGCTTGCTGACCTCCGCTCCCCTGGGTGGCCTCCATAAGCCTGTTCCCTCCAGGCAGAGCCCCCTGCTCCTCCTTGCTCTCCAGCTGCATGTCAGGCCTGCTCCTGCTCAGGCCGTTTGCATCTGATGCTCTCTCTGCCTGTCCTCCCCAGACACCCACACTGCTCCTTCCTTCACTGCATTCATATCTCTTCTCCAGGGTCACCTTCTTAAAGAAGTCTTCCCCGAGTACCTTATTTGAAGTGTCACCCGGCACATTTTATTCTCTTACTTTGCTTGCTCTATTTCCTTTGTTTCTTTATGGCATTTACCATTACCTGCTACCATATTTCTATTTATTTGTTTATTTGCTCACTCTCCCTCCCTCCAGATTCCAGATCCACGAAGGCAGAGACTTTGTCTTTTCCCATTTGCGTTTCTAGGCCCGGGAGTAGTGCCTGGCACATAGAGGGCACACTTCACTTATCTATTGAATACATGCGCAAATAGCCCCACGAGCAGGCCCTCAGGCAGCACCTGCCCCACTGTACAGAGTGGGCTGTGTCTGTACGGCTGGCCTGTTACTCATCACTGCCTCCAGATCCAGCTTGCCACCTGCCGTGGATCAACATGTGGTCAGTTTGTAAATGGATGGAGAGAGGCCTTTGAGGTGGGACTCAAAAGCCACAGGTTCTCATCAGCCCTCTTCTTCCTTGCCCTCTCCAGTCTTTAGACGCCGTCTCCAAATGTAGGTGCTTCTGCGTCCCAGACGGCAAGGCTTGCTGTGCTCTGGCATCATGTCTGTGGGGTTGCTGTGACACGTCTTTGGCTTCTCAACCCTGATGCTATTAAACTGGTTCAGACCAGTTTGGTTCTAGTTTCCATGAGCCGTTGAAGCCCTGGGGAGCCTATCACAGTAGAATTTGCAGATGCAGAGCAAGATTTGAAGGATTAAGTGACTTGTCCTACAACTGACAAGTGGCAGAGGCAGCTAACTAGAGTCTCAGCTCTTAACTGGGGTTCTGTAGTTGCCTCACGTGGGATCGCTGGGAGTCCTCTGAGACGTACCAAGGGTAGTTGTGAGGGTTTGTTCTACGAATCAAGGGCAGCAATTACATTTCTGTATAATCTACATATAATCTACATTTCTGTATAATCTGGTTTAAGAGTCTCCTGGACTGTTTTCCTTCCCTCTGGTTTTCTTGGCGCATTGTGTTTTGCTTTTGTTTGTTGGTGAGCAGCCCTTTGGCATTTACTGTCTTAGAAAAACCTAATAGGACAGCTGTGATAGAGAGGAAGACCCAGATTGTAAATAGCTCTTTTCTTGGGCTGCCAAAAAGGAAGAAACTTGGGTGGAAGGGGATATTACTACCATCCTGTGTGAAGCGAAAATTCTAAGCAGGGAGATTCAGTTCTCTGTTTTTATTTAGGTGTTATTTAATATATTCCCCATTCCCCCAAATTTCCAGATGGGCGTTCAGAGGAAATGCTAGTTAGAGAAAAAGCAGGGGAGGGGGGTGTAGACCTTACTGGTTGGAAACATTGCAGCTTTATGCAGGGAAGTCCTTGTCTTTCTTCCTCGTCCTTTCAAATTGTTTTGAGGGAGTTTTAGTGCTGGTAAAGGATATCCAAGCTTAATCACCTGTAGACCAGAGACGTGGAGGGAAAAGTTAGAGAGTGAAAGAAGGCTTACTCTGTCCTGCCTTTTTTTTTTTTTTTTTTTTTTGTGAGGGAGGTTTAAGTCTTAGTTTTCAGGTTACTTTGGGACCGGGATTGAGATCATTGAGGAGCTAGCAGATTCCTACTGGAGTCCTCAGGGCTGACAAACCTGTGCTCCTGACTGCCTGACCCATTAACTGGTATTTTCTTTTTCCCAGCTCCTGTTGGTTTATTCTAGTCATCTTGCTGTTGGATTGTTATTCCAGCCTTGTACTACTGCATCTTTATCTCCTCTTGTCATCCCAGTTAGATCGTAAAGTCCTTGTTCAGCCAACTGGCAAGAGCTCTATAAATGGGAGTTTGGGATCTGCCTCTGACTTGGGGCCAATAATTTGTTTTTTGATTCTTAGTGTCACCTATTTTTTAATAGAATGACGATGTTTTGTCTGGTGGGTCAGTTTGAAAATGAGTATGAAAACTGTACCTCCTAGTTTTCCCAGACCCATTTCACTTTCTGTCATTCTCATCATTGCCAGGCACAGGTATATAATTTTTGATTTAGAAAATGAGGTTATTGGGGCGCCTGGGCGGCTCAGTCGTTAAGCGTCTGCCTTCGGCTCAGGTCATGATCCCAGGGTCCTGGGATCGAGCCCCGCATCGGGCTCCCTGCTCCGCGAGAAGCCTGCTTCTCCCTCTCCCACTCCCCCGCTTGTGTTCCCTCTCTCACTGTGTCTCTCTCTGTTAAATAAATAAATAAATCTTTAAAAAAAAAAAAAAAAAGAAAATGAGGTTATTGTATACATGTGACAGATATAATTGCTTTTAACTCTTTGTTTGGAAGGTGCTGTAGGAATCCAAGCTCAATGGAGGATGGGGATGCCAGGATGTACCTCAGGTTCCTGACCCTGTCACCAGCATCCTTAATTGACAATGAACGAATAACCTGGATACCAAAGCATGCCTATCTTCTCTTTTCACTTAAAATTTATCTTAAGATTTTATTTTATTTTATTTTTTTAAAGATTTTATTTATTTATTTGATAGAGAGAGAGAGACAGCGAGAGAGAGAACACAAGCAGGGGGAGTGGGAGAGGGAGAAGCAGGCTTCCCGCGGAGCAGGGAGCCCGATGTGGGGCTTGATCCCAGGACCCTGGGACCATGACCTGAGCCGAAGGCAGACGCTTAACCAACTGAGCCACCCAGGCGCCCCTCTCTTAAGATTTTAAACCTAATGTAGACATGCTCATTAAAGTGGCCCAGGTCACACATATACAACCATTTATTAGTAACAGTTTGATGTTTTTCTTGGTTTTCTTTCCCCTGTGCACAGGTTCTTTCCCCTCTTTCTTTTAAAAAATTATTACAAAAATACACAACTGCATTCTCATTGTGTTTTAAACAGTGTGGTAAAATACAGAGCAGAACATGAGAGTCCCTCTCCACCATCTGTAGTGTCCCCCAACGCACATTTCCTTTCCCAGAGGTAACTGCTGGCAGCACTTGGCGAGCACTCTTCCCATCGCCATCCACCGTATGTGCGTGTACATACACACTTCGAAAGCAAGGGCTCCTGTTTGGTGTACTACACAATGACTACTTTTTTTCACTTACCCATAACACAGTATGTCTTGGGAAATCTTTCTACGTTGGGACACATAGGTCCAACTTGTTTTCTTTACCTTGTTGTGGTTGTTGTTGTTAATGGCTATGTAATAATAATTCATCGTATAGGCATACCTGGCATTTAACTGCCCACCTGTTGGTGGACATGAAGTGTTTAGTTTTTGCTCTCACAGTGAAGCAGTCCTGTACAAGCGTGTATCTTTGTGCGTGTGTACAAGTGTTTCTGTTGAATAGCTGCCAGGAAGTGGAAATGCTGGCTCAAAGTGAGTGCCTATTTTTGGTTTGGTGGATGCTGCCAAATTGTCTTCCCAGAGGAATTCACCAGTTCAAACTCATACCAGTGGTATATAAGAGTGCTTGTTTTCCTGATCTTTATAAATACCTTTTTTTCTCATTTTTGTCAGTCTGGTGAAAAGTAGTGTGTTGTTTTGTTGTTTTAAATTTTATTATTATTTTTTTTAAAAAACTTTTTTTTTTAAAGATTTTATTTATTTATTCATGAGAGACAGAGAGAGAGAGACAGAGACAGAGGCAGAGGGAGAAGCAGGCTCCCCGCGGAGCAGGGAGCCCGATGTGGGACTCGATCCCAGCACCCTGGGATCACGACCTGAGCCGAAGGCAGACGCTTAACCGACTGAGCCACCCAGGCGTCCCTTAAATTTTATTTTTAAGTAATCTCTACACCCAGTGTGGGGCTCAATCTCACAACCCTGAGATCAAGAGTCATATGCTCCACCTGAGCCAGCCAGGTGCCCCTAAACAACTATTTTTTTTTTTTAAGATTTTATTTATTTATTTGTCAGAGAGAGTACAAGCAAAGCAGCAGGCAGAGGGAGAGGGAGAAGCAGACTCCCTGCTGAGCAGGGAGCCTGATGCGGGGCTCGATCTCAGGACCCTGGGATCATGACCTGAGCCAAAGACAGATGCTTAACCAAATGAGTTACCCAGGCATCCCTGAACAACTATTTTTAATATTTTTTTTTAAGGAAAAAAATAAGACACTTCCTTTCCATGTTACAGAGTGTTTACCTCGTACCAACTGCCAACAGTAGAGGCATTCTCATTAAAAGCAAGGACAAAACAAGACTGCCCTCTACTACCTAATATTATTTTAGAAGCTCTGACCAAGGGGCGCCTGGGTGGCTCAGTCGGTTGAGCGTCCAGCTCTTGATTTCAGCTCAGGTCATGATTTCAGGGTCATGAGATCAAGCCCTACATTGGGCTCTGTGCTGAGCATGGAGCCTGCTTAAGATTCTCTCTCAAAAAAAAAGAAAGAAAGGAAGGAAAAAAAAAAAAAAAAGGCAGCAGCATCTCTGGCCAGTACAGTAAGGTGTGAAACAGAAGTAAGAATTAAGGCTTTAAGGATTAAGTTAGATGACACTTCAGCTTCCTAGTACAGTATTTCTGATTCCACAAAGCACTCAAATTCTAGATCTTGTTGTTATTCCGGGTTTTTTTGTTGTTGTTGTTGTTGTTTTTTTAGCAATAAGACATTCTTTGGAAAGCCCTGTTGTCTCTTACATATTTTTTTTTTAAGATTTTATTTATTTATTTGACAGAGAGAGACACAGTGAGAGAGGGAATACAAGCAGGGGGAGAGGGAGAGGGAGAAGCAGGCCTCCTGCGGAGCAGGGAGCCCGACGTGGGGCTGGATCCCAGGAGCCTGGTATCATAACCTGAGCCAAAGGCAGACGCTTAACAACTGAGCGACCCAGGCGCCCGTCTCTTACATCTTAACACATGTGTCCTGGTGCTTTTATTAATGTGGGTTCTTTCATCTTGGTTCTTGCTGGTCAAATCATTCAGATTACCTGTAGGTCTATGTTGAAGTCTCTCTAAGTCTTCAGTCACCAGTGTAGAGGTGGGTGTTCAATACCTGTGACTGGCTGAATGGTTGGTTCAGTGATATTTTTGATGACCTTTCAATGAACTGTTCTTACAATCCTGGGAGTATTTAGAGGCACGAGTCCCATACTGAGTGAATAATGTCATTAAAAATGAGAAGGGTAGGGCGCCTGGGTGGCTCAGTTAGTTAAGTGACTGCCTTCGGCTCAGGTCATGATCCTGGAGTCCCGGGATCGAGCCCCGCATCGGGCTCCCTGCTCGGCGGGGAGTCTGCTTCTCCCTCTGACCCTCCTCCCTCTCATGCTCTCTGTCTCTCATTCTCTCTCTCTCAAATAAATAAATAAAATCTTAGAAAAAAAAAAATGAGAAGGGTACATGGGACGCCTGGCTGGCTCAGTTCGTAGAGCATGCAACCCTTGCTCGTGGCTTCGTGGGTTCAAACTCCATATTGGGGGTAGAGTTTACTGAAAACAAAAATACACAAAAGAAAATGTAATACTTCATTGGCTTATAGAGCAGAGTTCAAACATATGCCTGAAGAGAAAATGGATTCAATTTAAAAAATTAAAAAAAAAAAAATGAGAAGGGTACAAAAGAGCAAGCTCTTAAATGATATTGTTATCTTGACGCTAGACTCCCTGTTCAGCAAACGATTGTGTATTGTCAGTGTTATGCATTTCTGTAGTAAATAGCTGCTGTCCTTTATCAGGAGTCATGTGGATGTAACTAGTTTGGTTAAACACCACAGAGAATTCTTTTCTAAGTAATTAGCTGGCTCTAAATTTGGTTTGTGACTTCAGTTTTCTTTTTTCTTTTTTTCCCCTCTCTATAGCATCTGGAGAGGGCCAAATGTGAACTGTGTTGACAGCACTGGGTATACACCTCTACACCATGCTGCTTTGAATGGCCATAAGTAAGTATTAAGGTGCTATATTCCTGCCCTACCCTCCAGAACCCAGGCCTTTGGATTGTCTTTTCTTCGTTTCTATAAAGGATTACTAAGCAGTAATGTTGAGGAGCAGGGGAAAACAAACTAAATTCAGTCCATCCAGAGTTCCTCAGTCTCTCGTTGGTATATAATTTAAGCACCCTTCCCTACTCCACCCCCCAAAAAACTTCAACCAAAGGTTAAGTTTTACCTTTTCTGCTTTGAAATGGTGCAGTGCCACACAGTGATCTGAATATGAAGGTCACATTTGGGGCAGCCAGATCATAAAGGGGCTGGATAATCTCTTAGGGAACCAGCACCTTTGTAACCTGAAAATAGATTGAGTGGTCATAAGAAACTTCCCTTCTGTTAAAGTAGCTATTTATTTACTCTTTTGGCTTGCCATTCTTCCTCATACAGTTAGCCTTGTAGACAACAAGAGCCCTTTTTAAGGGGAAAAATACGTAAATCATATGGCCTATTTAATTCTCCTAGGTATTGGTTAGTAGTTATCGGGTGGGATTTACGCAGAAAGTTTTCTGGAGAAGCTGTGCTTTGGGGGGAGTGTGAGAGAAGATGACATAGGTTTAAATGGTTTGGCGGCCTTTTCCAGAGGGCACTGCCCTCCATGTGAGAGAGAATGTGATGGCTCAGCCCAGGGGCAGACAGAGTCATGGAGTACAGTGAGTAGATTTGCCAGGATGTGGAAGAATGGAAACCAGAGTGTAGCAGCACAGAGGGTGGTAAGGAGAGTTTGAGGCGTCATACTCTAGGGGATAAGAAGTAGAAATTTAGTTTTCATAAGGGGGGATCATTGGAACCATTTTCGATTTTGCTGAGCAAGGAGCAGGGCCCTCACTACCTTGTGGTATTCCGTATCACTTGTGCGGTATTTGGCCCAGCCTGATGGACTCTGATGTGCCAAAAAGAGGTGATGATTGTTTCCTTCTACATTAAACTTTTCTGAAATATATTGAATGTGATCTTTATGTCTTTTCTATGGCCATCTTAGACAAAGCTAACAAGGGCTCTGTGGAGACCCCTCCCCCCATAACTAGGAGGGTAACCTGAATTAAAGTGAATCTTGAACTTAAATGACTGCAGCTGGTTAGCCAAGCTTATCTCCAGATGCTGTTTTTATTTACAGTGGGGGTTTTCGTTGACCTCATGTGCATGGGGATAATTATATATTTGTATCTGCTTAATTAGAGGTGTCACCAAAAAGAAAGCCAAGCCCTTCTTTCTGGATATATCAAATGATACCATATGTGTCTGGCTTATGTTTACAGCAACTTTAATTCTGCTCTGTCTGTCTGCTTTTAGCTCCCACATCACTAAATGCTCTGAATAATGTGGTGAATAATGATATTTGTCTTGCATGACTACTTTTATGTAAATTTTATCTCTGAATGCTGTTTAAACATCACAAACAAGGAAACACTGCAAGGTTTAGACAAGGGGACCAGATGTTTTCAAAATAATGGAATATAGGTGGATTGTCTAGAAAGCCTGGAGAAATGGCGAGGTGATGAGTCAGTGTCGTTTGGCTCAAGATATTTCAGCTGCATATCAGCAGCTGTATACGTAGCTCATGGAATAAAAGGAAGAGACTGGGTGATGAGCTCAGGTAGAGAGAAGGGAGCCGAGTGGGGTAATATCTGAAAAGGTCTTCACGCTACCCAAATGTGAAGAGCTGTTAGTAGGAAAGACTTCTGAGTTCTGCAAACTCATGATTGATTTTTGCCTTCTAGGGATGTGGTTGAGGTTCTTCTGAGGAACGATGCATTGACCAATGTGGCTGATTCCAAAGGCTGTTACCCTCTGCACTTGGCAGCCTGGAAAGGAGATGCCCAGATAGTGCGGTTGCTCATCCATCAAGGGCCCTCACACACCAGAGTCAACGAACAGGTCGGAAGGAAGAGAAGCGTTCTTCCCTTCAGCTATAGCCAGACTGTGGCGGCCCCAGCACTGTTTCAGTTCCATAGCACAGATCTCAGGGAACCAGCTCTTCCAGGCTCTACAAATGCTTCCCCCGCTCCCAGCGCCACTCCTCCGAGGGCATCAGGGAGATCTTATACCCCAAGGATGCATTTTACATGCATTTGAATCGTGCAGATTTGGAGTAGTGCTATAATAAAGATCTACATACCTCGTGTGCACAATGGGAAATAATACAAATCCCGTAAAATTGCTTAGAGGCCATTTCACACCGGCAGGCTTAATTAATTACAAGTTGTGCTTACGCCATCAACATGGCAGTGCAGCTGTAGCCGGTAAATAGCAGTCCTCTCGGTGCGGTGCGCATCAATGCTGCGTGAACCCTGCTGTGTTTTCCCTACATCACAGCTGCCAGAAGTGGAAGGACGCGTCCCGGGACTGAAAAAGGAGTTCACAGAAACCATCTGAGTAAGCTCAAGGGTCAGAGGTGATTCAGCAGAAAGAAAATCATTTACATGATGTCCCCTAAGGGCAACTTAAGAGTGACCATGCTTTGACAAAGCGGAGATAATTCTTAGAAAATAAAGAAAAAAGGCAGCATTTGACCAAAAATACCTTAAAATGGCCATGGATTTAGGTACTCTGAGACCGTACCTCCTCTTTTTTACATTGATTCCTTTGGAAAAGTTATACTTACATTATGCAAGTTCTAGACAATCCTCATAAGATGCAGTTTCCTGTAGTTTGGGTCTGAGATCGTGTGTCCATTTGAGAGGAAATGGGCTTTCCCTGTGTGACAGGCCATTCTGTTTTCCTCACTGCTCTGACCGAAGCAGGTCCTTTTCTTAGTTGCTTGAATGAGAGAGAGAGGCTGCTCTTTCTCAGTAAGCCCAGGACTATTTTCCTAATGACTTTGCTGAGAGGAGATTGTTAAATTACCTATAGGATTAGATCAGGGTTATGCCTCAAAAAATAGGAAATCATTCTTGCCAGCCCATCTATCAGCAAGGCTATGCACACTCTCAGTGAGCTGTTAGGAGCATGACTGACTCAGAGAAGGGCAGCTTCACTCTGAGGTTTGAGAAAATTAAAGCAATGCTCCCAGATCTTTCAGTTTAGAGATTGTGTGTGTATAGCTGTTCATCAGCCTTCCTTTCCCCTTTCAAGCTGTATTTTCTGGATAGATAAGCCACAGAAATTTAAGATAATCAATGAGGATGTTTGTGTTATAACATTAAGAATGAAAATTGTCTCTAGAATTGCTGCTTCAGAATCTAAATGCAGTTTTACTCCTCCTGGCTAAACTGATTGTAATTTCTCTTAACTGGAGGAAATTTATAAGGAAGTTTGCTTTTAACTAATACTCCTCAATGTTGAACAAACTAGTCACCCATTAAAGTCCTTCTCATTTAAGAAATTTTCGGCAACCATTTCTAATCCTGTCTTTGCTCACTTTTGCCTTGGAACACAGCTGCTTGGATTTTTGAGCCACTTGAGTGTGCTAGCTTGTCCTGCTCACAGCTGCCTCCCGCCTGGAGTATCCATTGATAGGTGGGACACCCGCCCAGTGTTCTGAGTATGTGGCAGCCAGGTGGGTGGGGCAGGGGCTGGGCAAGACGTCTATAATAGCTGGAAGAACCTAATGGCTCTAGGTAGTAGTACCACACTGATCTATTCAGAAACCAGTAATGAGGCTCCAGTTGGATGCTTGGTTAAGAGCGTGTGATGAGTGCTGTGCCCTTGAGCCTGCCTTCCCCATTCACTTCCTTTCCAGGAACCCAGAGGGCAGATCCAAGTTGTTCTCATGTTGGGCCCCCTCAGGGCTGGGCTTTGCTTTGATATATTTCATCCATTTTATCATCACATTTTCTTTTCCTCTCCTTTTTATAGAATGCTCTTGAGATCAAAGAATTCAAAAAGTACGGCCCCTTTGACCCTTATATCAATGCCAAGGTGTGTACATTGCTGCCAGGATTTCTCTGCATCATTTCTCCAAGCTGCACTACCTCTTTGGTCCTTTCTGGCTTCCACTCTTGTCCACTCAGGCTCCTCATCATCACCCTGACTATTGTCTGCTTCAGCCCATCTGCTTTTGGCTTGTCTGGGAATGGGAAATTGCAGCTCCAGTGGGTTTGGGTTTTATTTTTAAAACCCATGCTAATTCTGGAAAGGTTGGGTGCTTTTCCTGGAATGTCTGAAAAGCTTAGAAATGGCCGAAATGGGGAAAGAGAAGGAACCATATTATATGCATAATTTACCATTGTGATTGCTAAAATAATTTAAATTGAAAAAAGAAAAATTCAATTAAGAGATGTCAAACATATTAGCTTACTTTTTAATAAACACAGAAAAATGATTAAATTGTACTAACTGGATTAAAAAATTTTTTTTTACTCTGCTTTCTCTATTTCTTTTGAAGTGGAATCTCATTTTCAATAAGCTAGTATTGGAGGTGTTGGGGAAGGGGTTTGGGGACTCCATTTTACTCTTAAAAGCTGTCCTTTTCGGCTCCCTCCTCATTTCCTTGAGTTTGTGCATTTCTGCCTGGGACTTTAAAGCCTCCGTTGCTTCTCCCCAGCTATTAACTTCTCTTACTGCTTGGTCACTCTTGGCCCTGGGAAGGGCTCTGAAATAGGAAATGAAGTCGCAGGGTCAAGCAGGGCGCTGGCCTTGAGTCTCCCTCCCTGTGAGGCTGGGGCAAGTAGTGGCCCTGTTAGGCCTGGTGATGAACTGCCCAGACCCTCCAGCCTTCACCACACCAGGAGGCAGAGCTTGTGGGTTGGTGATGGTTAGCCTGTCTCCTCGGTGCTCTCACCTGCTGGTTTTGACCCGAATTTTCATTCAGGAGAGGTTTGCTTTTTGGCACCAGTCTGGAGTTTGGTTGAGTCAGTGCGTTAGTCACATTGGCTCTGAATAAGTTGCCTCAGGGAAGAGAAACATTAAGGTACTTCTGCATGTTTCCAAATGCTAGGTGGATATTCTTTGAGAAATGGTGATTTAGCGAACCGCGGGCTGGTTCTAGGCAGCCTCTGTGGGCCATGTTCTTCAGCTCTCGGGCCTTAATGGCCGAGAAGCAGTTTGATTTGGGGTAGTGGGACACATTAGCTTTTGTTTGGCCCTCTCTCTCTGAATTCTGTTTTCTAATTTTCAAAAGAGGAAGATACCCTATCTTCATTTTCTTCTTTTTTTTTGGACTTGGTGTAGTAGAGGAGAAAACTCTTAAAGGTCACAGCCTTTCAAGTCAGGCCTGAGTTTGAATTCCGTGCTGCCACTGACTGGTTTTGTTGACTTAAAATAAGTTACTTAATTTCTGTGAGCCTTAGTTTACTCTTCTGTAAAGTGCAGTATACCATCTACCTTGCTGGATTGTTTTGGAGTTTAAATAAGAGAATGTACATTAAGTACAACTATCTGGTAACTAGTAATATTTGAGATCTGACTTTTAAAGGGTATATACAGTGTGGTGTTTATGAAACAGCACTTTGGAATCTGTTCTTTGTTACTGGCGGATTGAAGCTTAATGAAACATTGCTCAATTAGTCTATTCAGGGTTTTGTTTTATGGGGAGGCACCGTGAAGTGATTGTTTTCCCACTCGGTGGTTAGTTCAGTTAGCTTATAAAACTCTGATTAAAGGGTAAGTCTTTCGTTCTTAAAAGCACATTTTCTTATCCCTTGATTTCCCACCCAAAAAAGAAAATTGGTCTAAATGGAATAAGAACATAACTTCTCTCTTTGGAAATACCGCCCTTTGCCTCCTTCCCACCCCCCGAAGGCCAAATGATGCAAACTGCACTAAGGGATAAAGCTGTTTGGATTTTGCTACGAATGCAAACTCTCTTTGAGCTGATGTGTATCTAACCTCGCTGGGTTTTATCCTGATTCAGTGGGTTTTTATTGACCTGGATTGTGTCTGGGAATTGTTTTGTGTGCTAAGTCCTATCAGGCACCTGTAGAAATTAAGAAGTCTCAAGTGCCTGTTCTGGGAGCAGGGGTAGTTTTCATGAGCTTTCATCTTCCTCTTCGACATATGGAGCCTTTCCTTTTTCAGCAAGTCAGCATAAACCAGTCTAAAATGTAGGTCATCCATAGCTAAGGTGGAACTATTAAAATTGTTTATTTGCCCCCTTTTAAAATAATTTTAACTTAGTCTGAATATCGTAAGGTGGGCAGTAGTCAAATTAGTTTTAAGGTAGATCTATTTTCCTGTACACTTAAAAATAATTAAGTTTCAGAACTGGAAGAGACCCGGAAGTTGTCTCGACCAGTTGTCTCCACATTCTGATCAGCTTGTCTGGTTGCATCTGAATCACCTAGCAAGCTTTTATAAAACTTTTTATCTTGAAAAAATTTTCAACTTACAAAAAGTTGCAAGCATAATGCAGTGAACTGCATTGCACCCTTCATCTAGATTCACCAGTTGTTAACATTTGTCTCATTTGCATGCACATTTTTTCTCTCTCTCTCTCTCAAATATATATGTATATTGTTGCTGTAGTTGATGATGAACTGTTTGATACTTAGTCATGGACATCATGACCCTTTAACCCCGAATACTTAAACATGTATCTCCTAAAAACAAGGGCATTCACTTGTATAACCACAGTATAGTTATCAAATTCAGGAAATTCAATATTGATATAATACTGGAATCTCTGATGTAGAATCTGTGTTCAGATTTCACCAATTTCCCCAATAGTATCCTTTAGAGCAGTTCTTTTTTTTCCTGGTACAAGATCCAATCCAGGATCATACATAATTTGGAACAATTCCTCAGCCCTTCTTAGTCTTTAATGACTAGGAACCACAAACATGACATCCCTGGGTGGGACCGAACCACCAACCTTTCAGTGAACAGCTGAACCCGCTAAGCGATTGCCATAGAGACCTGCGACACTGACGGTATTGAAGAATATAGACCAGTCATTTTGTAGACTATCACTCAGTTTGAGTTTGTCTGATATTGCCTCATGATTAGATTCAGGCCCTACAATTTTAGCAGGAACACCACAGGAGTGATGTTATATCCTTTCTTCACGTTATAAGACACATGATGTCAGTTTGTCTCGCTGATAGACGATTGCTTGGTCAAGTTGGTGCCTCCTAGGTTGGTAAGCTTTTTAATAATAGTCTTCCTGGACTTTACCCTTTGAGGTGCTACCTTGGCAAGTCTGGGGTGGGACTTAGTTACTTTTAAGCTCCCATGTAATTCCAAAACAAAGCCAGTTTGAGAACCACTGATCTAGGCCAACTTTCCATCCAGAGCAGGAATCCTTTTCTCTCACCTGAAAGATGAGCCATCTACCCTTTGTTTTATTTGGTTGTTTGTTTCTCTTGGTAACAACCAGACTTACTGCTTGGCAGCCTCTTTTTAGATTCCACTGATTTTTGGTTTCTTACACTTGGCTGATATCTGTCTTCCTAAACTTCCCATCTGTTGGTCAGGGTTCTGCCTTCCAGAGCACTGCAGAGTAAGTCTAACTCTTCTTCCACATGGACTCAGTTCTCGTGTTTCTCTCATGTCTGCTAAATCTCAGTAGGCCCCGTTTGTCCTTTTGTTCCAATTTTGGTAGATTTCTGAAACCTATACCGTTGTTGCTACAGAGAGCTGTAGCTGAGTTGTTTCTAACTTAGGTATCTATCAACAGTGCTCAAGAGTACAGCTGGGCTGTAATCTAAGCACTGGGAAGTGATGGTTTAGAATAGTTTCAAGAGGAGAAAAGCCACCGAAATGTTTCTGTATAGTTTTCTGTTGCTTGTAGTTTATGCATATGTGAGATAGATAGATAGGAATAAACAATGATAAATATAGTGGATTTACACACTAACTGGGGTCTCCATATGTAAAGGGTATTGGGATCTCTCTTCTTAGAGGTACTGACTATAGCAAGGAGAAAGGAAAGTGAGTCTCAAGATGGGCAGGAATGGAAAGTTTGTGCAAAGACTTTGGGGAAAATTGGGGTGTTTGATCTTAGTCTCCTTCCTCAGTCCAAATACACAGTAATAAGATTTTGGGAACTCTTGAGGTGTGATGAGCACCTGTGGTGTGATTTGGAAGGTGTGAAAGAGAAAGATTCTGGGTCCTGAGGAGTCTGTACTCCCCTTGGAATCCCTCCCTTTCTTGTGGGTTCCTGAATCAACACTAGTGATTTCCTGCCCTGATAGTTGTCACATTCAAAGCTCCTGGGAGCTGGTAGGAAGAGCTCATTGTGATGGCCTATGTTCAGTAGTTGAGAGATGGGGTCACAGACTTCAACTCAAGAGTATTATAATTACCAGACCATGTTTGGCAAGACTGGAGCATGAGAAAGATGCTTTCTACACTGTGAATTTGAGTATAATATTCTGCAGAGATGTGGTTAGGCCATTTTGAACAGAGGCAGGAAATTTGCCTAGTAGTGATCAAGACCTTGCTTTCAGTAAGTCAGCTTTGTGGTAGGTGCCCTGGTTCTAGCAAAAAACAACAATGAAAAACCCCAAGATTTTTCTTTTCTTTTTTCTTTTTTTTCCTCCTGCTGGATAGCTTTGAGTTTTACAGTTCTTTGGGCCTTAATGGCATATTTTTTACACAATTGAGGACAGATTATTCTGGTTGTTGGGAGACAACTTGGCTATAAAAGAGACAGCAGTGTCTGCCTCAAAGTAAACAAGTTGTTCTGGATTGGGGTTTTAATAAGAATAAGCCGACTTTCTTGGCCCTGCTCTCATGTTAATCTTGAGATACAAAACCCTGAGAATCCTCTTAAAACTTCCTTGGGTTGCCACTCTGCCCTGGAACCACTGTAAAGAAAGCCCCCATGTGTTTTGATGAAGCTGCCTCTCATGGTGAGAACGTGAAGTGACAGCTCTAAGTTGGCTCAGGGAGTTCATGCTCAGTCGGAAATGGGCATTCCAAATGGGTGTCTTAAGTGGTTGGTTTGGCACAGGGAACCCCAAAGATTTGCTTTCTTCCCAGAGTTTCCCCTTCCCTCCAGCCTTTTAGGTTGACATGGAATCCACCCCTTGGGCCCAGTTGTAGCATAGGAGGCCATTGCTAACCGGCTGTGTCCTGTGGCCAGCAAAGGCTATTTGCACTTCAGCTGCTGATCTCCTTGAGCTGTGTTTGAGCTCAGCGCTGCTTCCTCTGTTTATCTGTGTGCATTTATCTTTGCATGTGGCTCCTGCTACCACCCTTTCTGTCCTTATTTCATTGAAAAGTTTTTCTTTGCTATCACTCTGGCCTTTGGGGACCTCGCTCCCAGCAGCTCTGGATCTTTCTGGTACACTTGGTATAGCTGGAAAAAAAATGATGCAGTCAAATGCCAGATCAAAAGCAGATGGAATTGCATGCATGTTTGGGTAACTCCTGGTCTGTTACTTTTAATGTAATTAATAGAATTAAAGTAATTGTGGAAGCATTTCATTTTTACCTTTTGATTACTGAAAGGTGCACAATATTGACTTGATGGACACACCACCTCGTCAGCTTTGTTTTCCTAAAGTGGCAGAAGCCTCCTGGATAAATTTAGGAATCTCCAAGTCTTGTGGGAGAATTACTTTCATTAGTGCATCTAAAAAAGGAGAGGTCATGGAAATTACTTTATTCCTGCTCTGATTATACATTGTCAGTAGTAGTAAAAGAAAGAGCACAATTGGAATGATTAACATTTTGCTTCTGATGGTGGATGAAGCACAAACTTCTCCTCTTTCATCCCAGGTTATACCTTTAGTTTGAAACAAAATTGGCATTAAAGGGCCCCAGGGTTGTGAATTTGAATTACATGTTACAACTTTGAATATTTTGCACCTCTCAGAAAACATTCCCATGGCTGATTGAATCTTTCCTACATAAGAAGAAACACTTCCCTGCGTTGTAGATTGTGCATGTGTTGATTGGTGCAGGCTCCTGGAGTAGGCACAGGGTGACAGCAGGGTCCCAGGTTCCTCTGTGACTGAGCTCAAGCGCCTCCCTCCCCTGGACATGGCTGTTGGCTGAGATCTCAAGAGTGATTTTTGGTGCTCAGCTCTGTTACTTTGATTGTTGGCTGGTTGATTTGCATGCAAGATGCTATGCAGATGACAAACTCTTTCAAAAAAGCTTATCTGTAAGGCAGTGGATGGTCAACAAAGCCAGAATCAGAACTACAGGGTTGGCTGAATATAAATTGTAAAACCAGTTGAAGTTTAAAATGAGTCAATGGCAGTGATATTATTGGCATTCATGTGTGCCAGGGCTTCTGCCCAGGGCCCGCCACATTCCCCAGTTCACTCTCCTTGCAGTCTGTGGGCACTTCCTTCACGGCACACAGGAGACAGTAAATCTGAGGGGGTTGACAGCTCCCCTCTGGCAGTAACTGGGGCACGCTGTGGCTGATTGGAGCGGCTGGCCTCATTTGTTGGGGAGGACATCTTCATTCTGACCGACTTCTAGAAGTCCCCAAATATCACTGCTATTTTCCTCATTTAAATTTCAGTGGTTTTCCATGTAATCGTCCCAGTCAGAGGCCAGTCTGCCAGTTACCCTTCTGATGGGATCTGCTTGTCAACTCTTTAGAACAACGACAACGAGACAGCCCTGCACTGTGCCGCGCAGTACGGCCACACGGAGGTGGTGAAGGTCCTCTTGGAGGAGCTGACGGACCCCACCATGCGCAACAACAAATTCGAGACCCCTCTGGACCTGGCTGCACTATACGGGAGACTGGAGGTGGTGAAGATGCTCCTCAATGCACACCCCAACCTCCTGAGCTGCAACACTAAGAAGCACACCCCCCTGCACTTGGCAGCGCGCAACGGCCACAAAGCTGTGGTGCAGGTCCTGCTGGACGCCGGCATGGACAGCAACTACCAGGTAGTGGAGCAGACTCCCCCCCCCCCCCCCCATCCCCACTCCCTGGGCTCCAGGGGCCAAGTCATGGTGGGCAAGGCACAAGGACCATGCTGCTGGGCTGCGTTCTTATTTAGCACGTTTCACATCCCATGTCAGACGCTTCCATCCATTGACTCATTTTCATGTGAAACTTCAGAGACAAACTCCTCAAGTGAGTCTGTTACTGGTTTTTCTTTTCTTTTCTTTTCCTTTCAGGGGTAATATATAGTCATTATGCCCTGAAAAGATGTGCTTGTGGATTCTCTCTCAAAATTAGAAAAATTTCATTATCTTCCTATACAGGTGTTCCCACTGCCACCATTTGCCACCTGCAAAGTCCCATCAACTTGATATTGCCAGCGGGAGGTTTAGCATTCCCCTGCCTAGCTAGCTTTGTCCATCCCGATGAATGACTGTTCCTTAGGTTTGGCATTGACCAGACCACCAAACCACATGTGAAGTTAAGGTGGTATTTTATTTATTTGTTTGTTTGTTTGTTTATTTGTTATCTTTGTACTTTTCTTCTCGTTATTCCTTCCCCCCGGGAAGGGGGCGTCTTGAGGAGTTTCACCAATAGGTGGCTCCCAGAGTTGCTGCGCAGTTATTCCTGTGTGGCCGGATGGTGGCACTTCAATGAGCACACTTCACATCGGGCCATGCTTGTGGTCCGGGAATCCAGACAAGAAAAGTGGGAAAGATAATGACAGAGGACTTTGTGTGGTTGATTTTATTTTCCTGCCCCTTCGTGTCTATATCCCATTTGTCGTGTGGAGCCACGCCGAACCTGGGTCACTGTTCTGATGACATGCTGCTCTGCGCTCTCGTTTGCCTTCCAGACGGAGAAGGGCAGTGCTTTGCATGAGGCTGCTCTGTTTGGCAAGACTGATGTGGTGCAAATCCTGCTGGCTGCAGGTGAGAGGCTGGCCGCGCTCTTGTTCCCGCGGCATGCCAGGGGTGGGCTTGTTTCTCCCTAGCCTCCCGCAGGGGGATTTTTGCTGGCTGCACTTGAACCCAATGGATGTATATGTCCACTGGTTGATTGCAAGTGTACGAATTGTTCTCGAAGAACTGGATTAAATGGCTTTGGATGAAAAAACGTTGGTCGTGCTACTGGGAGCATTAGGAGTCCTGGAATTTGGGGCGCCTGGGTGGCTCAGTTGGTTAAGCGACTGCCTTCGGCTCAGGTCATGATCCTGGAGTCCCGGGATCGAGTCCCGCATCGGGCTCCCTGCTCAGCAGGGAGTCTGCTTCTCCCTCTGACCCTCCCCCCTCTCATGCTCTCTCTCTCTATCTCATTCTCTCTCTCAAATAAATAAATAAATAAAATCTAAAAAAAAAAAAGAAAAGGAGTCCTGGAATTTGACCCCTTTTGAGGCTGACTTGCAACTGCTCACTCCCCCCTGGTCTACCTGGTGTGCCTTTCTAGGAATTGATGTCAACATAAAAGATAACCGTGGCCTGACTGCCCTAGACACTGTCCGGGAACTGCCTTCTCAAAAGAGTCAGCAGATAGCAGCGCTTATCGAAGGTACCCATTCATCTGCCTGTCGGGGCGACCAGGGGATACACTGGCCAAACCAAGGCATTTGTATTTGGTGCACCTTTTTTTGTCTTTCCACTTAGATCACATGACTGGAAAAAGAAGTGCAAAAGAGGCCGATAAAACCCCCACTTCCCAGGGACCTCTCATCTCCAATATGGACTCCATATCCCAGAAGTCTCAGGGTAAGGTGGCCTTTCGCTGACAATGAAGGGGCTCTCAGCTTGAAGAGTTGAATGGTCTTTGGTAGAATAGAAAAAGCTTCATTTAAATAATAATTTCAGGGGGTTGGGAGTACTTAATAAGTTCATATTCACATTTATTGTTCTCCAGCTGGTATGTGAACTTTTATTGGACAGAGCTTAGGCCTTTTACTTTGGACCTCTTCTTTCCTACTTTATCTTATTCTCAACTCTTACAGTTGGCTCTGTGAGGTCTATTCTGGGATGTGTTGTCGGCGGGATGATCTCAAGATGAATTCACATCTCAAGGAAACCTTTTCCTAACACACACTATTCTGCTTTGAGCATAGTTGGCCCTCAGTAAATACTGAGCGAGTATCATCTGGTTGGTAGACGTGTATATGGCAGATTTTGGTACTATATCATTTGGCCAACAAATGTGGTCTGGGCACTAGCTTGGGCAGTCCAGCCTCCCCATCATTAGCCACGACCCACCCCTTCAGATTTATTGAGCAGCCTTTTGGGCCCTAGGTATGATGAATGAGAAAGACAAAACACTGACTGACGCCTTCCCTCAGATACAAAGCATAGTAAAGAAGGCCAGAGGAACAGAACAAAGCCAGACACTGAAGTGGGAAAGGGATTTTTCAGAGGGGTGCAGAAGTATAAGGTTAAAGGGTGCTTGGCCTGTCTTCACTGTGGAGTCCTTGTCTGCCCCCACCTCCACCACCCCCACTTTTTTTTCTTGACCTCATAATCTACTGGTAATGGGATTAGTAGTTCACTAAGCTCTTAGCTTTCAAGGATTTTATAGTTACAGTTTTGACTATTTGCCAGAGACCCAGAGATCTCTGGTCCACAACAGTCTATAACTTTTCAGAGTCACAAATTTGGATCCCAGGTAGTCTGAGGTTCGTAATTCTCTGGTGAGTTTAACCTTGCACACTGCCTCCGTGTCAGAGAGGCTTCACCATCCTCTCTTCTGCTTGAGCACGTGGAGGTTTCTACTAAGAATTTAAAGGATTACTTAAGTTTCCAGTTATACTTCACTACGTTTTATGGTTTAAGTTTACGCTATGATGACATTGAGGTTCTTGAGAATTTTAAAGGTCTTGGGAGGTATCCCTCATAGGTGTCAAGGGTTTGCCATTTTGAATTAGAGAAAAATCTCTTGAAGTCTCAGGGTATAAAGAGCAACTGAAACTCTCTATATTTATTCCTGTCCATGGAGCAAAGCAGTCATTTTATTTTCCTGCTGTCGGTTACTGTTTGTCTAGTTCAGGTTGATGAGGGGCTTTGGGTGGATGCAGTGGTTGGAAATCCGAGATTGTGCTCTCTGTCCATTGACTCTTGCCCTCTAACCTGTTCAGGTGACGTGGAGAAAGCAGTGACTGAACTGATCATTGATTTTGACACCAACGCTGAAGAGGAGGGTCCCTACGAGGCGCTGTATAATGCTGTCTCCTGTCATTCGTTGGACAGCATGGCCAGTGGGCGATCGTCTGACCGAGACTCCGTGAACAAGGAGGCCGAGGCAGCAGGAGTGAAGGCTGCTGGAGTGAGGCCTGTATGTGGCCTGGGGCCCTCGACAAGCGGGGGCTGTGTTGTCAGCCTGTGCTTTGCTGGGGCGCTGGGAGAGGGAGTGTGCCCTGAGTGCCCGCTCACTTTCCAGAGGCCTGCAGCCTACTCCCTCTGTTCTCCTTGGGGCCCTGCCACATCTCTCTCTTGCCTAGTGTGGTTAAATTATATAGGTCCCCTTGAGGTAGAATTTTAGTTTTTCTGATTTCGGTATAACATGTTTGCATCATTCTATTAGTTTTTGGCCTCAGAGCAAATTGAAACATTTTATTTCCATTTAGCCTCGTGCGGTGTCTGTCTTTGGGGTCTTTGCTGTAAATTGTTAGTTTTCTCTCTGGAGAGCAGTTCCACAGTGAAAGAGCTCACTGAAGTAAGTTCTCGTCTGCCCTGAGTGCATTCTCACCTTCCATTTGCCCTCAGAATGTTATCCATTTGGATCTGGACAGATTCTGCATTCAGCAGGGTTGTAGCAGGGCTTAATCAGATATCATATGTGTTGGTATGTGGCATTCCTGTTTTTCCCGGTTATAATCTCTCCAGCCATTTCTTTCTCAAGGTCCACCTTCCCATCTTACTACTTCTTTCTCCAGTACTTGCTTTTGCTTCCAGTCTTGTCCATTGTTCTCAAGACTTTTCTCCCTCAGGGTTTTACTCTGAGCCTAAGCCTGAATCAGTGGTCCCATTGACCTTCCTTCCTACATTGCCAGCACAATAATTTGAAGTTTTGAGCACCACATTTTTACTGAACTTGCCATTGCTTAACAGAATCCCAGTACTCCCAGCTTGAGGCAGATTTTCAGGTGTATATTATTTCTTCCTGTTGGAGAGGCCAGCATTTCCCTTTTGGTCTAAATCTGCTTTATGACCATTTAGATGAACCTTTGGCCACTAGGTGATCTTTGGGTTTTTCAGATGTGCCCTGGGAATGGCTTGATGTTTCTTAGTGTTCTTTTTTGTTAGGTTCCATGTCTGGTCCTAGAATAGTATTTCTGTATGAATTTTGGAAAGGCCCACCAGTCTGTGGTAGCCCACTGGAGTGGGTATTATCAAGGACTGGTAAAACTCCTTGTGAGTGATGGAAGCACATGCATATGCCAAGGACCCCTAGCATGGTGCTGCTGTAGACAGAGCTGGTTTGTTTCACTTTCACCTTAGGTACGGTGAAGCAAGCAAACCCACCTGTGGAGGAAGGCATTGCTTTGTGGTACTTACAGGTGATGTCCATTAGAGGGAGCTGGAGGCTTTACAAGAAGAACACAGGCTCCCTGAAGTGAGCTCCGAATAACCAAGTTCCTGTGGGCTTAGCCACTGATTTATAGTCTCTTTGTTCTGTCCCACTCCAAGAATCTATCCTCTGGTGGTCTTGCTAAGTAAAAACTGATGCATCTTGGGGTGCATGATTTGCCGTTTTTACTTGCGGACGTGGTGGCTGTGCTACTTGGTAATTACATGTGGCCAAGGGGCTGCTCTACATCTTACCAGTGTGGTGGATGGTGAGTCTAAATCAGCTCTGCACTTACAGGCCCTGGGCCAACGTTCTCACGTTCGGAAAAAAAGAGCCTCCTGCTTCTCTTTCTTTCCAGTGTCCCTGGTGGTCACTTCTTGCACAAGAGCTGTTCATATTGTTCTTTCTAGGCTCCTTTAGTCTTGAGAGGGCTTCTGGGATGGGTCCTTTTTGTCGTTGTTGTGTTCCATTTTGTTCTTCTTCAGCTATTTTTGTCCTGAGGTTGGATAACTGGTGTGGATGATGGGCCTGCTCCCTTTGCTATTCCCTCCCTTACGAGGTGCCACTTGCAAGGAACCACTCTTGTTTCTGCACTTCTGGAGTAAGACGGCTAGGGAAAGTGGAACTTAGTAGGAAATCTGGTCTCATAGCTTTGTTTGGCTTGAAAAGATGAACCTGTTTTGAAGTTGTTGCCGCTGGGCGGCCATCTGGTTCCAGGGACTGTAGGAATGACTGATTTATCAAGATAGAATCCCGAGGGGCAAAGCATATTTGAACAGAGAGAGATCATGGATGCCAAATGCTAACCGAATGCCACCTGACCCTGGCCGCTCCTGGGACACGGGAGACGTCTTGCAGACCTCTCTGAGGCTCTTGTGTAATTCAGCACGTGCCTCCACCCTGACTTTTATAAATATTCCTGTTCTAGTAACACGGTGAGCTAACCTACAAGCCAGGGAGTGAGCCTGCAAGCCAACTCCTGGGTCAGGTTCCCTCTCCCTTCCCTGTAGGAACATGATTAGGAAGCATGGTTAGGACCTGGGAGTGTAAACAATGCTGACGGTGCCGCAGGTACAATGGCACATCTCCCTCCAGCCTTCTGCCGGCGGAGGTTGTGTGTGTTCCTGAAATTGTCCACCTCACTTGACCTCGCTAATCCCTCTTTCAGGGTGTTTGTTGCTCCAGGGCAGGGGTTGGCAAAATATGGCCCACAGACAGCTGCCCATTTTTTGAATAAAGTTTTATTGGAACACAGCCACACTTGTCTACGTATCTTCTCTGGCTCCTTTGTACTGCAGTGGGGGGTTGACCACAAAGCCTAAAATATTTACTATGTGGCCCTTTAAGAACGAGCTCGCTAACCCTTGCTCCAGGGCAGACAGCTGACAAATACTCCTTTTTTTAAATGGGCTGAGATGAAAGGTTTTCATATGTGAGCGATACATAATACATTGAATGAGGTGACCAAGGATTAGATAGAGACCAGTTCTGAGCTTTGGCGAATAAATAGGGGTAGCGTTAAAGTTTGAGCAGGAATTGATGTTTTTGTCCTTGATTACTTTCCTCAGTACTTCCTTAATAATGCGGGTTTGTTAGAACTCTGACAAGTTGATTCTTTTGATTTACTGCTTCCTCTTTTTAACATAGTCTGAAAGTTGAGCCACTGGCTTTTCTGGGCTAGTTTTATTATGGGTATTATGAAGGACATTTTCTGGCAAGGCAGGTCCGTGGTTTCAGTGCTGATATTTCTCACTGTGGTCTAGAATATGAAACAAGTGTTTATAATCTCTGCTACAAACATCAAAAAGCAAAGAGCGTGCTGATTGAATTTTATGTGTGTGTGTGGGGGGGGATGTATGTGCAGATACTAAGCCATCTGTTTAGATACTGATCCTTGAGTTGAGTCTCTCAGGGGAGAGAGGGGGAGTTCTTTACATTATTCTTTTTCATTTCCAAGGGCTAAGAGATAGTGAAATATTTTTCTCTTCTGCAGAGGGAACGTCCACCGCCTCCAGCAAAGCCACCACCCGATGAAGAGGAGGAAGACCGCATAGATAAGAAGTATTTTCCCTTGACAGCTTCTGAGGTAGAGGGTTGAGGGTTTATTGCCATCACTGAAATACGATTTTTTGGAAAGTACATCAATGTGTGCTTAAAGAAGACTTTGCTTTCTCATTTTCTTATTGCCTCTTTGGATTAGTAAGTTTTGTGTATATCAGTAATCTGGAAGAAGCCCTTTCCAACTCACTCAGAAGTACTAAGCAAAGAATTTTAATGGAGCTATCTAGCAGACAGGCCAATTATTGATCTACATTGCACATTGAAAGTAAACCATGCACATTTCTCCTGGCTCCAGTAGCTAAACAGTTGACTTTTTTGCCTTTTTTTTTGTACCTGTGTCATCTTTTGATACAAAATGTAGAGTATGCCCCCAATCACTGTTCTATAGACTATGTCATATTAGCGAGCTTTGGTGGTTCTGCCCCAAGTGTCTTATTTCTGTTTTCACATTTTTCTTCTCCATTTCACATGAAGAATCCACCAGGACAAACTTCAAAAATGTCATGAAGACTCAATTAGAAGAGAAATAGGAGTCGTGGGGGTGGGAGAAATCAAAAAAGTTTATTTGAGAAGACTAGTCCATCTTTTTATTTATTTATTTATTTATTTTTTTTTTAAAGATTTTATTTATTTATGTGAGAGAGAGAGAGAGCACAAGAGGGGGCAGTGGGAGAGGGAGAAGCAGACTCCCTGCTGAGCAGGGAGCCCAATGCGGGACTTGATCCCGGGACTCCAGGATCATGACCTGAGCCAAAGGCAGTCACTTAACCAACTGAGCCACCCAGGTGCCCTAGTCCATCTTTTTAAAGAAAGATTATTATGGGGCAAATCGTTCAATCTTCTTTCTTGGTTATATGAAGAAAATCATATTTTCCATGATCTTTCATTTTCAGAATGCTCCTTTAATACTTCCTACCGTGCAGAGAATACGTTTATTCAGTATTTATTCAAAATACTACATAATTTCATTATTTTGTTGCTCATTCAGTGGCCTGTTGGTCTTTAATTTAAAAATCAGCTGATATAAACTAGTCAACTAAGTCTCATAACTTTATCCCTAGAAGTCAGAGTTAATTTTTTTACTCTATTGCCACAGACCATCCAGTGAGGCAGGTTCTTTTACTTAGTATAAACACATGGAACCAGAAGGATGGCTTTCATTTAAGAAAATGTATAAATACAAGGATGCAGTTTTAAGAATGTAAAAGTCAGTGTTGAAAATAGGGGAAGATATTTGTGTTAGGTGCAAATTCTGTCCCTATTTCTTTGTATGCCTTAATTACAAAATGCCTATTATCATGTTTCAACTAAAGGGTCTCCAGAATTATAGCCTCTAAGGTGATAATACACTGCTAGCAGATAGAAGTGCATGTAGCCAACCCTGCATGTTTTTTTTTTAATTTATTTTATTTTATTTATTTATTTTTTTTTTTAAAGATTTTATTTATTTATTTGACAGAGAGAGACACAGCAAGAGAGGGAACACAAGCAGGGGGAGTGGGAGAGGGAGAAGCAGGCTTCCCGCCGAGCAGGGAGCCCGATGCGGGGCTCGATCCCAGGACCCCGGGATCATGACCTGAGCCGAAGGCAGACGCTTAACGACTGAGCCACCCAGGCGCCCCCCTGCATGTTTTTATACAGAGATTTGCTTCATTACTCCCTTTTTATAAGGAGAAACCTGGTAACATGGAGCATATTCACCTGGGGCTAGGTCTCTATAAATGCCTTATGCCACCTCTTTAACAAGGACTTGGATTAAAATTCCTAATGCCCAAGGATAAGTGCAAGGCTCTTAAAGAAATATTAGATAATGAGGACTTTCTATTCTTCCAAGGCTTTTCAGAGAATATGATTTGTCAATAACACTGTTAAGAGAGGGGCACCTGGCTGGGTAGGTTAGTTAGTGTCTGTTAGGTAGGTTGGTTAAGTGTCTGTCTTCGGCTCAGGTCATGATCTCCGGTCCTGGGATCTGGCCCCACGTTGTTGGGCTTCCTGCTCAATGGGAAGTCTGCTTCTCCCTCTGCCCCTTGCCTCGTGTGCGCATACGCGCGTGCGTTCTCTCTCTCAAATGAATAAATAAAATCTTAAAAAAAAGAAAAAACAACAGTATCAAGAGATAGGGGGAGAAATCTCCATATTACTCTCCTGGATGGGAGACTCCGAGATACTTTTTCTAGGACTTGTTTCTGAATAGTCTGGAATTCTGGGTCAGTTGGGCCACTGTAGTCAGAAGACCATGAGAACCCCAGCCTTGCTTACTTAGTGATTATAAGTACATAAATACAGAGGTGATGTGGTCTATGTCATTATCCTTTTAATGATCAAGGCAGATTCTATTTGCTGTAGTTTGAATGACTAGGTCTTTTCCAAAAGTGGACTTTTTTTTTTTCTTGGACTCTAGTCTTCCCTATTTTGATTTCTTACACTCCCAAAGCTTTACTACCTTAACCCTCATATCCTAGGAAGCACTGGCTCATCACAATTTAGGCTTTTATATTTGGCAGGCCATCTGCTTCAGTGTTTGTGTCCTGTTCCCTAGGCTTGTCATTGTCAGATGATCCATAGAAGCTTTTAAGGGAAGCTGAGTATAGCTGGCTCCAGGAGAGCTTATCAGATTAAGGACCAGGTCCTGAAACTGGCTTAAAGAAATTAAACACCTACATATGTGTGTGCACACACGCTATCGAGATGTTTTTGCCCTGCCAAATGCGCTGCCAGCTTCATCGGACTGACCAGGGTCTCTTCTGTGCTCAGATGTGTTACACATTCATGGAAAGGTGCAGCTGCCCTGGTATCTCTTCCCAGAAAACTGCCCACACCCCAACCGGTCATTCCGTTGGTCACATTTAGGTGGTGACTGGTAGTAGCTTCTCTCTGCAGCAGAAGTGTTCCTTTCCATGTAACAGAGAATATGGCTTTTTGGCTTTGATTTATTGTCAGCCCTAGAAGAAAGGGGCGGAAAAGATTAAGGAATAATCTAGTAAAGAGCAGAATCCTTTCTGTTGAAAATCAGCTATTGCCATATTCACTGTGACACAGGGCTTCTTGAGTGGGAGTTAGGAAGGCCCAAAGCAAAGCAGTCTATTGCTTTATTAGGAGATTTTAATCCCATAGCTGGCGGGAGCCAGGAAGGACTAAGAGGAAAAGATCACCTTAGAAGTTGTCTGGATGTGAGCAGGGGACTCTCAGTAGAGTCTGAAGGAGGGCAAGAGTTCCAAATTGGATGGAAAGTCCTATTTCCCAGAAAAAAAAAATGAGGCCATCTTGGTCCAGAATCAGGGGAAGTGAATTTTATGGCCCTGGCTCTGCTGGTTGCTCTCTGTGTAACCTTGGGCAAGTCCCTAGCCCTGTCTGGGAACTCAGCTTGGGCATCTGCAAAGGGAAAGAACTGGAGCCAGGTGCTCTCTAGCTGTGATCGGAACGGTTCAGGTCCCTTCCAGCTCTAGCATTTGCTGGTGCTGTGCTTCTTGTTGTCGTGCACGAGAGCCAGGCACAGAGTGACCGAAGGTCCAGTGGGCCTGATTTTCCAGATGGAAGTCATCAGCTGCCCTGCTTGAGAAGAAAGGATATTATAGGCTGGGTATCCAGACTGTCAACTACCTTTCAGAGAAGCATGCCTGGGGCTATATGAGGGCCCTTGCTGTGTGCAGAACACTCGTGGAATCAGATTTCCAGGGCTCTGGCTAAGTGATAGCTATGGGTGTGTAAACTTACAGAACACAAATTCCTGTCTGTAAAGCCTGTGGTATTAAGTTGACACTGTACGAACTGCTTAATGGTCCCTCTTTGTTCCCTTAATTGTGTTCCTATGAAGAGGCAAAAGGAATAAGTAACACAGGCAAATGGCTCGTTGTAATGAAATAGCTTTTAGCTTCCAGGTGGCTTTCAGTAAAATGGAGGTTCCTGCTGTGCTTAGCAGAATTTCGGAAAGAGACTGTCATTCTGCCTTTGGAGTGGCAGCCTTGTTACCAAACAGGAGCCGCAGCCTCTCATTTAGTCGGGGGCTGCTAGCTAGAATCCGTGTTGTCTCATTAGTTTGTAACACAGTGAGCTGTGTCTCCCAGAAGCAAAACCCTGATGGATCACAAACCTGATTTATGTGCAGTGAGCTGTGGGGCATGTCTGAAGGAGGAGGTTTCTGCATGTACCAAAGAATCACATTTGTTAGGGTACCATTATTTGTTAGGTGGACTTGGGAATTCCTCTGAACCCCGCCTCTGTTGGTGTTGTATCCCTTCTCCTAGCCAACTGCTCAAGAGGAGATTTCATGCTTTGGCTCGCACTCCTAATAGCTGGTACATGATTATTCTTAATTTGCCTATGACACACATTGGATTCTTAGGACAGATGAGCCAGAATGATCGTCTAAATCAAGGATCTCCGTTGTCTCTCTCAGTGTGACTGTGGCACTGATTATGGTGTTTCTGGCCTGGTTTGAGGAGGAAGCTTGGCCACCTCGGTACCATGACTAGCTGTGGGCACAAGGCCCTCACCTGCCTAGACCTAGTTGGTGGGTGTGGAAGCCAGCTCTGGTCCAGGTATTCCATCAGAGACACTTGGCTGCCTGGATCAGGGATTTCTCCATTGACAGAGCTGCTTTTTTCCTCCACTGAAATTCATACTGCCTAGCCATTTGACTCCTTTCAGAACAGAGATTGGTGGAATTAATTTAAACTCGTATTACCATAAATGTAGTAGGAAGCTGGCTTTTGAGAGAAACTTCCCTGTAACCCCCAGGACCTGTGAAAAAAGGCTCACAAAAATAGAGAAGGACGCATAGAGCA
Organism: Phoca vitulina; assembly: GCF_004348235.1. NCBI lineage: Eukaryota > Metazoa > Chordata > Mammalia > Carnivora > Phocidae > Phoca > Phoca vitulina. Next base: position 47,433,546 of record NW_022589714.1, on the reverse strand, counting down.
CTTTGTTTCTGGTAAATGTCAGTCATTCGGGATCAGTCAGGAGTCATTTGATTCCCTCTTGAGAAGGTGGGAAGGCTTCCAGCCTTGGGGTAGTATGTGTGCATATTGGGGAAGAATTGTGGAGAAAGAAGGCCTTTGTGAGGCAGCCTGGCTGAAAACTGCTTGGGAAGCGACTACCCACTGAGAAGAGACCATGCAGAACACTGTGATGATGGGAGAGGCACGGGAAGGGAGGATCTTGGATTGTATTAATGGCTTTTTGAAGGATAAAATGAGGTAGGAAAAGGGGAGTGTTTTAATCAAAGGCCATTGAGATCTGAGGTACAGGTGCATATCCAGAAAAGCACGTGGTTCCACGTGACACTTGAGCTGTTTACCTTCTCTCCCCAACCCCCTTCCTCTCTGGTGAAAAAGGAGAATTTGTTCTGCATAACCTGTCCTGGTATTATCCACCCACATGAGAAGTTCTATGGTGTTTTCTCTCTTAGGTCTTGGCCATGAGACCCTGGATTCAGGGAAGTACAGCCAGGGAAGAGGATGAGCATCCTTATGAGCTGTTGTTAACAGCAGAAACAAAGAAGCTGGGATCCATGGATGGGGATGGAAAACCAAAAGGTACGCCCCTGCCCCCAACCCCCTCCCAGCAGAAACAACTGCAAAAGGATTTTTAAAGTTTGTGATCCTGGATGGCAAGTAGAGGGTGATGTTCCTTGGGATGGGGAAGTTGGGCGTCACAGCAGTCGGAGGTGGTGGGTGTATTACGACCTTTCATTTAGCGTTGGCTTGCCGCCCCCTCCCCCCGCCCTTCAGCACATGAAGCAAGGAGGTGGTTAGGTCAGACCAGGCGATGGCTGTGGAAGGAGAGACGGCCCGTGGTGTGATGGAGATTGATTTGGGGTCTCAAGTCATAAACCCTCAAGTTAATGCCGTGGAAAAACAAGCCCAACAAGTCAGTCCCTTGGGGTTCATGAAGGCTGCCGGCACAGGCTCTGCTTTGAGTCCTGACCTCAGAATGAGACACTCCTGGGGAGGGGCCCGTGATTGGCTGCCACCCGGTAACTAGAGTGCTCTGTCGCCTTGGCCTACTTTCATCGCCTCTGCAAAATTCCGTTTCCTCTGTGAGGGAGCGAGTGCCGCAGGACCCAGAGCCAGGCCGACGACGGAGGTGAGCGTACTGCCGGAGCATGAGTGACAGCCTCTGTGCTAAGAACAACAACAAGGGGCAGTGCGGTTCCCACTGCACTTGGAAGGGACTCCTGTGGCCTCCTCCTGTGGCCTCTCCCCGCTCTTTATAGCTTTCGGGTACTAGGTCCTTCGTGGGGCATGATTAGCGCCTCCTTTCAATCCTGATAGTCACGGTTCCGGTAAGAATGGGGGGTGTGATGGCTTCTCTCGAACCCACCCTTTGCTGGGTCTGTCAGAGGGTAGGGGGGTGGCAAAGAGAACATGTACGTATGTGTCTGACATCGTAGACCTTATTTTTAACTGTCCTGTTTAAAAGGTTTCTCTTCCAGCACGCAGAAACTTAGTGGTTGTTTTTATAGTAGTTGTTTTGTTTTGATTTTTTATGGTTTCCATTTGGAGCTTTCTAAAAAAAAAGTTACAATTTAAATATAGTAAAATTTACCCTTTTCGTGTACAGTTCTGTGAGTTCTGACAAATATAGTTATATAACTGCCTCCCCAGTCAAGGTACGGAATGGTTTTATCACACCAAAAACTCTCTCGTGTCCCTCTATAGTCAGTCCCACACCTTTCCCTTACCTCTGGCAACCACTGCTTTTATGTCAGTCCCAATAATTTTGCCTTTTTCAGAATGTCCTATAAATGGGAATCATACCATGTGTACCCTTTGAGTCGGGCGCCTTGCACTTAGCATGATTCACTCAAGAGTCCTCCATGTTGTTGTGTGTGCCAGTAATTTGTTACTTTTCATTGCCAAGTAATAGTCTGTTGTACTGGTGTACCACAGTTATCCATTCTCTAGTTGAGGGCTATTTGGGTCACTTAGAGTTCTTGGCAATTACAAAAAAACTGTAAACATTTGCAGGTTTTTGTGTGAACATCAGTTTCATTTCTCTTGAGAAAACAGTAGGAATGGGATTGCTGGGTCCTAGGCAAATATATGCTACACTTTATAAGAAACTGTCACACCATTTTCCAGAGTGGTTATACCATTTTGCTTTTCCATCAGAGTTACAGTTGCTGTGTATCCTCCCTAGCACTTAATATTGCCAGGTTTTTAAAATTGTAGTCCTTCTAATAGGTGTGTAATGGTATTTCATCGTGGATTTAATTTGTATTCCCATAATGATTCATTATGTGAACATCTATTAATGTGATTATTTGCCATCCATATAGCTAATGAAATCAATGTCCAACTCTTTTACTCATTTTAAGAAATTGGGTTGTTTATGTTCTTATAATTGAGTTGTGAGAGTTCTTTATATATTTTGGATACTATTTATCAGATACGTAATTTTGTCCTAGTCTGTGATTTGTCTCTTTATTTCCTTAACAGTGTCTTTTGAAGAGCAGAGGTTCTTAATTTTGATGACAGCCTATCTTTTCTTTTCTTTTTTTTTTTTTTTTTTAGGGATAAGGTCACAAATATTTTTTCCTATATTTTCTTCTAGAAGTATTGTAGGTTTAGGTATCCATTTAGGTCTGTGACCCATTTTGAGGTAATTTTTGAATATGATGTGAGGCATAGGGAGAGATTCATTTTTTTGCATGTGGATATCCAGTTGTTTCAGCATGATTTGTCAAGGACCATCCTTTCCTTGCCTTTGTCAGTTTGTTATTCTTTTTCAGAATTGTTTTAGATATTCTTTCCATACAAAAATTTAGAATGAGCTGGTTGATTGCTACGAAAAGTCCTGCTGGATTTTTATTGGGATTGTGTTGAATCTATATAGCAATTTGAGGAACTCTCTTAACTGTATTGAGTCTTCTGATCATGTTGGTAGGTTTTTAATTAAAATATTTAGAGAGCGTGGAGTAGAGCACCAATGCATTCTCTAGTTGTTTAATAATAAATCATACTGAAGTTAACCCTTAAAGAGCAAGTACTTAATGCTCTGTTTGAAAGTGGTTCTTAGGGAAGAATTTTTAGCATCAAGGAGGAACGAGATTATTAATTTTTTCTCTCTTTCGAAGGCTTGATCTGGACCCATTATAAGATAGCTGGCTCAACCTTTGGAAAGAAGAAAAAGAGAGTCAGACAAACTTCATAAATGGGGCTGGTCTCCTTGGCTGCCAAATGCAGGAATTTTCTATCCTCAAGTCGAGAGATCTCCAGGTCAAGGAGGGAACTGCCACAGAGGACTTTAGGCCTCACATCTCCTCCTCCTTTGCTTTGGTTCCTTCCAGCTCAGCAATACAGTACTGGGCTAACTGTTAAGAGTAGGCGGTGCGGGAAGCAGATTTAATTGGACCACAGCATGTGGGGTGTGCCTGCCTCCAGGCAAGCTGGTTGGATCACTCAAAGACCTTTCAGACAAAGGAGTTGAGACATTAAAGATGAAAATGGGCTCTGCCAGTTTCTCAGTAGCCTGGAAGGAATGCCTGCTAGAGTTGGTAAATGTGAGACAAGTCAGCAGATGATATTACGGATTAGTACAGAGTCAGTCTTTTCTGCTTTTCCACTAATGTCATTATCTTAGGCAGCTTTTATGAATTAATTCATCAGTTCTCAAAAGGCCATGTTAATGAGACTACCAGAGCTTTCAGCCCTCTTTACTATATAATTCACAAACCTATGGCAGGAGGGGTGGGGTGGGAGATTATCCAAATTGTATTTTATTTGTTTTTTTTTTTTTTTTAATTTTATTTATTTATTTGACAGAGAGAGGTAGCACAAGCAGGGGGAGTGGGAGAGGGAGAAGCAGGCCTCCCGCCAAGCAGGGAGCCCGATGCGGGCTCAATCCCAGAGTCCCGAGATCATGGCCTGAGCCGAAGGCAGTCGCTTGACTGACTGAGCCACCCAGGTGCCCCTCTAAATTATATTTTAAAAGTACATTTGTATTAGCTCCTGGGGGAAAAAGAAATTCAGACAATATAGAAGTGAATACAAGTAAAATGGTCCAGTCTTCTTACCTCTCCGCTACTCACAGTTGCTGGAAGTGACATAGTTTGAAAGTGTAGTGTCTGTTTCAGGCCGTTTGCTGTCTTTATTTTTTAAAAAAGTGACTATGTGAGATTGTTTTGTTTGTTTTTAACAACCTAAAATGGGATCGTATTTCACAAACGGTTTTGCACACTTGTTTTGTTTTTTTAATTTACCTTGTCTATAGATCATGGGTACAATTTTGTTTTAAGTTCTTATTAAAGATCTACCTTATTCTTTTTGAATGGTTGTTAACTATCCCATGACTCATTTTTCCATTCTCTAGTAGATGGATGTTTACATTGTCTCCAGTATTTCTCTGTTATAAATGAAGCTGCTGTGGACATTCTGTACACATATTCTTACATGCTTACAAGAGTATTTTTTTTTTTTTTTAAGATTTTGTTTATTTATTTGACAGAGAGACACAGTGAGAGAGGGAACACAAGCAGGGGGAGTGGGAGAGGGAGAAGCAGGCCTCCCGCGGAGCAGGGAGCCCGATGTGGGGCTCTATCCCAGGACCCTGGGATCATGACCTGAGCCGAAGGCAGGTGCTTAACGACTGAGCCACCCAGGCACCCCATAAGAGTATTTCTTAAAAGACATTGATAGAAAGTAGAATTAGCCAGTCAGAGTGTAGGTATACATCTAAATCTAACTGGTGAAGCTGAATTGCCCTCCCTTGATGGTTAATGAGCACACGCTTTCCCATTCCTTCACCAACATGGGATATTAGCACTCTTTAATGTTTTTCACCGTGATAAGCCAAAGAAGTGTCTTTTGTAATTTGCCTTTGCCTGATCTTGTGAAATTAAGCATCTTGGTCATTAGTGTTAGATGGCCTATGAGTTGCCTATCTTTTTTCCCTCTGTTTTTCTACTTAGAAATTAATTAATGATAGTGGAAACACTTCATACAAATACTGATAATATTTGGCCAAAGTGATACTCAGAGGAAAGTTAGATCTTTAAATTTATTATAAAACAAAGACTGGGGCACCTGAGTGGCTTAGTTGATTAAGTGTCCAACTCTTGATCTCAGCTTAGGTCTTGATCTAAGGTCATGAGTTCAAGCCCTGTGTTGGGCTCCATGCCCAACTTAAATAAATAAATAAATAAATAAGACTAAAACTTAATGAAGAGAAAGTAGCAGAGAGGAATTAATAAAGATAAAAGCAGATAGTATACTTCACATACTTTATGGTATGCATGTTATACCTCAGTAAAGAAAAAATATAAAAGTGGAAATAATGAAATTAAAAAAAGCAGTAAACTTGACCATTACAATGAAAACTTGTTTGTTTTTCTAAAGATCTCTGATAATTCTGATCAAGAAAAGAGGAAAAAAACACAACATGTAGGAATAACATAAAGCACACATAAGCACAAATTTAGAGATTTTAAAAATTAATAATAAAGGTTTATAGAAATAAATTTTTGTGGTTAGTTAGAGTTGCTGCCATCCCCCGGGATGTCTATTGGTCCGTCACAATGACTGGTAGCATTGGGGTTTCCAGTGGCATTTAGTGCTTGGTGACCAAGCATCTTGCACTATGTATGATACTTCTGCAGTTGCTGGACTGCCAGTTATGTCAGTGGGTATAACAAAAACTGATAGAAGTAGAAAGCAATCCATGAAGTAGAAAACTCATCCCTTGAGAAAGGTACTAGACCCAGATGGTTTTATGACAGTTTTATCCAGCTAGGTATTCCTCTCTTATTTAAATGATTTCCAACATAGAAGTCTTCTGAAATCATTATTCAGGGCTAGCATAACTAGCAATGAGAGCAGTGTTTCCAGTTGCATGTAGCACAGTCATATATTTCTCTTTAGTATTTAACTCTTTGCCCACTGGACATTCTGGACATACTGTTGAAATAGTGGACAGATTTCCAGGTTTGATAGCAAATGGGAAAGTAGCCAAGAGCTCTAAAAATCATTGTTCTCTGTGGTGCTTTTCTGCAGCATCCACTAGTAGTGCTTGGGTCCAGGTGAAGTGGTTACTTAGCTTAGGACAGTGATGAATAATTATCTGAAGACAGTGATACATGTGGATTGTTTGGCACACAGCTACACTCTGAGGTTTTTTAGAAGCAAGTAAGTCAATATTCCTGAGAGCCATGCATTTAGATCTAAGTGAAGTTTACGCATCAGCACAAAGACCTTAATCCTCTTGGAGGGGAGAAAAATGTTATCTTAGCTTCTCCCTCTACTTCCGCATCCGGAGCACTGCCAATTCCCAAGCCTTTAGGGAATTCTGTAGTGTAAGCGTTGGCTTTTCCCTTTGCCATCTTGGGATTCTCAGGTGTGCCTCCATGTGCAGTCCCATTTTTACATTTGGTTTAGTAAGACTTCAGGAAGAAGACCAGATCGGTACCTGTGTTCAATCCACCATATTTACCTGGAAGCTCTCATTGCTAAAATGTTAAAGTTCTATAAAGTGGGATAAAGTAATTTTAAAAAAGGGATAAATTATGTTAGTGCAGGAGATCAGGGATGGCTTTGTGAAGGAAGTAGCATTTGAGCTAAACCCAAAAGCAGAGAATTCTACTTGCTAGGCAGAAGTAGGGCGGAAGGAGAGGGCATTCCAGGCAGAGGGAGTGGCATAAACAACAATAAGGTGTTGGAAGATGATAGAGCTCATGTTTGGAGAATGGTTGGCTGGAACAAAGAACTGGTTGTAGAGTGTCAGGTCTCAAATGTCAGTCATTATTCCAAAGACAGTGCAGTGTTGTTGAAGCTTTTTGAGTGAGATGGCAGGATAGAGGCCATGCTTTATGTATGTGTAATTGTGGAATCTTAGATTGCAGTTGGGAGAGACTAGAGGCAGGAATACTTTGAAGTCAAGAGACTTCAAGGAATCTCTTAAAGGAAATTAGGGTCAAAACTAGAGTACAGTAGGAAGTGATAGGAAGGGAAGGTGTGGATGGTAGAGGTATTGAGGAGGTAGAACTAACAGGACCTTACAATCAAATGTGGGAGAATCAGGAAGAGAGGGTATTAAGGATGATTCTAAGGTTTTGAGCCTGGGAACCAACTGTGCAACCAACAAATAGGGGATCGAGGAGGAACACGTTTGAAGGAAGATGTTAAGTTCAGTTTTGAATATGTTAAGTTTGAGGTTTCAGGTACTAGGAGAACATCCAGGTAAAGATATTCCATAAACACTTAGAAATGTGGGCCTAGTGTTCAAGAGAGAGAGATTAGAAATGCAGAATCATGGATCATCCAAGTTGAGGTGATGGGTAACATAAAAGATTAATCAGTTGCTGCAGGAAAAACTAGAGAGAGTGAAGAAGAATACAACCTATATTTAGAAGCACAAAGGTAAAGAAACATAGGAAGATAATCAGGATCATGCAGTGCCATAGAAGCTGAGGCTGAATGTGACAGAACCCCCAAATAACTGTTGTTTAAACAAGATAGAAGTCCAGAAGTAAGGAGTCCAGGTCTAGCATGGCAGTTCATGATGGCCAAGGAACCAGTCTCTTTCTGCCATCTCATGGTTCAAGATGACTATTCAAATTCATGCTGTCAGCACAGGAAAGAAGAAAGGGGAGAAAGGAGGGCACTTTAAAGATAGTTCTCAAAAGTTGCACATTCCACTTTCACTTATAACTCATTGGCCAGAATTTGGTCATGTGACTATGCCTAACTACAAAGAAGCTGGGAAGTGTGGTCTTTAATGTAGGTGGCTGTGAGCCAATCTAAAAAGATCCTATGACCAAGGAAGAAGGGGAGAGTGGGTCCTGGGGATAACTGGTAAACTGTGTCAAATGATATAGAAAGAGCTAGACAAATGGAGACTAGAAAAAGGGTTCAGCAGTTAGAAGGCCATTGGTAAATTCAAGATGGGGAGATACTTCTCTGAGGTAGGGGAAAGAGATCAAATTATCCCCAAGTTTTGACATGGCATTGAGAGTAGTTGAGGAGGTTTGTCTAATCTAAGTCTTCCCAGGAAATTGATGTGATTATATCCAAGAGTATAGGTGCTGTGGGAAAGATGATCATCTGAAAAGAGTGGGAGAAATGAGGAATCCATCTTACAGTGATACTGCAGTTTTCAAGAGATGAATAAAAGGGTGGCCAGGTCTGGTAGTCCACTTGGATTCTTGCTCTTCCACGTGTTGGCTGGTGACTGAGAAAGTCATTTAACCTCTTCAAGCCTGACTTTCTACATATAAAGTAGGGATACATATTCTTACCTCATGGTTATTGTGAATATTAAAAAAGAAAGTGCTTAGCAGGGTGTCCAGCATAGAATAACTAGTACCTAACACAGTGTAGCTATTGGAAGCCAGCTGAGTTAAATAAACTGGTAGAGGACTCAGTCAGTTGTTTCTTGAGTATTCAGCAGGGCTCAACATTCCAGCAACTGGAGAAGAGAAGGCAAATGGTTGTGAATACCCAGTGTTGGAACTGGCAGAAGATCAAGGGAAACAGAGATGTCAAGTGTGCTGTTAAATTAGTATCAAGTATCATGGCTGGTTGGAAAGTGATCCAAGCAGAGCTGGTACACTGAATAGGGAAATTCGGGGGGCCAGAGGTCCAACAACAGGCAGTGAACAGACTCTTAAGAAAATGGGGGAGCTGTAAGGTAATCAGGACCAAGTCAAGGTAGAACAGTCCTGAGTCCCAAAGCTGGGCTGTACCTATGGGGGCTGCAGTGGGTAGAGATGGGTCCTGACCTGAAGATTCTCCACCGTGCTGCTACACGTCACCCTGCATTAAACTTGCAAGACTATTGCACCTTCCCCGCCAGTGGAGTTTTATTCTGTCTAGTTTACAGGGCCACTTAGAAGAAACCAGTCTCCTTTTGCAGAATCGGGAGAAAGGAAACCAGCCTCTGTGTGCAGTGGTAGCGTGAAGAGCAGTTCGGAAATGGTTGTAAATGAAGAATGATGATAATGATAGCAGCTACCGTTTAATGAATGCTTCTCAGGGGCGGCCATGTGCTGAGTCCATCTACGCTGATTAGGTCATTGTGTATCTCATGACAAATCATCCGGGTGGGGGCTATTTTTATCGCTGTGTAGTAGATGAGGAAGAAGTTCGGTGTTAGAGCTGAGTCTTAAGCCCTAGTCTGGCTGAATCCAAAGCCTGTTTAGCCATGAGGTTAAACCCTTTTCATCCAGGGCCCTGCTGCTCTTCATGTTCTTAACGCCCTAGAACTGGAAGATTCATTTATCTGATCAGAGTCGAATCATACTAAATCTTAAAGCCTTAGAGAATGCATCCCAGTCTTTCTTTCTTGCTTTCTTGCTTTCTTCGCTTTCTTCGCTTTCTTCTCTTTCTTCTCTTCCTTTTTTTTTTTTTAAAGACCCAGAGAGAAAAAAAATCACACGGCTGGGACTATAACTTGGGCCTCCTGAATCCCAGTCCAGGTCTCTGTTTCTCTGGTTGCCATGGACCAGAGAGAATGGACTCTCGGTCTACTTGTCTTATCAGATCACAGTCACCAGCGAGTGTCTGCATAACCTAGTCAGCACCTTCCTTCTGAGGAGAACATGGTGACTCTCCACAAGTAGCCATGTACGTAGGAGTTCTCCTGGACACACCCGGTTTCTGGTGCTCACTGCAGTGACTGGGCAGTTGGAGGGTTCCAGTCCTAACGGAACAAAGCAAGCAGAACAGTCTGGGTAACTGGAGTAACCTCTGGGTTGGAGGGTTGATTTGACTTAGCAAGTTCTCACATAAGCCGCAATTTTTAGCTCTAATCTAAACAGACAAGGGGGTTACTGAAAATGTGTAAATGTTAAAATGTTATTATTTATAAGCCCTTGAGATCCCCATGGATCATCATCATCATTAAAATGCAGCACAGAAGACCCCTTGCTTCAGCAGCTCACAGGGTAAAAGGAAAATGAACAACACTCAGAGTGAATAAAGATTGAAAGTCCAAGGGGCTGGGAATTAGCATGCTGCTGTGTGCTACTTGGTCGAGCAGCTGGCCTTGATCTATGGGGAGAGTAAGGAAACAGCTGTCCCTGTGTCCTGGCCCCTTGTTTCTCTCCTACGAGGGCAGGTTGTGGGGACTGCTGAGGGCAGTGCGGGAGGAGGATTGGAAGCTGTGTAGTTCTAAGGTGGGAGCGCAGTGATTCCCAGTCAGAGGGAAAGCCTCAGGCCTGACGGTTCTCTTCTGCGAGTCCGAGAGTCCATGAGTGCCCAGGCACGAGGTTTGTGGCTCTGCTTTTTCTAATGTGTTTCCACTAACCTTTAAGCCTGTCAAGGCCTTACTTCTCCTTCAGTACCCAGCTCAAAAGCTGCCTCTTCTGAGAATCCTTCTGGTTCAAAGTAATCACACTTTCCTTCCTGCTCACTGTGCATTTGGTTTATACTTTTTTTTTTTTTTTTAAGATTTTATTTATTTATTTGGCAGAGAGAGACACAGCGAGAGAGGGAACACAAGCAGGGGGAGTGGGAGAGGGAGAAGCAGGCTTCCCGCTGAGCAGGGAGCCCGATGTGGGGCTCGATCCCAGGACCCTGATCATGACTTGAGCCGAAGGCAGACGCTTAACGACTGAGCCACCCAGGTGCCCCTGGTTTATACTTTTTTTAAAGCATCTATTAATTTTGGCCTTGAATTCTAGTCATTTCTGTATATGCTAGTTTCTTCTGATAGCTGGTAAGCCCATTGAGAAACTCCGTGTCTTCATCTCTGGGGTGCCCCGTGAAGGCAGACATTTTCACATGCTTATTGATGGAATGGGTACTTACAGCCACAGTTGTGGGGCCCGTTTCTCACTTCAGCCTTCTCACTGTATTACCTTCTGCCCCTTCCTTCTGCTGTCGAGTGTTGTAAGGATAATGAAGGCAATGGATCTTCATACACTGTCTTTGGTGATCTTTTTGACAAACTTGTGAGCAGCAGACTTAGTTGTTGGGCTCTTCTGTGAGTGAAGTATGTTGTAATGGATCCTATGTGGAGAATAATAGTAATTGTTAACATCTCTTGAGAGCTGGCATGTGCCAGGTGTGGTTCTAAGTGCTTGACACTACAATTTAATTCTTACAGCAATCCTATGAAGTCAGTACTATCATGATCCCAAAATTATAGACAAGAATTCTGGGCACAGAGAAGTTAAGTAATTTGCTCAAGATCTGGCTTATGATCAGTACGTTATATTGTTACCACCTTGTCCCTGAGAGGCCTAATATTATCCTGACTTTACAGAAGGAAGGGACCACTCAGTAGTTCTTTTCCTACCTGTTGATTTGCCAGGATATCGAGCTTAGTCTTGGATATGGTTTTTTATGGGGAAGAGAACTCTAGCTTATTAAGATCCTGAGGGAGGATCTTCAATCTTGACAAGCTTTTCAAATTCCAAGGTGTCTTTCCTAGGGAATTGCCTGGGTAAGTCATGTAATCATAAGAATTCCTTTCCATGATTTCTTTTACTCCATAAAGTATTGGTAGATTGTGTTTTCCCTCATGGGATTATGGCCCTCAGAAATTTTTCCTCTTCACATATTTCCTCCTTCCATAAGTTTACATTCTTTCTTTCTGCCCACTTCCTTCCCCCAGCATCTCTCTGGTATTGAGCTCTTGGCATCTGTCTCTCTTTCTTCATTGATGGCTAGCATGAATGGGTGGCTGTTAGACAGGACCTTCATTGTCAGCTCCCACAGCAGCAGTCAGAACATTCTCTGTGGCCTGGGTTCTGAGGTCCACCCAGGCAGTGTAAGCCAGGCTAACTCCCAGTTCTGGACTCCGGTGTTTCTCTTTTGTTGTTGGACTCCCCTCCCTCCCCAAAATATTGTGAAATAAGGAGCCAGATGCTGACACAAAGGAATAGAAGCCCGTGTTCCTGTTACCAAAGTCCTCTTTTTGTATTCAAATGCAGTCAGAGGAATGTTGCATCTTGGGCCAGAATCTGTAGGAAATTGGCCACATGGGTATGGTCCGAGAGGTAGCAATTTGACTCTCCTGGTCAGCCTCTCCTAGGAAGTGCCATTGGTCTGAACCACAAGTGATGGTCATGTGTCATCTTCTCTGGCCCCACCGTGCGACGCTACAGGGCAGCTTTGTTCGGGTGGCCAGTTGTCATATGTGGAATTCATAGTCCTGAAGTCATGGCTTCCTGGGGCTGAGTTAAGCTGGATGGAACTCTTATGTACGCAGCATTTCTTCTTCCCTAGAGAAATGATTCCAGTTGTTCAGTGCTTTTCAGTGCTCTGGACCTGACCTTTGGGGTATAGAGTTTGTGAGTTAGGGGTGTGAAAATCCTGAAGCAGTCAAGTGTAGAGGAAGGAGATGCCAAAGTTCGTACTTCTGGACTCCTGTGGTTAAGTAATCAGAGCCATAAAGTGGAGCTAATTGGCTGCCCCCTTGCAGCCTCAGCAGGCTTGCCAAAAGCTGAAGAGACTGTGGAGACTGAACCATTCTTCTTGAGAAAGTGGGGTGAATGGAACCGTGTCCCTGCTCAGACCTCAGGGTGATGGGTGCAATATGAGAATTGGTTGTTGGGATCCTTCCTTAAAGGCTGTCTTGGAAGAGCCAGCATTGTAGGACTTTGGCATTGTGCATGGAGCAGTGAAGACTGTTGTAGTGCATCATGTTTATAAAGTGCACCCCTCCTCACCTGATGACCCTATTCAGTTGTGGAACTGAGCTTCCAGGAGCCTTGGGCTGCAGGCATGCTGGTCAGAGAGAGTGGGTGCTATGTAGGCAGTAGCAGGAGAAGCAGCCAGGCAGGGATCTGCAGCAGCCCCTGACGGGGAGAAGTTTGCCATCACGGTATGGTAGAGACTTGGATTCTTATCACCATTGTAACATAAAAGGGATTTTTAAAGCCTATGTGCAGTTCATCCTACTTATTTTAGATACTGAAGCCCAGCAGGATGAGATCAGTGCCAAGGCCACACAGCTAGAGAGCAGCACAGCCAGGACCAGAGCCAGGTGTTCCGAAAAGCCTAGGTTAAAGTCTTCTCCCCCACCACCTTGGACAAACCACTAAGGGCCCGAGGACCTTAGATTCCTCATCTATAACAATAATTGAACTTGATCCTTTGGGTTCTAAGATTTTCTGAACTCATGAACAATACTTGGGAGCTTTGGGCAGACTAGGGAATCATTTGGTATCTATACCGTTGATTCCACTTATAGAGAAAATAACATTGAATATTAGTTTAGGAATGTGAGCTAGTACTGGGTGCAGGGTGGTTAATCTACCCTGCTGATGTGGGTGAAAATCTCTAATGGGTCTGAGTTCACACAGGGCGAGCCCCTTGGTGTCCCAGTGTGATTCTGATGTTGGAATCTGATTTGGTCAATTATTTATGCCACTTCAGGGCAGAAGTATTTGATATCTTGGGTGAGTGTACAGTAGTAGTTGGCCTCATGAGCTAGTAGTGTCAGATTTCGGGGCTGTTGAGGAGGTCTTGAGAGAACTGCAAATGTCTCTTGGCATTGACAGATTAGACCATTTTGTTTTCAGTGGATCAACTGAGGTTAAACTTAAACAAATAGGAGCAGCTGGGAGGCTTTGGAAGGAGTGAGATGTGCACATTCTCAAAAAAAAAAAAAAAAAAAAAGTCTGGGCTCCCTGAGGAAGGAAGGATGAGGTGTGGAACCCTGAACAGCCCCCCTGTGAGGAAGGAAGTGGTTATTTCTCTGCTGTTTTGTTTTGCACGTTCAGTTAAAGAATTCCAGAAGTTGCAGGTTGTGGATCATGACCTCCATTTTTTTTCCCCTCTGTTGCTGCTTGCCAGAGGAAGGGAGGGCGGGTGGCTCTAAATAACACTTTGGCCTTTATGGAAATGTATCAGATGTTCCAGGAGTGAGTTTCGCCTGCTCACTGGCGCTCTCTCTCTCTCTGTCTCTCTCTCTCTCTTTCTCACTTTTACTCCGTGTTTGCTTTCTGTCTCCTTACTCGTGTCCTTTCTGTAGGATCTAGTTAGCACTTCTCGCCTTATATAGCAAGGTCTGGTCGTTAACGTTAACAGAAACCTAACAACAGGGAAGGCTGCCAGAGAGCATTAATCAGGCCAGTGTTTGGAATTTCATAAATGCTCTGACTTTGGGTACAAATTGAACATTAAGAACAATACGAAACTGTTTCTTTCCTTCCACTCTCTTCTTCTCTCCCTCTGCCCTCTCTCCAACCCATCCAGCTTCTCTCTCTTTCCCTGTTGTTGAATTCCTCAGCCCCTGCCGTTCGCTCGCTGCGTTGGAACTCTGTTGATTTTTGCCACGTTTAATTTTTTATTTCTCTGTCTCTCCGTCCACTCCAAGACCACAGGCGGGGCAGCAGCAGCCGGAGCCAGGACTCTGCGGAGGGGCAGGACGGGCAGGTCCCAGAGCAGTTCTCCGGTCTCCTCCACGGCTCCTCCCCGGTGTGTGAGGTGGGGCAGGACCCTTTCCAGCTGCTCTCTGCCACTGGCCAGAGCCTTCCAGAAGGGTCCCCCACACAGGGCGCCTGTCACGAGGCCAGCATGCAGCTGGAGGAGACGGCTGTGCGTGCTCCTGGAGCCTCTCCGCCCAGTGTCCTGGACCAGAGTAAGAGAGCGGGTTACCCGGCTGGCCTGCCCACCACCAACAGCCAATCGCACCCCGAAACTTTGACTCACACAGCATCTCAACACCCTGGTGGTGCCGAGGAAGAAAGAGACCGGAGTGGGGCTAGGAGCCGAGCCCCTCCCACCAGCAAACCCAAAGCTGAACTCAAACTCAGCCGCAGCTTGTCCAAGTCTGACTCTGATCTCCTGACCTGCTCACCCACGGAGGACACTACAATGGGGAGCCGGAGCGAGTCCTTGTCCAACTGCAGCATCGGGAAGAAGAGGCTGGAGAAGTCGCCCTCCTTTGCCTCAGAGTGGGATGAGGTAAGGCCACGTGATGTCAGAGGGAGCTGGGCTGGCCACAGCCCACCACAGCTCCCCTGTGTGCCGACTCCTGGGACCAGGACGTGTGGGCCAGGGTTGCCCTGGTTCCTTTGCACTGTGATCAGAGTGTTTCTGACAGCTGTGACGAGGCAAGCCCCAAGTTGCCAGGCAGGGGATCTTATTGCCCAGATGGCAAAGGATAGGTCCATTCATGGTTAAACTGGAGGGTGGCGGCCCCAAGCAGAGCAGGTCTGAGGGAGAGGCAGTTCCTAGAAATGACATGCTGTTTGGAAATATTTGGATCCCATTAGCCACCATGCAGGCAGTCATGCTCACCCTGAAGATGCTTAAGAAGAGCTAGAAAACTTCGTATGAGTCTTCAGGAGGAAGAGGGAAGGCCCAGGGTCAGCTAGGAGCAGGGGAGAGGGTTGGGCTCTGGGAGAAGCTGCTGAAAGAGGATCAGGAGCGGGCTTTTCTAGTCTCCGCTCCTCTGTGATTATTCCTACTGCATTCCCCTGGAAGACCAAACGCCTCTCCCAGCAGAAGCATTCTACCCGTCCCACATTCCCGGGTTGATGAGGCAGAGGGTTAGGTGGTTGGAAAAACAAAGAGAGATTAGAGAGGAGAAAACATTTTGGAGTCTGAGGCCCAGGTTAACTTTCATAACCACTGTTATAGAATAGTTAGAAATATGTACCCGAATATTTTTCAGTGACCTGTGACATGTCTTACTGGGCACAAGAATGTGTTTCTCAAAGATTGGTAAACACCCAGAGAATGTTAAAGTGCTACCCTTGCAGGCTTCTTGCTGAGAGGGAGCTGCCTTTGAAGGGGACTGGGTCTGTCTCCCAAGAACATTTTCAAGAGATGAATTTAGCTCGCAAAGAGGAGGGGAACAGTGCAGCTGACGCGTCCCTTTGAGCAATCTGTAGACTAAATGCCCTACCCAAATCTATTCAGGTTGCAGCTGCAAAGTTATATAAACCAAAGTGAATCCCATTCCCAGCGTGGGAACAGGGTGGGGGCAATTCCTACAGCACTCTTATCTCCAGATAAGATGAGGTTGAGGACTCTGTGTAGTCAGGGACTGAGGAATCCTGTGCAATAGAAAGTTTTCACTGGTTCAGAAACCAAGATTGGATGAGCCTGGACCAGACGCTAGACCACTTAAAGGGAAATCAGTTTGAGTGACAGAGCTCCTGGCCCATGGGAGATTACACACTAGAGTCTGTGTGTTTGTAGGAACGTGTGCTCTGCCTTTGTTTTTCAAAACAGACGAAACAGAGTTTTACTCACTTATAGTCAAGGATAGGATGAGGCAGTTTACAAGTAAGAGAAGTGCGGTGTGCTTCCCGGGGCCGATGGAGAAAAACATCAGTGGGGGTGGGGAGGGTGGAGACAGGAGATGAGACAGAGGGTGGGAAGGGGCTTCAGGAAAGATCTCAGAGACACGGAATTTGACTTGGAATTAAAGAACCAAGTGTTTGGGGGAAAACCAGGTTGAAGCTAGGGGAATGAAGAAAGGGCACTGGTGGAGAAAATCGCGTGAGTGAAGGCGTGGAGCTGGGAAAGCTTAGATCGTTTGGTTTCTATAGAGAGTAGAGTTCGTATAGGGGAGCATAAGGAATAAGGGTAGGGGGCACCTGGCTGGCTCAGTCGGTGGAGCGTGCAACTCTTGATCTCAGGGTTTGAAGTTCAAACCCCACGTTGGGTGTAGAGATTACTTAAAAAAAATAAAATCTTAAAAAGAAATAAGGGTGGAGAGTGAGATTGGGATCACATAGTGGGAGGGGACTGAACAGGAGGCTGAGAAGTGAGTATTTGGTTTGATATCAAGGCAATATCTCAGAATCCTTCAAATGGGCTGGAAGACAGCTTTACCAGTCTAATGAATTACCTCTTCTTTTTGGCTCCATCTCCTGAGCATACCTTTCACCCAAGAGGTCGATAGTGCTCGGTGATTGGCCACAGGATTCCCATGCTCTGTTAACACGCAGCATTGCCAGGCAGTCTAATGGGCTCCACCATTTCCTCCTGGAGGAGAAACATGAAATCACTGAAGCACGGCCCAGCTTAGTTGAAGTTGGCTGTTCGGGCTAATCCACGGTTGTCTCTTGGCCCGTTAGGGACAGGAGGTTCATATGCTCACATTTCTGTTGCAGGTAGAGCTTGCAGGTGGCTACCGTGAACCCTGGAACTGTGTGAGGTCTGGGTGTCCTGGGCCAGTCTGTACTGTGACTGAATGACCGGAAGCACTGTTACACTTTAAATTCAAAAACCTAAGGCAACTGAGGTCTTACTGGAAGGAATTCAGAAGATCGAGATTTGCTCGTATAGAGAATATTAACAGGGCCCTTCATGCGTAATCCTTCATCATTGTTTTTGAGTCATATTATACTTGGTTTTTGTGGATATCTCTGTCAAAAGAGAAACTTCAGAAGTGTTTCCCCCAGTGGTTGGCCCTAGACCCAGGCCTTTGGCAGACTTTCCTAGAACGAGTTATTAGTTAATGGCTGCTCCCCACCCTACCCTTCACCGGTGCCTGAAGGCTGCTTTGCCGTGTCTTGTGCTTGATTTCTTTGTCATCACTAGATCCCCAGGAGGCTGGGGAAAGTTGCTCTGAAGGAGCTTGGGTCCAGCTCAGCTCCTCACTGTGGGGCCCGGGCAGCTGTGATTGCAAGTCTGCCAGGTTGCTCCTAGAAGGCGGTGCAGGGTCATACACAAGGCTCGGGCTCCAGAGTCAGCAGATCCAGCTCTGAGCCCTGGCTCCACCATCAGCTCTTCCTTGTCCCATGAGGGGCCTCAGAAAGCCTCAGCGTCATTTCTGTATTTGTGAAACAGGCAGTCAAATCTGTGTTTCAGAGGCGTTTTTTACCAGTTAAACATGTGTTTAAGTGCCTAGCCCAGTTCCTACTATGCATAAGGTATTGAGTAAATGGTAGCTATTCCTATTATTATTATGCTTGGAGTTTTGGAGAATGGGAACTGAGGCACAGAGTGTCTTCAGAACTTAAGAAAGGCAGAACTTTGTGGGGCTTGTCTGGTGCTGGCGAGGTGACAGGGAAGCAGCAGAGTTCAAGCCCCTCACCTGGTGACGTCCTGAATGACTCTGGCCCACCCCAGGGTTAGAAGAGCCTGCCCAGCTGGGGAAAGTAGGGCAGTAGCCCCCCATTGTTCTTTGAGAAATTAATAAGCCTTCCTGCTAACTCCCGGAGAGGGGAGAAGCTGGAGAGAAATCTGCAGCCCTCTCTACTGTTTCTTTTTCAAATGTATTCTTCTGTATCATGGCCGGCAGTGGCTACCTGATGGGCTGCTTGTTGGGGCTGATGGTCTGTAGCTGGGGGACCTGCAAAACTGGCAGATTGGGAGTCACTTTTTCCAAATACAGACCACTCCTTACAGGTGCTTCATGCAGCCCTTGGTGATTACCCAGAATGAGAGGACTTTGGAAAGTTAGCCTGGTTAAGGTGGAACTCTGAGATGGCATCCATTATGACACTAGCATTCTCCCTAGTTTCCGTTAGATTTTTAGTAACAAAAAATAATAGAGTTTGCTTTGAAAAGAGCTCTGCCTAAGAGGAGATCGAAATCCAAGCTTCAGTAGATACTTTCTCTGTTCACCATTCAAAAATCAAAGCGCTCCTTGTTATCTTGATGATGCCTAATAGAATAGGGGCATAATAGAAGGTAAACTGGAAAGCTGTCCATCAATACAACTTTGAAAATATATAGATTAGGAACGGGAAAATCACCTACATCTCTCTACAGGTTAACCTCTATTAACATTATATCCAAATTTGAGGTCTTAGTGTATTTACCGATTTCTAATCTGTGTGTCTTACCTAACTACTGCATTTTGTGGTTATCTAACCATGGCAACATCCATAAGACCTGGATTCAGACCTGAATTGTGAAAGGCACAGTTTCCTATTGTGTGGCTGTGTCAGAGGGCTAGTTTGTTCGTTGTTGTTGAAGCTGTCCTCCAGGTTGGTGTCGGACACCTTGCAGGGCATCTTCCGTCTGCCCTCGAGCATGTTCCCTACCCTTCTCTACCTGCCTGTGTTCCCCAGAAGGCTCATCTGTGTGACCTGCCTCACGAGGCCAAAGGAATCGTGGGTTGGCTGCGTCCCCCTCCTAAACACCAGCTCTCCTATGAGGGACCTTTCCCTAAAGCTGCTCTCTCTGGGTTCTGCTAACCAGCCCCTCCCCTTGACTCCTCCAGCCTGGGGCTCCTGGCTGTGACTCACTGTCCTCCCTGTTGCTCTCTCTGTACCCTGTCCAAATCTGTATAAATCATCCTTCAGTTGCCCAGTTTGTATGTGCCATCTTTTTCCTGAGGGGACCCTGAGCGACACGGACATTTGTAGCACTGTTTCTATCCAGTGTAAGCAAGCCGAGATGGCCGTGTGCTGGAGCAGTAAACCCAGCTCATGCATGTAAATTGTAAATTAATCTTCATTTGCAGACGAGCCAGAGGTGGATATTCAGGGTGCTGGGAAGCAGGAGAAATTCATCATCTAACTTGAAGCCTCTCCCGCCTCCGACTGTAGGAAGCCTGTTCCCCTTTCCAGAGCTGGCCGTGTGGTCAGCGCCTCAGCTGTGTGCCCCAGAGCCCCCATCTCCTAGATGTGTCTCCATCCTGTGTCTGCGCCGTGGGGTGCGCCCACGAGCCCACACAGCAGCAGCGGCAGCTAACGTCTGAAGTACATACTGCCTAAGAACAAAAGAACCTTCTGGTCAGATTGTGGCTTGAATGTATGTCGTCTTTGGGGTTAGATAGGTCTCTCACATACCTGCCTTTGAATGAGATTGAAGCTTATGAAAGACAAAACTCCAGAAGGCTGCTTGTCTACTTAGCATAAACATTTGAGTAATTTAAAACTTGGCTGAAGGCTTAAGTGATACATTTGTTTTGTAATCAGCTTTCTTAAATATTAAACAAGTGGGAAATGGTGAAGAGCAGGGACGTGTGCTTTGTGTGCATTTTGTATGAGCTGAGAATAATTTCCGGCCAGCGGTTTGGGGCACGCCCTGGTTTCACCTGAAGTGGTAGCTGAGAGGGGACCCTTGGCTCTCAGATCCCTCGGTGAGCAGGGAAGTGGCAGCGGCAGGGAGGGCGCCCTTCCAGGCCCAAAGGCCAGGTCCCAGCCGCCCCACCCTTCCGGGCGCGCTGTCCAGTTGGAGGCATGATGTCATCAAGAGAAAAGCTGATTGGTTCAACTCCACAGAGGCTTGGTTTGCTTTTAACCCGTGAGGGTTGGGTGAGCTAGAAGAATGGCCTCGATGTAAAATAAAGAGATTGGAGCTTGCGTTTGCGCTGACAATGGCTAAACTTTCCACACCACAGTCTGCAGTTTGTATTGTTCTTTATTATGTAAAGAAGCATGCTGTGTATTCTTTCTGGCTGAGCGTGGCCAGCCCACTCTAGACAAGAATGTGATACTCCTACCTCTGGGGACAAATGGGAGCTTGGAATGTCTGTTTAGTTGTTTCCCTGTATACACAAGTTACAACTTTTGTCCTAGAACCTTGAAATTTCCCTTGGTTTTAAGTGGCCTGCTAAGATTGAGGGCTTTTTGTTGTTGTATTTTAAAAAGAATCTCAGTTTATAGGCAGTCCCGAATAAACAGTTTTGCCTTTCTATCTGATAAACCCAAGTGATTTTGGTTAGCCCAGATTAAAAAAGATACATACGGGCATTTCCATGGCCTTGAAGCTAACAGAACCCCATATAGCATTACGGATAAGCCAGCGTTAGTCCTGGCTCTGCGGTAGTGAGGAGAGGACTGGTGTGCTTGACCCCTGCCACACCCCACTCTCTTGGTGACGTCATGCCTCCAAGTGGACAGCGTGTCAGTAAGGGCGGGGTGGCTGGCACCTGGCCTGGAAGGGTGCCCTCCGTGCTGCTGCCTCTTCACTTTGCATGGGGGTCTGGGTGGCCTGGCTGTTGTCTTCCCTGTCCGCATTTCCCTGCTTCCCTCTCCTTTCCAGCTTTCTTCCTGGCTGCTTTACTACCGCTTTACTCCTCCTGCTTCTTTCTTTTCATTTCCTTTTTTCCCCTTTGCTCATTCCTCCCTGTTCCTCTGTGCTCTTTCCTGGCTTTTTACTTCCTCCTTACTATCTTCATTTACTTTTCTTTTCCTTCCTGGTGGCATCAAGGAGAGGCTTTTCTGATAGTCTTTCTTTAGCCTTCTCTGCCTGAAGGGTTGTTCTTTTCTTTTCTCTTTTTAACCGTCTCACCAGCATTCACTCATTTTTGTATTCCACAGAGCATTTTACTGCTTGTGGTGTTAGCTTACTTCCTCGCCCCCACGCCACCCATCCACACTGTCTTCCCTCTGTCCTTTCAGAAATGGCCTGGTTCCATTGAGCCCCATCAGCACAGCACCATCAAGGACCAGGTAGGGATTTTTTGTACTTGTGAAATTGCCAGAAGATGAGAACTTCCCTTCTTGGCTCGTTTTTGTTTCCTTACATTTTGTTTTTTTCAAACACCAGACCAAAAGCTTGGGTGACAGTGGATGTCAGTGAATATATGAGAAGAATTTGATCTTTAATGCCAGTGCGTACAGATGCCAAGAATCACAGGAACATTTTCTGGGACATTCTTTTTATATACTTTGCTTCTGGTTTTGTATCTGTCTTCCTTCTTTTCTTCTAGTAATGTCATCAGTCAGATACAGACAGAGTGATTTTATATAATTTAGGCAATAGTATTTAGTCTTATTCTAAGCAGTTGTGTTTGAAAATCAAGTAGAGGTATTTTCACAAAATCGACAATAATATAAAATCAAAGCATATTTTTATTAGAATTTTTCATTCATTCAACTAATTTGAATACCTAAGTTTGGGGTATTCTGTTATTCTAATAACTGGGGATGAACAGTGAACAAGACAAAATCCCCTGCCTCGTGTAACTGACATTCTAGAAAACTAGAGGGGAAAGAGAGAAGACAGTAGGTAAAATCATAGTGTGCTTGTTGGTGATAAGAGTGCTAATGAGAAAAATAAAGCTGAGAGGAGGGATAGAGCATGGTGGGGGTGGGGCTGCCAGGGAGGGGCCCTCTGAGAAGGAGGGGCAGAGTGGGGCGTGGCCTGAGCTGAGCCAGCAGGCTGCTTTCTGTTAGTGATTAATTTCTCCTGTCAGACAAATTTCACATTCCATTCTACACTTACATTGTCTTACAAATATATCTTATTACTTGACTTTTACTTTTAACTTCCTTTTGTTCTCTTTTTAGCCACTATTGCCACCCGCTTCTTTTCTCATCTTGTTTTTTTCACCCCTTTTTTCTAGTAATTTGTGTTGGGTGACTTTTTATACATATATGCGTACATGCATGTGTACGTATGTGCATATTTATGTACACACATACATATATTTCTTAAGCTACTGAAGTAGGATGAAATCTGAATTTGCAAGAATTTCTCAAACTTGGGGGCACCTGGCTGGCTCGGTCCTAAGAGCATACGACTCTTGATCTGGAGTCTTGATCTGGAGTCGTTGAGTTTGAGCCCCACCTGGGGTATAGAGATTACTTAAATAAATAAAACTTCAAAAAAAATTCTCAAACTGTTCACTGTCCTTGTTGTCATCCTGGGCAAGGATCATGGAGTGGGTTGTGGTAGAAAGATGGGATTCTAGGTCATTGTATTAGGAAATACATTTCCACGGATGCATCACATTCTCAAAGCGGAAATAAAATTAAAAACCAGGATTATAAAGCAAGGGAAAGGAAATCCAAAATTATTTAGACCAGAAGATGGCCAGGAATATAGAAAACAGAGATCCCGTGAGAGGAGGACAGATGATTAGGTGTTCACGGAGTCAGGGCAGGTGAGTCCGAGTATCAGCACCGTCGTTTTGGAACTCAGAAAGGGTGCCGGGGCCCTAAAAGGCATCTTAAGGGCTGATGAATCTGAAATGCTTCCTCTTAGTAATCAAGCCCACAGATTCCAAACAGGTTATTGCTGCCAGTTAGAGAGGGCGATGCTGGGGGCCTCAGATGTTCTCTGACCCAGGGTGGACTTGGGGAGGTCGGCGTGGAGGGAGCTTCTTAGACACCAGGGATGGAGGTAGTCTTTGTTTGCACATGTGCACACATGTGTGTACGTGCAGGCTGTGTGTTATTTCGGATGGTGAATTACATTACCTCTGGTGTGTCCGCCTGGGGGTGGGGGATGTCTCTATCAGCCATGCGCAGGGACTATGGCTGCCTGGTTAGTGAATGCGTAGTGCATGCGGGCTTGGGTCTGGTTGGGGTCAAGATGCCAGGCGTTGTGAGGCCTCTGGTCTAATCTGTGCTCCTGCCCAGATGACCTGCCACTGGCTGCTTTAGCCCTCATGTGAGCCCTGTGAAATGTAGCAAAACTAGCTGGCTTCACTATATTCTCACAAGACAACTATGTTTCTGTGGTTTTTTCCTCCATGAAATGAATAGGCCCCAGAGAAGTTTAATTTGTTTAGAGATATGCCCTGCGGTCAGAGTGGCAGCTAAGTAATTACCTGGCCAGAAAGTGAGGGACGGGCTTTTTTATTATATAAGGACCAGAGGAAAGCAACTAAGCTGGACCTCCCCTGCAACACAGAGCTCTTTTCTGGACCCCAGTGTTTCGCCAGGACCCTCAGAGATGTGCTCTGTGTTTCAGCTCTGTGTTTCCCTGGATGGCTGCCCTCTCTGCCTAGGGTTCTTTTACTTTTCTTTGTCCCACTTTCTTCCCATGGATGTTCCCTTTTGATGCCTCCAGGTGAGTAGCCAGTGGGTAAGAAGGATGCTTGTGGCCTGAAGATTGAGGGCAGGGCCGAGATGGTAAGCAGTCTCTCTCAGGCATCCCGCCTCTGTCTTGCTCACGCGCTCTAATGACCCAGTCTCTGGCGCCACAGGGCCCACCTGTCCATAACTCAAGACAGCGTGTTTATTTGTCTGGACAGGTGGAAAACTGCCTAAGCTCACTAGGGGCCTACAAATGACAATTTGTCTGGCAGTCTGTTCTTGCCTGTCCTGATTTAAACAGCCAGGAAGCCATCGTAAACTCAGTTGAAATGGTGTGGTTTGTGTAAATGTTCCGGTTCCTTTCCACTTTGGAGCTAGTTATTTTCAGCAGAGCCACCCCCAAAGACCCATGGGAGGATGCCTTGTATCGGTTATGCAGTGGGTGTGCATTCTGGAGTTTGCTGCCGGGGAGTAGCTTCCCTCACTGACGCCCGGAAGGTGGATGAGTTTATCTCCAGGGGCTGGCTGCGCCCTCTTTGCTGACCCAGAGGATAGGAGGGACCACCATGGAACCTGGGTGTAGTGGCAGAGGAGAGTACTTCAAGGGTAGGAATTGCCAAAACCCAAGGTGTTGACCTGTGCTCTGGGAGGGAATAGTTGTCTTAAACAGCCTTCCTGTCTAACTGCATATAGATGTTTAGGCAAAGCCAACCCTGGAAATCGAATTTTTATACACTGGGGATTTTTTTTTTTTAAGTTCTAATACTCAGTATTATATGGCTGAAATTTAAAAGGTACCAAAGAACATAGAATTTTTTTAATGCCTCCGTCCCTCCCTGTCCTCCAGACACCCAGCTCCTCTCCTGAGTTTTTTAGTATCCTTCTAGAAATATTTGTGCATTTATAAGCATTTTAGACATGTCATGTATTTTTCTTTTTAAGACAGGTGGTACCATATTCTGCATACTGCTCTGAACCTTGCTTTTTTCATTTAATAATCTATTTTTGAAAATCATTCTAATTAAGTACATAAAGTGTTTCCTTTTCTTTTTTTTTTTTATATTTCATATGATTCCACAGTATGGATATACTTAATCATTTATTTTAAAAGTTTTCTCTAGATGGATATTTTGGATGTTACTCAGTTTCTACTAATTATAAGTAGTACTGCAATGCATATCCTTATACAAAGTCATTTTAAATAAATTTCTTGAGGATAAACAGCTGTGTTAAAGGGTTTATGCATGTTAAATTTACTCTCACACAACTCTAAAGAGAGCCTGTTTCTTGACACCTCACCAACCTGGGGGTGGTCAGCTTTTTAATCTCTTTTTGGTTAAGAGATTGGTAATGTTATCTTGGTATAGTTTTCAAGTGGGTGTCTTTTTTATTATGAGTGAGGTCAGCATCTTTTCATGTTTAAAAACTATTTTTCTTTTCTGGGTTCTGCTTGTTCCTTTGCTTTCTCCTTTGCTTTCTCCTTTGCTTTCCTTCGCTTTGCTTTGCTTTCCTTTCCTTTCCTATTCCTTTCCTATTCTTTCCTTCCCTTTCCTATTCTTTTCTTTCCTTTCTTTTTTAATTGCTGTTGTCGTTTGATCTCTTTCTTTGAATTTATAGAAGCTCTTTATATTTGAAGAAATTAGCCCTTTATAATACAAGTTGTCTTTTGGCTTTGTTTATGGTATTTGATGGGTTTTTAAAAATTATTATTGAAGTATCATTGACATATAACATTATGGATTTTTTAACATACAAAAATTTATTTTTTAAAAGATCTTATTTATTTACTTGAGAGAGAGAAAGAGAGGGAGGGAGAGCACAGAGGGAGAGAGGGAGAAGCAGACTCCCCGCTGAGCAGAGAGCCCGATGCGGGGCTGGATCCCAGGACCCTGAGCTCATGACCTGAGCCCAAGGCAGACGCTTAGCCGACTGAGCCACCCAGGCGCCCCAATATACAGAAATTTAAAATTCTGTATAGTTGAATCAATCTTTTCTTTAATGACTTCTAGATTTTGTGTCCTAGTTAAAAAAACCTTCCCTACTCAGATTACCAAAAAACAAAACAAAACAAACTAAAAACAAAAAAACACAACACTTTCTTATTCTCTTCTACTACTTTCGTGGTTTTATTTTTCAGGTTTAAATCTTTGTTTCTTCTGGAATTTATTTTTATCTAAGAGGTGATAAGCATCCTGTTGCCTTTTTTCCAGCTTTATTGAGGTGAAATAAAATTATAAGATATTTAAAGTATACAAGGTGATGATTTGATATACATATACATTATGAAAGGGTTCCCCTCATTGAGTTAATTAACACATCCATCACCTCACATATTTCCCTCCTCCTCATTCTCCTTCTTTTTTGCGAGAACATTTAAGTTCTACTCTATCAGCAAATTTCAATGATACAATACAGTGTTATCAGCTATAGTCATTGTGTTATGTATTAGATACTCAGACCTTACTCATCTTATAACTGAAAGTTTGTACCGTTTTACCAGCCTCTCCCTATTTCCCCCTCCCTGCAGCCCCTGGTTCTATAAGTTGGAGTTTTGTTGTTGTTGTTGTTGTTATTTTTTAATTTTGGGTTTGTTTGTTTTTTTACGGTTCCACATATAAGTGATACCATACAGTTCTTATCTTTCTCTGTCTGGTTTATTTCACCTAGCAGAATGTCCTCCAGGTTTTTGGTTTTGTTTTTGTTTTTAATATCCTCCAGCTTTATCCATGTTGTAGCAAATGACAGGATTTCCTTCTTTCTTAAGGCTGAATAATATTCCATTGCATATATACATACTATATTATATATACATAATTATATATAAATTATATATACATAAGTTATACATACATAAATGCACATTACTATATTTCCTTATTCTATTCATCAACAGACACTTAGATTGTTTCCATACTTTGGCTGTCGTGAATAATGCTGCTATGAACATAGGGATGCATATATCTCTTTGAAATACTGATTATTTCCTTTGGATATATACCCCAAAGTGAAAATGCTGGGTCATATGGTAGTTCTGTTTTTAATTTCTTTTTTATTATTTTTTAAAGATTTCATTTATTCATTTGAGACACAGAGATACAGAGAGAGGGAGCATGAGTAGGGGGAGAGGCAGAGGGAGAGGGAAAAGCAGGCTCCCTGCTAAGCCAGGAGCCCGATGTGGGACTCGATCCCAGGACCCCAGGATCATGACCTGAGCTGAAGGCAGATGCTTAACCATCTGAGCCACCCAGGCGCCCCTCTGTTTTTAATTTCTTGAGGAACCTCCATACTGTTGTCCAGAGTGGCTGCACCAGTTTGCATTCCCACCAGCAGTGTGCAGGGAGGGCTCCCTTTCCTCCACATCCTCGCCAACACTTGTTATCTCTTGTCTTGATCATAGCCATTCTAACATGTGTGAGGTGATCACTCACTGAGGTTTTGATTTGCATTTCCCTCGTGTTGAGTGAAGTGGAGCATCTTTTCACATCAGGCCATTTGTATGTCTTCTTTGGGAAAATGCCTCTTTACATCTTTTGCCTTTTTTATTTTATTTTATAATTTTATTTTAGAGAGAGCAAGTGAGAGGGGGAAGGGGCAGAGGGAGAGGGAGAGTCTCAAGCATACTCCACGCTCAGTACAAGCCCAGTGTGGGGCTTGACCCCGCGACCCTAAGATCACAACCCAAGCTGAAATGGAGAGTTGGACGCTCAGCTGACTGAGCCACCCCAGGCGCTCCTCTTTTGCCCATGCCCATTTTAAATTGAATTGGTGTTTT
The DNA here is from genome assembly GCF_004348235.1 of Phoca vitulina. NCBI lineage: Eukaryota > Metazoa > Chordata > Mammalia > Carnivora > Phocidae > Phoca > Phoca vitulina. Next base: position 47,406,129 of record NW_022589714.1, on the reverse strand, counting down.
TAGTTAGTTTGTTTGTTTTTGGTTGGGTTTTTCTTGTTTTGTTTTTTTGTTTGTTTGCTGTTGAGTTTAGGAGTTCCTTGTATATTTTGGATATCAACCCCTTATCAGATATGTGGTTTGCAAATATCTTCTCCCATTCCATAGGTTGCCTTTTTATTTTCTTGATGGTTTCCTTCACTGTTCAGAAGCTTTTTCGTTTGATATAGTCCCATTTGCTTATTTTGCTTTGGGTTACAAATCCAAAAAATTGCCAAGACCAAACAACCTGCTGATTTTTAGCAACTATTTGATCTACCCCACAGTTTGATTCAGTTTTCCAGGTAAGGAAACTAAACTTCTAAGAATTGAAAGGACTTGCTTAAGGTGTTAGAGTTGATAAATGAGGGAGGCCAGTTGGAGCTACAGCTTCTAAGTCTTAATAAAATTGAATTTAGAATAGAAGTGAGCTGAAGTATTGTTTTCACATTAATTTACAGTTACTCTTCAACTCCTCTTGTTTCATTCAACCCAACTTATCACAGCACTGTCTTACTTTTCCTCCCCAACTCCAGACAAAAATGTTGTCGTGCGTATAAAGGAAAGTGACTTGGGAAAGGGAACTCCTGAGAGGAAACATGAGTTTTTCATTTTACTGTTAAAGCTCAAAGCATTTCTTCCCCCTTCCTGCTGTCCCAGATGGAGGACTCTTAGGTTTGGGATCTTTTCTCCTTTTGTTTTTATTTTGTCTGGGACTTGCAGAGTGATGTGGTGATTTCCAGCAAATTCTCCAATTAAGAAATTGGAGGAAATCTGAATTACCATGTCATCCACCTGCCTTAAAGACAGTCATTTCCATGTTCTCTAAAAGCAAACTTCTGGCTTCTCCTTGGAAACTCCAAGTGACTGCCTCTGCGGCCCACCATTATTGTGTGAAATCTCAGAAAGCCCTTTCTCGTTTCCAGCCAAGATCTGTGCCTCCACCCGTCAGTTCTGGCTCTCCCTTGAGGGTCAGGCACGCTGTCCCGCTTGCTGGTTGTTCGGATGTTTGAAGCTGCAGTTATGTCCTCCTGCTCTCACACCTCCTTGTTTCCTTACCAGTTCCTTCTCCTTTTCCTCAGATGACTCGTTCGCAAACAGCATCTGCCCTGGCCGTTGATGCATCCAGGTCATCAGGTCCTCTTGAAGTTGTGTGACATCATTAGGGATTGCATTATACAGCATGATGAGATTTTACTTGTCACACGGCACCTGATAATGCCTCATCAAGGAGTGGTAATTGCCTCCTACTCTCCTGAAAAATTAAGGGGATGAATGTGTCCATGAGCCCAAATCAAGGACTGCATACGTGACCCCTCTAGAGCCCCTACACCCTCACCAGGAGGCCTTACACAAAGCCACTCTGTGAAGTGACCGAGAGCTGCGTTTTGCCTCGGGGAGCTTCTGCCTGTAGCTTCCTGCCTGGGAGACACAGCTGAGCCTCTCCCCTGTTGCGCTTTTTGGCAGAATCAATGTAGGTCTTCCCTGCACCCCAATACGGAACAATGCCTGTGACTACCCTCCTCCTCCCAACAGAATATCCTGCTCTGGGTCCCTGAGCCTTTCTGAGGCATTGTTTGGCCGCTGCAGAACTCACCATGCCTTTAATTTGCAGGGAGATATGCTTTTGTCTCAGTTTTTCATTTAAAATCAATAGGATAGATGAGAACTAGGAAAGCCTGTGTTGTATAAGTGACCCCTAACCCTGTAAAGGCCCTATTTAGATTGAAGGAGTTACCCCAGTGACCAGTGGTGGGGACCAAGAGCTCAGTTCTGGGAGAGGAGAAGGTCCAGTCCCTGCTGTAAAAAACAAAAGGCCTGTAAAGGGTTTTACAGGCCCTGTAAAGAGTGTCTCAAACCCTCATTTGCTCTTGACTCTGAACTCTTCCTCTTCTTCCCTCCTGTGTCAATCAGGTTTCTTCCCACAGTCTCTCCCCTTCCATTGCAACCCACCTCCCCTTAACAGCTACCTCCTCAGTATTCTCCAGCTTGCCTTTGGGTTCTCCTCTAGTCCTTCTTACTTGTGGCTGCTTTTCACGATCTTAAATATTTTGTGTTCCCTCCGCTGACCAAAAACCACCTTTGGTCCCTTACTGCTACAGCACAGAGTCCACATTCTTTGGCCTAGAGTTCATGGTTCTCCAGGGAGAGTGAGCCCAGGGTGTAGCTTCTATACCTGGCTTTCTCTCGCATCTTCTACTCTATTTTTTCTGGCTCCAGGCAATTCCTTCACCCACATTTTGCTCCACACTTTGGTTTATACCATTTTTTTCCTGTTGGAATGGCTTTCTCAATTTCTTTTTGTTGCAATTCCACCCTTTCTCAAAGGCTTGCTCATTCATTCATTCAACACATTATCGAGAACCTGTTGTACACCAGACATTGATCTAGGTGCTGAGTGTACAGAAGCGAAATAGCAAACAAACCCTCAGCTTTTGAGGGACTTAGAGTCTTAAGGGGAGAGACAGATATTAAACAAGCACAAACAAAAATATTTCACAAATGAAGGTAAGTGCTCTCGAAGAAGAACATAGTGCTGTGAGGGGTGGGAGGTGGGGTAGGCACCATTTAGATTGAAGGAGTTACCCCAGTGACCAGTGGCAGGGACCAGAGAGCTCAGTTCTGGGAGAGGAGAAGGTCCATTCCCTGCCGTAAACCCACCTTTGGCTGTTAACTCCTCAGGCACCGGTTGGCACTATGGGCATTGCTGATCTTGTTTTTTTTGTGCTTGGCCTGTCTCCCTGACGAGATCAGAGACATTTCAGGGGTAGTAATCAAGTTCATTTTTACAAGCCCTTAGGTTCCCTTTCCCAGAATGGGCACTTAGAAATGTGAGCCAGTGACTAAGGACCTCAGGTGTTGGAGGTCCTGAGTCCTTAAAATGTCATGTCCACTCCAAAGAGCTCAAGGTTTGGATTGCTAAAGACCTTGCCACGCTTGGGCATAGATCTCCTTTTCTTCTCGAGGGAAATATAATAATTAAGTCCTTCTCCATCTCAACCTTAAATTTGAATTACCTTTTTCATTCTCTAGTAATAAATAATAGCCCTTTTGCACCACCACTGAGGGATATAGAAAATACGTGGTATAATTTGCTTCGCAGATGGGAGCATAGAAATTTATGGGTTTTAGGAGAGGTTTATTGCTAATGTTTTGTGAGGATTTCTCAATTTGATAGATTAGCCCCTCCCCTTAATATTTTTTAAGTTGAAAACGTTTTACCAAAACATTCTGACTTTGAAAGGGAGGGCTGAATTTGACATTTAAATGCCAATATAAGTTTTAAGCTAACTCCATTTACTGCCTGCCCTCTCATACATAAAATAGTTAACATTTATAAAGAATGTTGAGAACAGAAGCCCCCTTGGAAATGTCACAGTGGATGTTACAACCCTTTCTGCTTTCCAGTAGCATATATTTAAGTCAAGAACAAAAATAGGTTTGGCCTGTTCTTGGCCCTTAATCTTTTGAATTAGATTGAGAAGAGAAAAGAACCAAACCAGATACAGGATATTTTAGTTGAAATACCAGCTTCTGCCCAGGTAGCTCCATCTGTCCCCGTAGGTCTCCAGAAGGGCTTGCTGCGTAGAGTGAATGCATAACGAAACAAACCCTTAGCTGAGTCCATGTGTTTAAAGCCATTTACAGGCTTTATAGGCACTTACTCGATAGAGCAGAAGAGTTAGCATCTCTGACATATATGAATGCTAGTGGAATTGATTTGGCTAAAGAGAAAATTTCCCAAAGCCCATTTTTTAAAAATCAGAAATATTGGCTGCTGATCTAGAAATAAGGTCCTTGATGAGTCTCCCCCGTTGGGGTATTAACCCAGAGATCTGGCCATGCTCCAGTTCAGATAATGCTGTTTCTCTGTGCTAAATTCCTCCTGAAGGTTCAATTAGATTTGGCCTTTATTCATCCTGGGCAATGACTGGAAAACTGCCAGTTTCTAAGGCCAGAGCTTAGCGATGGATGCATTTGTTTCACTGCCGACAAAGATTTCAGTGTAAAACGTCCCAGGCCCTTGAGGGTAGAAACAGAGAGTGGTCTCAATGAAGAACAAGTCTATTGGCCCTCTCGCTGAGATGGGTTAACATCTCTCTGGGCTCTGGAAGGGGTTCGCTTGCCAGGATGGGCCTGAGCAGGCTGGATTTTGCTGCCTATTCGGACGCCATTCCTGGGAGAGAGGTCTACTAATTTAAGTGTTTTATTTGAAGTCATCAGTGGTGTTACCACTGCAGTTCCTTTGGTCAGTCATTACACAAAGCAACATTTACTGGGTCTTGACATAGCTTGTGGAAAACGCCACCTGCATTTGGGGAGCATTGTGTACCCCTACCAAGTTTGGGGCCACACCCTTTACTGAATTTAGTTTAGACAATGCTTCCTACTTGGATTAATTAAACTATATTTCCAAGCCTTTGTAGGCTTCGCATGACTTGGGTCATTGCATCATTTGCTGAATTTTATGTACTATGGTAATTGTGTCTGTATTTCTTCAGTGTTGAGCTGAAGAAGGAAATGCAGCATCATAAATCTGATGGGAGCTTAGTTAGAGGCAGTCGAATCTACAAAGGTGAGGGCTCCACATTCAAAGAAAGGAAGCCTGAGCTGAGAGTGTGACTGACCCCTGTAAACTCACAGAAGGACTACAGAGGCCAGTCACAGCCCCGTTCCCAAATCCTAGAACAACGAGGGAAAACACAGATGCGGAACCTTAAAGGTGGTGTGTTAGAACGAATAAAGGAAAGCGCTCGCTTTCCCCAGGTGGTAGTAAGTAAGCCTGTGGGACTTACTCCCCGGTGAGTAGGTGGAACACGTTGGCTCAGGAACTGTCTCGCCATGAGTAACAGACGAAAAGGCACAGGCTGGCCGCCTAGGAGCCCCGTTGCCAGCCGCGCTGCCAGTGGCCGTCCAGGCTGCTTGTTACAGGATGCCAGCTCTGTGTCAGGCGCTGTGCTGTGTTGGGTGCAGGGGGCACAGGTAAGGACACAGCTTTTGCTCTTCGGGAGCTTCCCTGAAGGACGCGGGGGTGGCTCCTGAATTCTGTATAAGGAGGGTTTGGGGGCAGTGGTCTGATTGGAAGTAGGGGCTTGTCTTAATGATAAGCTTCACTGTTTTTACTTAAGTTTTATGTGTTAGATCAACAAAAATCATTTCTAAATATGCTTCTCTTTGTACCTCATGTGAGACTAAGAAGATCTTAGTTGTTTATATATAAGAGAATTTTTCCTTTGGGTTGGCTTGGCAAGGGACTATTGAGATTACAGGTGGGTAAATGTGCCCCAGTCCCTGGTGCCCCTCCTTGAGGCGGCGTTGCTGGACTCCATTTCCACCTGTTTAATCTTAATGCCACATGCACATATGGGTCTTAGGGTGGTGGTTTGTTTTAATGAGTTCCTTTCTACCTCAAGCCCGGCCACATACCGATCAGAGGCTGCCAGCCTGGGTCTGTCAGAGATCAGACAGCTTCACCTCTCTTCCCAGCCCCACAGTTGATTTGTTGGTGATTTTGAACAAATGATGGTCCTCCCTGGTAACAGTTTCTCCTTCTGTAAAATAAAATAAAAGAGAAATGTTTCGGCAGGTTCCCCGTGGAACCTGGAAGGTCAGTGCTTTGCCTAGGACGCATGAGGAGATGCGTCCAGAAGCCCAGGCTCTCGGAAATACGGTGGTGTCATCAGTGGCTGCCCTTCACAGGTGGCTGCCCCACCTCTCCCCCCTCGCATCCTGCTTTGCATTCGGAGCAGTGAAGCTGTTAGCACAAGGCTCATTTAAAACCTCAGTTGAGGAGGTTATCATAGCATCCTTAATTCTAGTGAGCGGCTCCAGTTTTCCCCTCAGCGGCTGGAGTGATTAAATGTCATACTGTATCAAGGGAGTACCAGTTAAGAACATGGATTTCATGCTGGGTGCTTCCACATTTTTTGGTTGGTTTTGGACATAGTACTGACCTACCTTGGCAGCCCCTTTAATTCGGACATTCGTTGAATCGAATCGGACTGACCAGCCAGAGGATCTCAGGGCCAGGACTGCTGTCAGGGCTTCACCTGCTCTGTCACAGTCGGCCTGCTGGAGCAGCTAACATGTTGCCCACATTTCTCGTCACGCTGCCCAGACAGCCAGGCAAGATAGTTTAGCTTCGAGCCACAGTGCTGCTTTGACCCATTGTAAAATGTCTGAGCCTGGACAGTTGCCCAAATACGAGTTCTCTCCTTACAGGTTAGTAAACTGAGGCACACAGAGGATGTGACCTACCCTGAGTCTCACAGGACCTTTGACAGGGCCCAGACCTCTGTTGCCTAGCAACATCTTTGGGAGAGAGTGGACACTGTCGATTGTTCAACAAATGAGCAAACTCAGATCTCCTGGGATGTGTTTGAGTAACAGTTCATTTTACCTTTTTTGGTTTAAACTGTCAGCCTACCAAATCTCCTTCTGGTTCAGTGACTGATCTAGAGTGTTAGAAGATTCCACCTGTTTTCTTGAAACAAACGATCACCCTTTCTGTTGCAAATGCCAAGTGGAAAATTTAACCTCCTAGTTGCTCTTTCCCTCATTTATGGCCCTTTCAAGCAGTGGTCCTCAAGGTGTGATTACAGACCAGCAGCATCAACTGCACGTAGGGACGGGACAGAAATGAGAATTTTCGGCTACTGAGTTGACCCTCTGGGGGTCAAAAATGGCTCTCCAGGTGATTCTGCTGAAGTCTAACAGCCACTGCTTTAAGAGCCGTCTTGGCAGGGTTTCCTCCAGCGTGGGGTTGTATAACATTAGTAATCAAATAAAATGTAATGCAAGTTTTATCTGACACATTTAATATTTCCGTGGTGGTTATTGTGCTAGCGGTAATTAGGCAAATGAAAAGCAGTTCTTATAAGTGGCTATTAGGAGTATTACCCAGGCAAATCAAGTTTTTATAGTTTTTTTATTCCTCTCTTAGCTCTCTAGTATCTGACAGTGGCCATGCTGTTGGCAGTTTCCCTCATTACACAGATATACATCCTTCAGACACCCACAGAGATAACACTCATTCATATTCAGCTCTAATTTCCCAATTGTTGTGGTTTCCTGTGACCATCTATCTTAGGTTGAGTTCCCCCCAAAAGCAGGATTTAGATGCAAATCGTTTATTTGGGAGGTGATCTCCGGAAGCACTGGTGGGAGAATGGGGTCGTGAGAAAGAAAAGAAAGCAATAAAGGGTTTGTGATCATGGGGTTACCTCTCTGGGCCCTGGGGCTCAGCCCCGCTGGGAAACTGACAGATGGCCTCAGTTATCCCAATCGAGGGTAGAGGGGGCTGGGCTATTCACCACCGCCAGTCAGTCTGGGTGAGAGCCGCTCCCTTAGTGGGAAGAGGGGCAGGACATTACTGCCCTGGCACTTCCAGTCTGCTCAGGGTACGGGCCCGAGGGCTCTGGCGGCCAGAGAGAACCCTCAGAGAGTTGCAGGTACTTGCAGTCTCGAACTGTCTGATGGGCAGGCTCCGAAATGGTGAGTGCCAGGTCCCATCAGCAGTCCCAGGCTTTCTTGGATGCACCCCTCCCCCACTCCCCGGGAGGTTGTTGTGGAGCACCACCACTATCCCTCTTGGCACTTATCAGGACAGACCTGCTCCTGGGGTCCTGGTTCTGGAGGGGATGTGGCAGGCAAGTACTCAGGGGCCTAAAAGCAGCTGCAAAGGGTGGTGTCAGGAAGAAGGGAGAGGGTGCTGTGAGAATACTCTGGATCTTAGAGTCTGGGCCAGGGAGAGGGCAGGGTGGAGTAAATGAAAAAATCTGGCACTTTAAGTGGCTGACATTGGGTGTCTTTGGTGGAGAAGAAAAGGAAAAGCAGAGGGTTCTGGGCACTGGTAAGAGGGGTAGAAGGCAGAAGAGAAACTTAAATTTCTTGTCAGCAAAGCCTGGCATGCCCTTTCCCCCAACGCCGAACGGCACTCTCGACCCGCCCACTCTTGGGTTCTAGTCTCTCGAGGCTGCAAAGGGCGGTCAGAAGCCAGCCAGGCTGAGAAGAAAGGCGGCCATGTGCCAGGCCTCCCTTTGGGTGGATCTGTTGGCACATTGTGGTTGCTTGCCAGGCTGCAGAGATAGAGGAACCAGAATTTTGCGTTCTTACTAAGGTCGTCCTAACTCACTTCTGACGGGTCCACGATAAAGGGAGAAAATTAAGTACAATGAGGAGTGTCATGGTAGCACTGCTGGGGTTTGGTTACCAACTGCCTTTATTCTGATTATGTCTCTTCTTTTTTTGTGCTTCATTTTCCTTTCTTCTATAAAACGAAGGGGATAGTTTTCATGTTAATTTAAAGTTCTTTTCCTGTATTCAGATTTTTTGTTTTGAAATAATTATAGATTCACAGGGAGTTGTGGAAATAGTACAGAGAGATCCTTTACTCAGTGCCCTTCACCCAGCTTCTGCCAGTGGTAGTATATTCCATAACCCTGATAACAATATCAGAACCAGAAAAGTGACGCTGGCATAATCCACACACCTTATTCACATTTCACCAGTTTGACGTGTGTGTGTGTGTGTGCGTGCGTGCGTGCGTGCGCGTGCGCACACGCGCGCACGGTTCTATGTGGTTTATTAGCTGTAGGTTCATGTAACCACCACCACAATCAAGATCAGAACTGCTCTGTCACAAAGCTCTCCCTCATACTCCCATCGTGTTCATTTCTAAAGTCCTTACTTGCCGTGATGAAAAGTTGGCAACGGTATAATGTTCCCGTGATCCAAATTAGGAGGGAAAATGGCCTACAAACTTCCTAAGTTAGGGACCACTGCCCTGTGTCCCGTTGTAGACGTGGGCCAGCGCAGTGCTCTGCACAGAAGCTATTTTCCTGAGAGAGGCAAGTGCCCAGGGATGCAGAGAGCTAAGGGTGAGAACGCTCATCTCTCTCTGAGGCCCTTTCCCTTCAGGGTCCAACCTCTGGAGGCTTCAGTATCTTCCACAAAGGTTGCTCCATGTGCTGCCACTTCCCCGACTTGCAAAGTCAGTAGCGTATCTCAGCAGAGAGGCAAGAAGCAAGGTTTAGGCCCTGTATTGCCCATCTCGTTTCCTTGGTCAAGTTACTTAACCTCTCTGAGCCATCCTTTCCTTCCTCGCCAAACCGGTTAGGGCGCAAGGGCTGAGTTTGTCGATCCTCGTACCACCAGCTGTACTCACTTATTCCCACTTCTGGGAGCAAAGAGTTTTTGAAAAGGAGGTTAGGGGTTTTGTACTTCACAGTTTTGACTAGGGCCATCCTGTTTATTTTCAACCGTGTAGGAGCATATTTGAGATTCTGATGCGTGTGCATGCACGCAGACACACACAAACTTGCACACACATACAGCCTGAGCTCAGAGGAACTTGGGAAAAACAAGTCTCTTGTTGATCATGGTTACAGTGGACACCACACTTCCCTCAGTCTAAACTTACACTTTCTCGACACCAATTCATTTGTTGCTTAAGCCTTTGATTTGTTAAGAGGTAGAATCCTAGAAGACAAGGCTCCTGTACCTCGGTTAGCAGTAGCACCAGGAAGCCCCATCTGGGACCCCTGACCTTTTGCCAGGGACTCTTGGGGGTCTCAACAAGCTTCCACTTCTCCCATTTATTCTCCCTTCTAGACCTGAGGGATTGGCACACCTGTTGAGGCCGCCTGCCCGCTGTCTCTTCCCTCTCTCCTCTTAGCCCAGCACTCTGTGAGGAAAGGACAAAGTTTCCCAGGGTCTCCCCAGTTTTGCTGTAACTGAAATAGGCACACAGTCCCCTTTTTACTGCTCGTCAAACAAAACAAAAATGGAAAACTCAGGGGCGAGAAGAAATAGCCAATAAAGAGCCAACAATGGAGATGTTATAAAGTTATTGGAAATATTAAAGCAATAATTGTCCTGGGTCCTACTCAAACATTAATAAACCAGGTCTTTCCTTGACTCCTCTAACTTCTTCCTCATGAAGTTGTTGTCTTGAGGCTATGGCTCCCTACCTCCTGGGCGTGCACGCAAAGCCCCTAGAGAACAGTTCTTGACAGTGATAAATGCTTGCAAAAGAGTTGAGACTGGCGTGTTGTGGTTGCTCGGGAATCCTGGTGCAGGCCGAGGCTGGAGATGATCTTTTGGTGGGTGGCCCGGGGATCTCCCAGTGCAAAGGTTTCGCAATGTGGAGAGTACAGCCCTGTCTTTTCTGCCTTTCTTCTCTCTGTATGCTGTGTTTATTGATGGGCTTCCTGAGAATATTCGTGCAGTTTGTAATTGCAAGCCTCCCTTGGTAACAGGCCCAAGAGTGCAAGTCCACAGGGGTTCTCCTGGTGCAGGCGGTCTTCACTGAGACTGTTTTGAAACGGCTGTGTTCATTCTGGTTACCCGGTGTGGTTGTATACTTTAATGTGAAGCTTATCCCACAGCGGTTTCATGCTGCTGCCCATATAGGGAATGGCTTCTCTCAGGAGTCCCAGAAGACGTGTGACCCTGCCCTGCCAGCCCAGTGAGAAGCAAGGGCTTATGGCTCTCCCTTTACCAGTGTCCTTTCTTCAAATGCCAGGTCCTTTCCACAGCCTCCCACTCCCTCTGCGGTCAAAAGGAGCCCCTGACCTTGAGCCCTGGTCCCAGAATTTATTGGGCTAATTCGAGGATATCAAGTTGTGCTAGGCCAAGAAAGTGAGATGGCAACTTAAACTGTTTAGGAATACTGACATGGATGGTAAACTCCAAAGAAAAGCAAGGGGGTGATAGCGTTTAATCCAAGAGGCCAGTGGCCTCAGAGGAGCATGGAAGGGAGGCAGTGGCCTAGGAAAGGCATGCTGTTTCGTGGCCGTGTTCTATTTCCTACAGCGGGTGGTGGGCTTGTGGTTGGGTCATTTCTTACTGGTGTTTGAAATCATAATATTATAAAATAGACCCTTTGGAATTTAAGAAATAATTCTTTTTTTCAAGAGGAATGAACACAGTTGCTTGTGGTTGAGGCCAGCTACGGCTGATAATAGAGGTTGTTGACTGAGGGACTCAGCAGTGAGATAGTGAGGATGCAGCTGGAGGCATCTTAGGTGGAAAAATACCACACATCTGGGCAAGCCACCACTTTCCTCCTCTCGTTTCCTCTTCGGGAAAAAAAATCTCAGATCCAAGAAAGACGTATGTCCTACACACATCTCTCCCTAAGAATCCGTTAGATGTACCTGCTTTCTCTTCAGGTGTTTTTCCACTGGGTATTGACTAAACCCGCCCAGTGCTTGGTACCTGCTAGGAGCCCCAGTGGGAAATAGAAGCGGAGCTGAAGGGGCGTGGCGTGCACATGTCGAAGGACCCAGGGTTCATCCTTGGACGATATTTATGTGAGTGTGTTTGCTTTAGTGTAGTACATACAGCCGGGCTGCCTCTGCCCCAAGGATCCTAAAACAAAGACCTTAGACGCAGTCAGTCCAGAAAGGGTGCTGGGAGGGAACCAATGCTTTTCCAACGCTTGCTGTGTGCCGGCCACTCTACCCGGGTTACCACATTTAATCCCCATACCGTACCTCGAAGCAGGTGTCATCATCCATATTTACAGGCAAGGTTCAGGTAGGTTATGTATTTTGCCAGAGGGACAAACCAAGGATAAAGCCTTGCTCTGACCCCAAAAACTTCTTTTATGTTAGACTGCACACAGCGTGGAGGAGCACAGGTGACTTGAGCTGGTCCTGGACAGAATTATAGGGTGACGATTTGGGGGCTGCAGATGAGGCAGAAGCCCACCCGGCTCGGGCTTGGGATCTCAGGAGCAGCAGGAATGGAGGTTGGTGGGTAGGGTGGGGTAAGAGGTGGGCACCACCATTAGGCCTCCAGCCAGGGCCAGGCATCCCAGGTGCACTGTTGTCCCTGGTCTCAAGCTCTGCCTTCCTACCCAAAAAATAATTATCCTCCATGTGCTTATTCTCACAGAGTATTTCCACATATCTTATCCTCCATGAGCATATTTGGGGGACATAAGGATGCCATTCCCATCATTTTTTATACTCCCTGATGGGTGGGGCAGGACACAGACTAGTTCCTAGCTCAGGCTTTTTGTTTAGGTTGAGCTTGGATGCCCTTGAACTTCACAACACATCTAGGAGACTTGGAGGACTCCAGTTGCTTTGCCTCCGTGCCCCCTGGTCTGCCAGGGTAGGTAAAGGGTACCATGTGGAGGGGAAGGGTCTTAGTTAACCTGGCGACTCTCTGTTTCTGTGCTCCCCGCTTGAGATCTGGCCTGCCAGGAGTTCCCGTTACCAAGTGCTGTGTGGGAGTGAATGGCAGCTGGAAATTTGACTTGCATGAGGTAGCCCCTGAGTTGATAGAATATAAGAGCCCATGACTTGCTAATGCCTTTGATCTGTTACTCACACGGCCCTTGGCCATTTGGCCCTGGCCCCTGGCATTGATCAGTGAAAGCGTAGGGCATTGTGCAAACAGGAACTGCGATGAGGAAGAAGGAAGGGCTGAGAGTATGCTGGGATTCATCCGGGTTTGTTTACCAGCCCTCAGTGGAGAGGCTTTTCAGGAAAAAGGAGCCAGAGAGGGGTTCTGTGTCTCTGGTAGTTGAGACTTACTTGAAAACGAAAGCAGTTTGTGAATTACGGCGCGGCGGGGCTCACAGTATCGGTGATGGGCTAGTGTTTATTGGGCGTTGCTGCCAGGCCCCCACAGGGGCTTTCTGCATGGACACTTGGGACGGGGGTTGTTTGGTTAATTACAAACCTCTGTTAAAGGAGGAAGTCATTTTTAAAAAGAATACAAACATTTTAATTTCACCCCGAACGGATAGGTGTGCATCCCGGTGTTTCGATGTGGAGCTAGGGCCTTTTCTTCCCCTGTCGACTTGCTAATCTGGAGTTTTCTGTCCACTATTTATGACATGAATCACGCCCATAAAACATCATTGGTTAAAACTTCCAGTTTGAGTTTCTTAAAAGTAAAGCAAGAATTTAGCCACTTGTGAAACAATCTGAGTACGGAATCCTTTTAGAATGTTTTATAATTTATTTCTCCAACGACACCTAATCCAAGAGCACGTTTTTAAAAAATGATTTCTGTTATTGAGTCTCCTCAGAGCATCTCCTTGGTTGTCACAGAAACCGCTCTTTTTGTGCTTGTTTCATCGTTTATGTAATGTTTAATCAAATTTTCTGTTTTCATCAACAAATATACAGCCATCTTAAACAGTTTTAGAAATGATCCCAACTGATTCTTGGTAAGCGGAACACCCAGTGGGTAGAAGCAGAAGACCCGTGAGTGTGCTCAAGAGAATCGCCTGGGAATGTGGGCATGAGTCCCCTGAGGGAATAGATGGTGTGCAGTTCGGTCAGCTAGCTAGAGGTCATTACCGGACCCTCGAGCTAGGTGTTGTGATCTCTGTTGCAGATGGCCCTGCTGATTCCACAGTCTGCCTCTCTTACTGCCTGCTCACCCTGCCCTGCAGGAGCCAGCTCTCTCGGAGGCCTGGGGCTTGACGACAGCACCACAGCCTCTAGGCCTCACCTCCACCTCTGCAGGGCTGAGTTGAGACCCTGCTTCCTCTCCTCTCTCTCCTCTCTCGGGTGTTGTCGTGGGTCCCCCCGTGTTCTTGCCAAGGAGCTGCCTTCTAGAAAGGCGGCACCTCCCTCCCATGAAACGTTTTGTCCTGAATGGAGAAGCAGCCTCCAGCTGAGTGTCCAGGAAGTGAGCTATTGTTCCCACAGCACGTTCTAAACATTTCCTGCCAGAAGGAAGCCCTTTCCCTCTGGTTTGTCCTTTTTTTTTTTTTTTAAAACAAAACAAAACAAAAAACAACAAAGGAACCTAGGTTTTGATTAACTTGTTTTTAAGGTAGAATTCTGTTTATTTTGGAACCAGATGAATGTGAATCATGAGTGCAAACCCTTTCTAATCTCTATAAATTGAGGGGAGCAACAGAGTAGGACTATGTCGGCTGTTTGCCTGGTATCGGTGCTCTTACAAGGACCATAGACGTTTCTCAGGGTAAGCAAGACTTCCATCTGGTCAGGTGGGTTCCAGAGTGAAAACTAAATGACTCTTAGGCTCAACCCTGTTTTTCCAAGGACTTCGTTTTGAAATGTTCCTTAGTACTTTCTGCTATGGCCCCGGGACATGGCAGGGACACCAAAACTTCCCAGTAACAGGGGCAGACAGACATTGCCTTTGGAGAAGGAGCAAATCTCATTTTCTGTGCTTACAGTAGCAAGAAGCTTGTCTTCACCTATAGGGTGATGTCTTTCAGGGAATGGATGAGTCACACGAAGACCCCACGTCTTTTAGACAGTGCGGAGCTTGCTCAAGTGTCATAATCAATGAACTCCTCATCACAGCTCCCTCTGGGAACCAAACTCTGCCCTAGGACTTCTTTTTTTTTTTTTTTTTTTTTAAGATTTTATTTATTTATTTGACAGAGAGAGAGACAGCGAGAGAGGGAACACAAGCTGGGGGAGTGGGAGAGAGAAGCAGGGGAGGGAACCCGATGCAGGGCTCGATCCCAGGACGCTTAACGACTGAGCCACCCAGGCACCCCTGCACTAGGACTTCTTGTACATTGTCCCACAACTTTACAGCGGCCCTGTGTTGTATCTTCATGTAGCCTTTGAAGAAACTGAGGCCTGAAGAGGGGTCGAGTCATTTGCCCATGGCAATGATCCCATGAGTGAGGAATTTTTCCACACTTAATAGAAGACGAAATTGAAAGAGAAGTTAAATGGCTTATCTAAGGTCCCACAACTAATTTTAAGAAGATTTTAAAGTCAGGTTTTTTTTTATTCCAAAGTTCCAGTTCTTTACTGTGCAGACCCTGTTCAGTGTTCTCAACCCCGTATATTTGAAATTGTGCTCTGAGCTTTAATAGAGTAGAAGCTAAGCCCTAAATAAGCTGGACAGCGTGAGTTACAAAGATAATGAATGAGTTGGGGTGCCTGGGTGGCTCAGTCGTTAAGTGTCTGCCTTCGGCTCAGGTCATGGTCCCAGGGTCCTGGGATTGAGCCCCACATCAGGCTCCCTGCTCCGCGGGAAGCCTGCTTTCTCCCTCTCCCACTCCCCCTGCTTGTGTTCCCTCTCTCGCTGTCTCTCTCTCTGTCAAATAAATAAAATCTTTAAAAAAAAAAAAAAAGATGAGTTGGGCACTAGTCATGTATTTCTAGGACTCTGACCATGGACGTTATTTAGCTTCTCTAGCATTTGGTTTCCTCCTCTGTAAAGTGGGCAGAATCAGAGCTCTCTCCTGGGCTGGATGTGAGGATGAACTGAACCACTGGGAGGACACTCAGCTGGTGCCCAGTGCAGAGTGTCCCACTGACAGAACCTGGCCCCAGAACCTAATAACCCTGGAAAGCTCGAGTGATAACATTGTTGATCAAAAGTAGTTTCCAAGGAGAAGGGTACCTTGCTGTGAGCACCTGGATTCAATTTTCAGGAACGATGACCTCCCAGAGTAGGAAAGGGATAATTTAATAAGCTCTCAACACAGTCCACCCACCTTTCCCTTGTTCCCTCGGTGTTCTGAGGGTGGATTTGATCTCATTTTATTGATTTCAGTCTATAGAGGCTACAAGCCCGTTCCCTTAGCTGAGTATTCTAATGCGCTGCTTATCATGCTAAAGTAAGTCACCAGCGGAGGGATCAGTGTCTTTTGAGTCGGATTAATATGAACCAGTTTCCCAGGGTTTGCTCATCCCTGGGAACACTGATAATTGAGTTTTCAGACTGTCAAGACTGGGGTTAGCCTGGGTTCCAGAATAGAGAAAGCCACACCACAACAGAGAAGCTGTGCTGAGAGCCCTTCACCGTGAAAGCTTGGTGACACGGAATAATGGTGAAGTCAGCTTTCCCACATTCCTTTCTGTTTGTTTCCTTTGCCTGCTGGGCATGTCTCTGCTTATTAGCATGTTGAGCAGAGTTCATTACAAATGGTGAAACTCAAATCAGTGTTGATCTTACAATTTATTATTCTCTGAAAGATTTGATCCTGAAAGAAGTATTTTCCCCAGTATTTTATTATGAAAATTTTTGAACATGCAGAAAACTTGAAAGAGACTTGAATAGTGGCTACCTATCTGCCACCCAGAGCCTAGATTCTACAATTGCATTTTACTGCACTTGTTTTATTTCATATCTATCCATCCCTCAGTCCACTTAGAAAACGGTTATTTTTGTATGCATTTTGAAGTAACTTGCGGACATCATACATTTCATCCCTAAACAGCTTAACCATGCATACTATTAACTAGAGTTTGATAGATATCTATTCATAGGGTTTTGGGGGAAGAGGCGGTAAAATGTATACAAAGTGAAATGCATAAGACTTAACTCTACCATTCCCTGAGTCTGTGTGACCCAAATTCCTATCAAGATGCAGAATATTGCCATAAACCCAGAAAGTTCCCTTATGCCCCTTCCCAGTCACTCCTTACCACTCCCTTACCCCCAAGAACTACTCTTCTGAAATTTTTCCACCTCTCTAGATTAGTTTTGCCTGTTCTAGAACTTCATAAGTGGAATCAATGCAGTGTGTGCGCTTTTGTGTAAGGCTTATTAAAAAGAAAACCACAGGTCCAAAATGGCATCCCTTAGGCCAATTCACCAGACTGGGTCTTAATTAACCTAACCTAATTGCACTTTCCACCTTCCCTAGAAATGTACCCTTCACGGGTCATTCTGGAATTTTTCTGGTCAGCACCAATTAGGTAATCTGTCACATTCCCCAAAGAAAGATGAGGTAATCTACCTACTAAGACCTGTTTGTCCCCAAAGGAAGGTGACCTCACCTGAAATAATCCTTTTTTCTGTTTTTGACTTCCTTGTCCTGCCTTTAAAATCCTTTCCCTTTCTGTAGCTCTTTGGAGCTCTCCTCTACTTGCTGGATGGGATGCTGCCCGATTCATGAATCATTTAGCAAAGCCAATTAGATCTTTAAATTTACTCAGTTGAATTTTGTTTTTTAACAGGCTCATCTGAAGGATTTTAACTAGTGCTTTATAATGAATTTTGAGAACTCTGTCAACTTCGTTTATCCAACTTCTTCCTATTTTGTAAATTCAGAGACAAGAGTGGTAAGCTGCAGAAAAATCTCAGGGCAGCTGATGGATACGGATAGTGTATTTCTTTAATATATATGTGATTTTTTTTTTTTACACCTTAAGTATATGTAATTTGGTGCTCCGAGTTTTACATCTGACTCCCCTGATATTATGAGGCAGATGTTCCCCTGCAGAATCTGAGGAGCCGGCAGATGTGGGGCCCTTTCCTGGGCCACACTGCTGAGGAAATGCATTCTGAATGGAAATTTAGGGTGTCTTCTTTGCGCTGGCTTAATCCATAGCCAGGCTGACAGCACAGCCAGTGCGCCTCTGTGCAAGAATTGGAGCGAGGGAAGGTTACTTGGTGGCGGTGGTGGTGATTGTGATAGAAAAGCCAAGGCAGGTCCACGAAGCCGATTGCCCGGTGTGCCAGAGAACCGCAGCTTCCCTGAGGTGTGTGTCCTTCCTCCGCATTCCTCCCCACTCTCCGCAAACAAGCCTCCTCCTGGATAGAAAGTAGATTGCGTACATTGGAATAGAACCCAGATACATAATCCTCATTAATCTTTCAGATTCTTGTCCCACTTATTAAAGCCAGTATTTGGCACATAACCCAGAGTTATGTGGCAAGCAATAATAAAGTTAATTGGAATCTAGGTCTCCCAACTTTTTTCTTCTTTCAGCAGTTTCTTGGGGCTTAGAGTTAAAGATTGGCTGGGTAGCAAGCTGCTCTAGGGTGAGAAGGGCATTGGCAAGGGTTGTTGGCCCAGAAGGTCTTCCTCCCTGTCAAGGTGCCGCGTCTGGAGCATGCGCCTCTCCTGGCCAGCTGGGAGACGTGGGGTGGCAGCAGCTTCCAGGGGCAAGGCCCAGTCAGTAAGCCAAGAGGTGTGTGAGAGGTAAAAGTGAGGAAAGAGGAGGGGGGTTGGGGGACTCAGGTGCCATGGGGAAGCAGGAGTGTCTCTGGCTTTCCCTCTCCACCAGCCTCGCCTGGGGCAAGCGCACACCGGCTTTCCTGTGAGACCGTCAGCCTCACAAGCACAAAACACTGCTCAAACAACCACTTTGTGGTTCTCCCAGCCTGGGAGAAAGCGAGGGATTCAAGTGGGGGGTACAACCATAAATACAGCAGCAATCTGCATGCCCCCTGTGATGAGACAAATGAAGCCCCCGCCCACAGTGTGCTCTGGGGAAGAGAAGTTACTCATTGTTAACGGAGCTGCCGCCGCAGCCTCAGCCTCCTCTCGGCCTCGGAAGGCCAGCCCTGAGCCTGTTGGCAGACATTGATTCATTCCCTGCGCTCTTCTCTCCTCCCCCACCCTCTCCTGCCTCCCTCTCCTAAAAGCAGTTGACAAGGTTAGAAAATGAGGACAAATAATTTACTTCAATCCATCTCTGTCTTTCCCAAGGCCTTGTGCAATTTGCTCGGGGGCGGGGGGGAGAGGGAAAAGAGTAACCCCAGACCCTGGTCAGTGACCCTTTCTCAAATGTGGAATCAAAGCCCACTCTAGGCCGCCAGTCTGTCTGCTGCGAAGAGGCAGTGAAGACCGAGGTGGTGATGAATTCTTGCGTGGCTCCGGGGCCCGGGAGTGCAGCTGTCAGCCGTCTTTAGGGCTCCTTGCCCAGCTGGAGGAGCCAGCCGACTGGCGCGTCAGCGGTCGCCTGATGGCACGGGCACAGCAGCCAGAGAGACTGAGTGGTTAGGGCTCAGTTCCTCAGCCCTGTGCTCCAAGGAGTGGGGAGCACGGTCCAAGCAAGGCCGTCTGGCCAGAGGAGAGGGTCTGCCCCTTGGTACCCCAGCGCAGGGAGCTTGGGCTCCCCGGGGAGCAGGCTCGGCCACCCATGGCACTTCGCGGAAGTGAGAGGTGTGCCATCGGCAAGGAGTTTGGGATTCTGCCCTCGGAGGAGGGCTCCAGTCCCCTCACCTGAAAAATGGGTTAACATGTTTGCGTGGCAGTGAGTTGAGGCTCTGCGCGGCTGTTGAGGGCAAGGGCCAGCTGGTAGGTGTAGGGTGTGGGGTGGCTGTGCCAGCAGCGCAGGGACATTGGAGAATCCAGACTGGGGGCCAGAAGTGTTGGCTGCCTTTCTTCCCTGACCGTAATGGTGAGGTGACTAGCCTGATGTGGGCATTTAACAAAGTCTAGCTGTTCTTCTTTGTCACCGGCCACCTCCAGTGGGCCCGCTCTGCCTGTGCATGGCACCGTGTGGGATCTAAAAGACACAGTATGAATCAGGGTCCTTACCCTTAGTGGTTCTATAGTGTCTGTGGGACACATCATAAAACAGTGAATCAGGGAAGTCACAACGCAAACCAGAGTGTGTTTCTTGGCCAATAAGGTATTAAGCATTGGGGTAGAGAAGGAGAGGTAGAAGGGGTCTCTAGCCCTGGTGGTACAGGCCCAGGGGGACTGGTATGTATTTTCCAACTGGTGGGAGGGAGCTCCTAGGGAGCTGAGAGCTCCCCAAGCAGCAGAAGGATTGGAAGGGAATGCCTGACATCAAGAACCAAATTTAGTGGCTGGTGAATTGCAAAAACCTCTCCCTTCATGTTCCCGTTTGCCCCAAAAGAAGGTAGGAGGAGGTGATCCCTTTCCCTTCCTCCTCCCCATTAGGCCCCCCTTACGGGCATCTTGACCAGACTGATTACTGCTCTCCCAATATTTGGCTCCAAATTGGAGCCCCTGAACATAGCCATTGCTTCTAACTTCTGGAAGGGAAGTTTCATATAGGCCTTGATGCCAAGTTGCACCGGGGCTCGTGGTTCTCCTGTGGACTCCCTGTGCCTAAAGAAGTGTTTCTGCCCCCAACAGCAGTCTTCTCCCTCCCCTAGCTCCTGATAGCCAGTGAAAAGACTAGTGTAATCTGACTTGTTCCTGGAAGCCAGGATATAGTGATAGGGAATGGAGGCCTCTTTATCTGTATACAGAATATCACCTCCCACTGCCAGCCTTTGAGCACCCAGGAGCCTGTGTTCTGAACGAGTACCTGTCAGCAGACCTCAGCAGCAGTGTCTTGAGTGTTTGTTTTTATTCTTGTTCTCAGCCACATGGGGAATATGTTTTATACATCCGTGGTGGGGCTGGGAGGGGAGAGTCTAAATAGGATAGCCCTGAATGCAGTCTGAAAATGGAGTATTTCCAAGCATTTTTAAAATACATGCATCCATTATGGTGATAGATTTCAGGCCTTACTTTACCAAACACAAACAGAAGTTCCCTATAGCGTTTATGTGAAGTGCAGGATTAAAGTATGGGCATTGTCCGTCTCTCCCCCAAGATGTCACTGACCCTACACAACAGAAAAGAGAACACTGAACTGTGCCCTTCCATGACATTCCATCTGCCTCTTTCTCCCCTGAGATGCAGAACATTTCTGGGAAAACAGCCTAATCAGATTGGTTTTTTTAACTCAAGCCTAAATGGTGAAACTACACAAAGTATATAGATCAGAATGGTATCTGTTTTCTCTGACAGCTCCTCTTTGTCTAGACTGAAATGACCATATTCTGTCTCTGCTGGTTCTGGGCCATGGAGGGTGTGGCGGAGACAGAAGATGAGCTCCAGCTCCTCCCTGTCTCCCAGGCCCAGGCTGAGGTGCTGGGCAGGATCACAGCCCCAGGCAGCCCAGTGCTTACGGTGTCGGGCCAGGCACCTGCCAGTCTCTGCCCACACAGGACCTCCTCATTGCCACGTTCCTCCTAGCCCTGTGTCGCCACCAAGGCAGGAAGCGGTGCCGGGTTGTAAGCTGTCCATTGACTGCTGGGTACTCCTGGTTCCTGTACAAACTAGAATCTTCTCAGCGTGACTTAGCTATACAGTTCACAGGACAGCAAAGCATAGTGTATAGTTTCCATGAAACAGTTGTGAGTGTCCTTGTGCACCCTGCCAGAGGGTGGGCTGTGGAAACATGGGCTGTTCCTGGCCCTTTGTAGTTGGTGTGAGGGTGACTCCTGGGGCAGGCAGGAAGGAAGGAACAGAGCAAAGAAGCAGCAGGGTGTTCAACTCTGTTCACTCTGATTTCAAAAGGCCCTTTGGTAAAATCTCATGAATTGGGCCAGGAGATGTTGATTGGTTAGGTCCACTGGGGCTTTGGGTGTTGGGTGATTATGAGGACAATGAAACATGTACTGTAGGTGACTTGACTTTATATGAAAAGCTACCTTGGGGCTTGGGGTCATCCCCCATTTCAGCTCTTATCCCCCCCTTGATACTCTGCATGGCCTTGGGAAAACAGCTTTTCCACTACTGGCTCTGAGTAAATGGAACCCCCCCCCACCCGCCACTTCCTTTCATTCATTGAGTGAGTTGCCTGTTTAACAAGAGCCAGGCCCAGGGGGTAAAATGGCAAGTAAAACACACTTTCTTCCTACCCTCGTGGTTCTTACAGTGGTGATTCTCCCACATATACTCTCTTTGGCCTGAAAGACGGATCCATAGCCAGGTGGAACCATTCCAGGGATAGGACCCATCCTCCCCTCCATGTAGGAAAAAGTTTTCTCACTTTGAGCACCTTACTTTTTTTTTTTTTAAGATTTATTTATTTATTTGAGAGAGAACATGAGCAGGGGGAGGGGCAGAGGGAGAGAGAGAATCTCAAGCAGACTCCCTGCTGAGCATGGAACCAGACGCAGGGCTCCATCTCAGGACCTTGAGATCATGACCTGAGCCAAAATTAAGAGTCGGACACCCAACTGACTGAGCCACCCAGGTGCCCCTGAACACCCTATTTTTCTCCTATAAATATAGAGTAGGACAAGGAAGGCACATCAGCAGGTATGTAGGGTGTGCCTGCTCTTTGCCCAGCTCGGAGGCTTCTGTGATCTGAGTAATCCAGGCTTTGGGACCTGTGCACTGATGTATCCTTCAGTGCAGCCGGGGGTGGGGGAGCAGCTTGGCCTGGAAGGGAAGAGCTGTCTGCAAATATCCCTAAGCCTTTCCTGAGGAAGAGGAGGTGCTCTAGGGGAATAACCAGACCAGTGGGTTGAAGTTGGATAAAAAAAGGTTCAAATGTATAAAAAGACATGTTATAAATTGGTGCTTTCTGCAAATAGGGCGAACTGACGGGGAGAGTAGTGCCCCATCTCTGGAAGACCTTTAGCAAAATCGGACATGGGGTTGGAGTTGGGATTATATGACCTGTGGGGTCCCTGCTGCGAACTCAAGATTTTGTGCCTGGAAGAACTGTCAAGAGAGAACTAGGATTTATCCTACATATACACTTGTATGCGGGTACAAGCATGTCTGTAGAACAGTGTTCGTCATGGCGCTGTTGAGAATGCGAAAAGATTGGAAACTACACACGTGCCCACCAGGGGACTGGTTAAATAAATAGCCACACACTGGATGACACACCTCATCTCATCCATTTAAAAAAAAAAAGAATGTTCTTATGAACTGTGGAAAGAACTCCAAGATGTATGATTAAATAGAGAAAGGACGATGCAGAACAGCATATCCAGACTGCCTCTGTCAGTATGGGGGTAGGGTATCCTCATATGTTTGCTCACGTGGGACTGCAACACATCTAGAAGCATACTTGAGAAACTGGTCATACTGGTTGCCTGCAGACAGGAGAGCTAGACAGCTGGGAGACGGAGATTTTCCTCTGAATAACCTTTGTACTTTTTGAACCTTGAATCATGGAGATGTAGGACTTGTCACAGAATACAAGTAAGAATATTTTTTTTAACTTTAAAAACAACAAGGTTTTACTAGTTGGAGCTCTGAGGCAAACAGAGGGGAAGTGGAAAGCAAACGAGCCTTTGACTGGGCATCTGCTGTGAGCCAGGTCTTTGGCCGGATGCTTGATGGACGGGCTACTTTTAATCCACACAACAGCTCTTTATAGGAGGCAAGACGCATTCCCATTTTTGTAGATTTAACACTGAGGCTGGGAAAGGACAGAAGTGCTTGCCTGTCCACTTGGGTGGGGACTGCACCAGGCTGCCTGTTGAAGGAGGCAGCTCTTGGAATGGGGCAGGGTGGGGGACGGGGAGGAGTGTGGAGGCCAAAGAAAGTGATGTGCTAGGAAGGGAAGGAGAAAGGCATTTTCTTCAGGGAGCGGGACAGACCTGCTGTAGCGTTGCCCACTTCTGTGCTGGCCTCTGCGCCGTGGGGCCAGTAAGCAGAGGCACACCTCCGCTGTGTTGTGTTTCTCTTGGCTGTTGCTGAGCTCAGGGATGGAGTTCCCAGTGCGTGTTAACAGGCAATCAGGTGACTGCTGGAGCTGGCAGGCATTTCTGTGGCCAGAGGAAAATAGCCACAGCTCCTGGCTGCAAAGGGAAGGATGTGTTCTTCTGCTGGGTGTCAAATGCGCCATCTTTGTCTGCCAGCTGGAGACTGGATGGAAAGTTGGTGGTGGTGGTTTTTGTTTTTGTTTTTGTTTTGATTGTCAGACCCAGGCTCCTTACTTGCACTTAGTGGAAAACGCATCCAAGCTCTGGTACAAAAGGTTCTCTTTCCTATTTTTTTTGGAAAAAGAGCCATGAATGAGCTCATTATCGCTGCATCCCAAAAGAGGAGAAGGAGAGGAAGAGAAGGTGGCCTCCTCCTTACTGCCCTGCCCTGCCCCTGGCCAGGTTTCCTGGAGTGGGGGGCTTGGCTCTGGCTCAGGGTGACCAAAGCCAGATGGCTGGAACAGGTGGTCCATACAGGGGGCAGTGCTGGAGACGTTGGATGCTTCGAGACCAGCTTGCTCTGCTACGATCCGGAGGAAGGATACATTTCTGTACCTTCAGGGAGCAAAAGATTCTCTGATCAGAGTTATATGCCTGCCTCACTTTGACTTCTACGAGGCTCCCGTGTTCAGGTTCTCTGCTTGTCTCAGCTCTCAAAATTGTCCTCAGCCCTCAGAGCTGGCAGCCAGGCAATATTAATTGTCTGTTGAATGCTAGCATTTGCCAGGCACTGCTCTAGGCACTTGGGGTGTCGCATGGAACCAAGTTGGCCAAGTCTCTGCTCTCATGGAATTTAAATTCTGGTGTGAGCAGTGAAATGTGCCAGGCCTGGCCTGCAGTTGCCCCCTGTGCCCCGTCTCTGCTGGGCTAGGGGAACTGCTGCAGGGAGCGATACATAAATGCCTCGGAAGGAAGATTCGCCGGCATTTCCAGCAGCTGAGCACAGGTGGTTTCCCACTCCCTCTCCTCGGAGCCTGTCTTTCGCCCCCGTTGGGCTGTGGTCACAGAAGGGCCTTTCTTGATCTGAGCGGCAAAGAGTTCTGATCCGTTGCAGGTTGGTGCTGGACCTTGGAATTATCTGGAAGAGACCTGGAGGGCCTCCCCCACCCTCGCACCCCGCCGTGGGTGCTGATGGTGAGCTGGCAATGTTTGACCTGAGCCTGACAACCTCTCCTTTTTGTTCCTCTTTCTTCCGTTCCAGATTGAGAAAATCATGAGCTCTATTGGCGAAGGGATTGACTTTTCTCAGGAACAGCAGAAGATCTCAGGTATCGTACCAAGCAGCCATTTTCCCTGTGGAACACAGACCTTTGGCTCCTTTCTGGCTCAGGTTTTTTTTCCTCTGACCCAGAAGACAGACATGTGGTGGGTGAGAGAGGTCAGCCTCAGCCCGCACCATGCTCCTGCAGTTCAGAACCTCAGGTATCTGTATGGCCCACCGAGCTGTTATTTTAGACGGATTGGAGGGGAGTTGCATTTTAGGCCCACCTATTAGGAAGGTTTCGTTGTTTTTTTTAAAGTTAATGGTTGTCACTTATCCATAATTATGTCTGTAAACATAGGCTTTCTCGATGGGCTTAAATTGGAGTGCACCTCAGCGCTGGTCTGTCCCGCTTCCCAGACAGCTGTGGCACTAGCCCTTCGTGAGGAAGTAGCTCGCGTTTGGCTGCTCCATGCTGGTAGCAGAGCACTGGGTCGGATCGGTGGGGTCAGACTGTTAGCCTGCGTCACCTGGAGGGGGTGGCTTTGTGCCCCTCCTTATGTCTTTTTCTGCATTTTTCCATTTACCTAGTCGCTCATCATTTTTACTCCAGATCACCGCTACTCTGGGCATGCTTTTCTTTTCAAAGCCCAAGGGTGAGGTCGGCCTCAATTTCCTTTGTTTGAAGTGGGCACCTAGAGAGGCCATATCTGAGCTGTTTTCCTTGATGATAGAATTGTGGTTGTGTTACTTTTCTCAGCTGAGGTGACATTTCTAAAGGTGCCTCTTTGCCGGAGCAAGTCTCACACCCCTCCCCCCAAGTATCTGCAGACCCCCTGCCACCAGAACTCCCAGGCTGAGAGCAGCTCCGTGGGGCTTGGCCTTTCCCTGTCATTGAGAAATGCCTCTCTAACTGAAGGGGTGGGATTCCCTGCTCATTCAGGAGGCTCCAGCCCGGATTGGCCTCCTAGCCCAAGTGACACCTCTAGTTGCAGCTCGGGGAGAAAGTTGCTGCTGAGGCCGCGGTGCTTATGGAAAGAGCATGGGCTCTGAAGCCTCAGCCCTGGGTTCAAATTCTGCTTCTGGATACTTACAGGTCTTGGGCGAGTCACTTAATCTCTCTGAGCCCGCAGTTCCTGAGCTATAACATTTGATAATAGTACCTACCTCATAGGTTTGTTGGGAATGAGTACCAGATACAAAAACTTGAGCAAAAGAGGTAAATGGTAGCTCTGCTCGTCTTTTGTCCATGAAATAATTACTTAGTCGTATTGAAAAACCTAGAGAAGAGGAGCATCTGCTCCCCTGGCTTGTCTCCCTCCACCACTCGTCCAGCTGGGGTCCTGGAGCCCCCTCCCTCCAGCAACCTTGTTTCCCTGGCTCCTAGCAGAGAGGGCCCAGCCCGGTGTGGTCCATCTCTTTCAGTCTTGGCTCATGCTGGGGTCTGTAGAGGTGGCTCTTCTGGCTAAGAGTTTGTGGCTCTGTTTCCATGTGCTGGCTCCACACTCAGATAAACAATCTCACACTCTGTTGTGTGCGGGCTTTATCAAGAGTCAAGTGTTTGTTGGGAATAGATGCTCAATACTGAGACAAACACCGTTGCTAGTTTTCAAAGCTGTGCTTTGGGGACAGTCAGGAGTGGGATCGATAGTTCAGTTGAAGCTGCTTTCTGCTTCCCTGTACCCCTCTATGTCCAAGGAGCGCATGTGCTTGAGAGTTTGGGTCAGAGCAGGCCATTACCTCTCAACTTTGGTAAATTAGGAGATGTGGCAGCACCTCTGGAAAACACATTTCTGGAAGAGCCCTTCTCCTTCGGGGTGGTGACACTGAGCTCTTTCCTTGCCCTGTGGGTCCCACCCACCGTTCTTAGCCCCACAGACCCGTGTGAGTGGTGAGAGGTGGTCTGGTTACCCCCCTACGTCACTGGATCCCAGCATACAGCCCTGTGTTAGCACCGCTGAGTTGAGCCATCCTCCATACAGCAGCTTAGGA
Organism: Phoca vitulina; assembly: GCF_004348235.1. Taxonomy (NCBI): domain Eukaryota; kingdom Metazoa; phylum Chordata; class Mammalia; order Carnivora; family Phocidae; genus Phoca; species Phoca vitulina. The sequence continues at coordinate 47,379,752 of NW_022589714.1, read as the reverse complement.
GAGTCCAGGGTGGGCACACGAGAACGGCCACCCGAACAGAGGGTGCATCCACCCGTGCCGCAGAGAGGCCCAGCCCCCTGTGTCTGGACTGCTGCCAGGCCAGGAAGCATGGAGAGAGTAGACTCAGCTCTGCCCCTGAACCCTGTCTTCCACCCGATGGGTCGGGAGAGGGCTTTCCCCAGGACCTCGGGGAGCACCAGCTTTCAGCTCAGACGAGAGCAGAATTCTTGCTTACTTTGGATAGTCAGTAGCAGGGTCCAGATTGTCCTTAGGTCTCTGGCTCTAGGAGAAGAGGCTTGGGCTCTAGCGTTGCCAGCCTGGGAGGAGGAGGAGCAGGCCTTCCGGCAGGCAGCCATTAGCTAAGCACAGGATTGCTCAGTGTGACTGGTTTCGCAGAGGATCATGTCCTGAAGGGCGAGACCCTACGTGGAACTGGAGTCTTACTGTTGTCCTGGGCCTTGGGACCCTGAGCTTCCAGCACTGGAGCTAGTTACCCGAATCCCCAACAGACAGGTTTCACAACTCATTCCACTGTCAGGGGTCCCAGGAGGGGGAGCCTTCCCACTAGCCTGGGCCTCTGGCTGCCTTCAACAAAGGCCTTTCTGTCAAGCAGCGGAAGAGATCACTTGCTTTCGTTTGCTAAAGCCAACCGTTTTAGCTGTTGAGTAGCCGTTCACTGCAGGCTCCTCTGGGGCCTGATCTCCCTGCACACAGAGCCCCCTTCTTCACCAGGGCCAACTACAGTGTGTTGGGCTATAGGCATCCCCCAGCACGTTTAGAGGGTAACATGTAGGCCCTGGGTCTTTGTCTCTACATGTTACATTTTCTGTCTTCACAGCTGTACTTGGGGTTTGGGCCTTTTCCTTGGTGCCTCCCCTCCCATGCCCTCCTCTAGATAGTGAGGAGCCTCCTCTGGGCCTGGTGCTTCCCCCTGGGTTCCGACGGGCCCAGGGAGAAGTCTCTTCCCAAGGTGTTGAGTACACTCGCTCACCTGAGGAATATTAGGTGGACCGTCTTTATTTCGTTGCTTGTTTTTGTTATGCCCCAATGGCTTGTCCTCTTGGCAGGGAGGCACAATCTTTCTCACGTGGTGAGTGGGGGCGGGGGTCACTTCACCTGTGGGCTGTGCCCTCAGGGCTGTGTCACTCCTCTGTCCCCTTCTCTGGCTGTCCTAGAAACTATTGGCCCAAACTGTAGGAATGTGCCTTCTCTGTCCCCGATAAGCTGTTTCCAGCCCCTTGAGCTGCAGGTAGAGTCTCCCCATCTCCGCCTTTCATACGCATGTGTGCCGGCTGACATGAGATGCCGGGGAACCTGTCATTTTGCTCTGGTGCTTGTGCTGCTGTGTCCTTTTCCCTCGGTGGTGGTGGCGGCGGCGGCAGCAGCAGCTTCTGCTCCGATGTCCGATCCCTGATGTATTTTCCTGAGCGTGGAAGGGAGGAGGGTGGGGAGGGGAGAAGGGGAGGGCCAGACATTATGAGAGCGAGCGAGGGCTGTGGGGCTGGCAGCAGGCAGCGTGGAGCCCAGGAGCCTCCAGACAAAGCACTCTGCTGCGGTTCTGTGAGCGCACACATCCACCGGGAGCAGCCAGGACCACAGCTGCCCGGCTGGGGGATTACAAGCAGGAATGAATCAGCAGCCGGGGACACTTGACTTCGTGGGCACACAAGAGCCCGCCGCCTAGGTTTCCTGGAGCAGTCAGCCCCACTCAAGGGCAGGGGACCCAGCGTCTCGGAGTGTTGCTGCAGCGTGCATCGGACGGCCGCCGAGTCCCTGACCACCAGCTCTTCTGCAGAGGACAGAGGAAGGGGAGCCGAGGACAGTGGGTCACCCGGGGCTCCTAGACCACCAAGCCAGTTGGCCTTGACCTGCCTTGAAGGGCAGAAAGTGCCGGGAAAACAACAGAATGACTTTCACCGTGTCAAGAGTTCTCTGGAGGTGATGTTTTCGTAGTTGGTTCTTCTTTTTCCTCCCTTCCTCTTTTTTTTTTTTTCCCCCTTCTTTTATCTGTTCTTGCCCAGGAGAACCAGAGAAGTAGGTGGGGGTTAGGGGCTCAGCTCAGGTCTGCAGGGAGGGCTGAACTCTGTTCCTCCCCACCCCACCACACGCCCCCATCTGGCGCGAGGAGCACAGCAGATACATGTCGTCCCTTCCCCATTTGCCCTCCGAGGAGAACGTCAAGGTCCGGAGACCCTGGGAAGACAGTTGCTGTCTTTATCACTCAGCCAAAGAGAGAACAGCGCCGAACGTGAATAGACTTAAGCCGCCACAGCTCAGCTGACAGAGGACCGCTTCCTTTTCCCCTTTCTTTCATCGGGCTGGGTTTTGTCTTCTTTAGCCAAGAACTGGATCTGCCTGCCTGCTTTCCACCTGAGCAGGCAGGCGAGTCACAGGAACAGCCACTCTCAGAAGAGGAAAATGAATGCCCAGCCCTGGCAAGAGAGCCCGGCCCGGGAAGGCAGCCCTTCAGACAGCGCCGTGGCGCGGGAGACGCCCCGCTCGCCAGCAGCCAGAGTCTAGCTGTGGCCTGGGCTCCTGGCCCCGCCGGCCGCGCAGCCCGAAGGAGTACAATGTCGCTGTCACAGCTGAGCCACACCTGAGCCCGATCCCCAGGCCACGCGGCCCAGGCGCCGCACTCTCGGCCCCTCTGCCTTGAGCCTCTGAGCACAAAGGGCCGGTGGCCATGGTTTGCTTATTCCGGGACTGCTGGGGGAAAACAAGTAAAAGTCTCTTTTCTCCCCCTGCCGGGTCTGTGCTGCTTGCCCTGCATGTGCTGGGTCCCCATGAACAGCCGCCGCTGCTTCCCTCCCGGAGCCCTCGCTGTGTGCCTGTGTCCCTCAGCTGCATGAAGATGCGTGCGCCCTCCTGACCAGTGTGTGCTGCAAGGTCACAGGACGTGCCCCTCGCCCACGGCCCCACGGGGGCTCCAGAAGTTGCATGGATGAGAGGAGCCCCCCAGCCCCTCTAGTGCCCGTGGGAACAGACTTCCTGAAATACCTCAGTGTGAACGCTGACGAGGAGCTCCCCCCGACCTGTGGGTGGCGACCGTGCATGTGCCACCGCAGCCCCGGAGCAGCTCGGACTGGGGTGGGGGGGGGAGTGTGCAGCCCGGGCCATCCTGCCCTTGGCCTGCACCCGGAAGAGGAGCTGCAGGTCCTCTGCCCTCTGGTCTCTTGTACATAGTCTGGCTGCTTTATGGTAATGACTATGATGTGGCAGTGCCATCTGTCTTCCTCAGAGTGCCGCTGCTACCGCCTTAATGGTTTTTCCCTTTTCAAGCGTCTGCCGGTTCCTCTCTCGTCAGGTTCGCGGACGCTGGAGCAGAGCGTCGGGGAGTGGCTGGAGGCGGTGGGGCTGCAGCAGTATGAGAGCAAGTTGCTTCTGAATGGCTTTGACGATGTCCGCTTCCTGGTAAGTGCCCGGAGGCCTCCTCAGGGGTGGGGTGCAGCCCCGCGGAACCGGGCTTCTCTGATCTCCCGTGGCCCCTGCTGGAGTGTGAAACAGTACGTAGACCTGCATCCCAGCGAAGAGTGAAGGAAGTGACTTAGACATCCGGGAAATCAGCCGAGTGTCGTGTGCCTTCTTTCTAAACTCTGTTCCCTTCAACTTTGCTCCCCGAAACAGTTCGGTCGGGCAGGCTCTTTGCAAGTCTGTGTCCCGAGAGGTAGGGTACCTGACTGCAGACCTTTGCCCCTCGCTGGTCTCCCTCTCAGGCTTCAGACCATGTGCTGTGCGGTGAGGTCTCAAGGCCGTCTTGTTCTGGGTCAGACACTGGGAGTTCTGGTGGACGGGACAGCCAGGTTCCCTGTGGTGATTCCCTGTCCCATCTCTCTTGGATACCAGAAGTTTCCTTTATTGTCCAGCAGAAAGGCCTCTTCCCTGCCCAGCCCAGGCCAAGCATCCGGGGTGGGGAATGTGGCCGTGCAGCCTCAGGGAATCCTAACCTCAGGGATGGCCCAGAGGAGAGGCTGAATTGGCGGTTTGAAGGATCAGTTGCTTTTCTGAGGTATCATTTTATACTGTCTTCTTACACAATGCAAGATGTCAAAGAAAAAGAAAAATCTAGGTGTTTTTCCTCAGGCTGCCTGTGGAGTCTGGGCCTGGCTGGGACCCTGGACTTAGGATCCAGTGCTCCTTCTGTCAGTCCAGAAAGTAGCTCAGGCAGGGTACCCATGAGCCTCCCTCTCCTGGAAGCCCTTCCAGAGATGGTAAAGTAAAAGGATTGGGGTCAGTCAGCCCAGAGCTCCTAGCTCCAGTGTGGGTCCCTGTGGGTTTCCCATTGATGGGCTTGCATTTGGTGTTTTCTGAATAACAGCTTGCCCAGGGTGCTGGCCTGGGGCTGCCAGGAGGAACCCTCACTAGGACAGGCCTGCCTCACCTGGGCCATCTCCATCTCCAGGGCAGACAGTAAAATCTATAGCAAACCCCCCTTCCAAAGCCAGCTTAGGGCCAGTTATTTTTCAGCTTTTAAAAATCGTAGTTTTTTAAATAGTAATTTTTTTTTAAGTTAACCTGGGTATATTTATGGTTCTTACAACCTAATCCCTGACTCCCCACGGTCCTGGGGGAAGGCCGACAAACCCAGGATAGAGGTGGTGGTTCAGCCAGTGAGCTGGGGCACTTGGCCTCTGGTGCTGAGTGCTGAGGGACCTTCCCTCTCCCAGCACGCACCCTTCACCAGACCAGCTGTCAGGCAAGGGTGAGGTGGTTGTGGACTTCACAGCGTCCCCCTCCCTGTGCTTCAGTATTTTAGAGGCTGAGCTCTTGACTTCTCAACCCTCCTTCTGCTAATTTTGGAAAGGGTAAGGTTCCCAACCTTCAAACATCAAGACTCTTAAAACCGCTTACCTGCCCCTCCCTGTGCTCATGCCCAGAAAGTAGCTAGGCGGGCATCTTGGTAAATCTGGCCCTGAGCCAAACATCCACACAGGATGCAGGGCCTCTATTAGAATGTGTCTTTCTTTCGGGGAAGGACACTCATCGAGGGAGGCCCGCAGCCCAGTCTTTCCAGGACCTTTCTAGGCTCCTCCTGTTGCCCTGGGCACGAGCTGTTCCTCGTCACTGCTCTCTCGTTTCCGGCGGGGCACTGGCAGGCGGAGTCTGTACAGGAAGGAATGCTGATTACACCTCAGTTGAGCATGTTACTTCTGATACCTAGAGTGGCCTGAGTAGCCATGCAAAGCATCATGGGTAATTGCATGTAAATTGCCAGATGGACTGTAAGGCTAATTGTTTTAGCAACCAGAAAAAAGGAAAAAACACACAAGAAGGGGGGCATTTTTATTTAGAAACATTCTCTCGGTGCATATGGTATAATTTCCGTAACGTTAGCTATGGTATATGTCCATGTAGTTGGGTTTTCAGTAGGTTGCAAATGTTTTTCTTGGTTCTCAAATGCCCGGGAGAGTGTTCTACAAGATGAACAAGTAGCTTCCAGGGAGCTGGGCTCTAGATGTAGGAGGAACATATGGACATGAAGAGTGTTTCACAGATAATGCGCTGCTGTAGCGTTTCCCTGTGGCGGGGTCCTACAGCTCCGTGTCAGGGTGGGAGGGGCTTCACCATCGTGCGGGTCTCATCATCTGTGCCTGACGCCCTTCCAGATAATCTTGGCCCTGATGCTCTCCAGTGACAGAGGATTCACCACCTTACAAAGTAGTTGCCGCTCGTTCTTTGCGTTGCTCAGACTCAATATCTGTTGCCTTGTGGTTTCTGTCCCTTGGCCCCAGGTGTACCTTTTGGGCCACAGAGAACACACTTACGCCCCTTAGAAAATTGAAGACTTTCTGTCATGCCCTCCTAGGTCTTGTCTTGTCTAGGTCCAACATCCTCTTACTCTGGGCTGTTCCCCCTGTGATGGGATGACTGAGCTGGACCAGCATTGCACCTTGAACTTTATTCACACTCCCTTGCCTATGGGCAGAAAGCACCTTCGATTTGGAGGGGTCACAGCCAGGGCAGCGGGGGCTGCCGGGTGTTCCCTTAGCTGATCCGGCCGACGCCAGGCCCTGGGAGACAGGGCCCAAGAATCTGGCTCCCGCCTCTGCCAGCCAGCCCACCACACTGGCTCATACATCACAGCCAGTTCCGTTTTTCACCCCGAGTCTTGTCCACGGGAAATGGGCTTTCTTAGGAGAAGGGAGGAAATGCATTTGATCAACACGGCGGGACAGTTGGTAGCTCCACGCGTGCTGGTGCAGGTCTCCCTGTCTAGGGACTGAACCTGACCTCCCTTCACGGGGTGGCAGTTGAGTCAGTGATGGTGCTCCACATGCTGGAGTGTTAGGTGGATGTTAAAAAAATGTTTTTGAAGAATGTCTGATGTGGAGAAACCTCACCTTGGATTGTTGAGTGAAGAAATCAAGACACAAAAATCCATATGCAACATGATCTTAATTTTCAAAAAAGAAAACCTCTCTGCACAAGAGGTGCAAGGGGGTCATCCAAAATGTTTCCGGTGGTTATCTAAGGAGGACTGTAGGTGGCTTACTCTCTTTTTTGGAATGTAATAGGTTTTCTGCATTTCCTACAATGAATGAATGGATCTGAAGTCAGAAAAGCAAGTAATGCATGTGTCGGAAGGAACTCGATGGTCCAGCTGGGAAAACAGGCACATAAAGCGATAAAAACAATAGAGCAGGCAGGTGTTAAGTGCTGTGGTGAGGCGTGTAGGTGCTGCAGGAACACGGGAGGAGAACCCACCTTCCCGACTCTGGACCGCGTGCTGGGCACTGAGCTGGCAGCTGGCCCACGGCCCTGGGCGTGTCGTTGGTCGAGTCTCATACGGGGCTGTGAGGCCCAGAGGGCAGAGGCGCTGCCAGTAAGCGGCAGGGCCAAGGTGCTAGCCCAGGTCTGTGCAACTTTGAACTTCTGGGTCACACTTGCTGTCCCAGGGTTTGCCGGGTCTGTGGTACTCAGAGAGCCCACGCACAGAGGAGGGGCGAGTGTGGGTCCTGAGCAGTCTGCGGAGAGTAAGGAGGTCAGTATAGTGAGTATAGTGAGGGGACAGGGCCTTGGCCAGGCAGGAGAGGTGGGCTGGGCTCGACTGTGAGCGGCCTTGATGGCCACATTATGGGGGGCCCTCTGGCTGCGGCCCTCATGAGGCAGAGAGCCCCTGGGGTCGGGCTGCACCTTAGATGACGGCACGGCAGAGAGCGGGCATGTGGTGGGGGCTACGCTGGGCGGACAGACAAACGGAACAGGGAAATGAGTCTGGCAGCCAGCTCGGGATGGGTTAGAAACAGACTCAGCCGCAAGCCCGGCGCCTCTTAGAGCCAGCGCCGTCACGGAGGCCTCTTGCTCCTCCTGTCAATTTATTTCTCCACAGGCTTCTGCCACATGCAGCTAGGCTCCTACTCTTTTCCTCTCTGTTTCTGAGACCAGGCCAGCTTGTGCCCATGTGTTGGGGAGGGATGACAGGTGAAGAGGAGCGAGCCCCGAGAGCTGAACGGCACAGGCTCGGGGAGGGGGTCATTCTTCATTGGCCTCTATGAAGTTTCCAGCCAGGTCCCCAGACCCAGGAGCTTCTCTCCCTGCTCTGTCCCCGGATTAGCTTCTCACTCGATTTGGAGGGGGCATTCCGTGCACAGGGAGGCCATGCCCTTGGCTTCCTACCCTGACTTACCGTGCTCCCTCCCTTTGCCTTCTTCCCTCTCAGGCTTCAAGGGGCCTCTTGGCCTGGGCCTGCTGCGGCACTGCTGCCTAGACGCCTCCCCCCTGCCTCGACTTCTTCTCCAGCTGCCCTAGCCCCCTCTTCTCCCCACAGAGTGCTCTCACTGCTGGCTGCACTGTCAGAATTTTCTGTGTCCCAGTGTGAAGCAGGGCCCGATAGGGAGATTTTCCTCAACCAAGGGCATTCGAGGGTCCATGGAGCTGGGAGCTGGTCTTTGAAAGGAATACTCTCAGACAGTGTGGATCCTGCCTCTTGGGCTGACTCATTTCTGTGGTCACTTAACTCCTCAGGGATCTCAAGGGTGGATGCACCACCAGATGCTTCCTCGTCTCTGCTGGGCCCTTTTACCTTGAGACAAGCAGGCTCACTTTGGGCCTCTTTCCAGGCCATGCGCTCTCTTGCTCTCCCTCTTCCTTTCTGTCTGCCAGACCGTGTGGAGTTCTTCGGGGTCGGGGAGATAGCAGCTGGAGTCCCACTGTGGTTTCCCCCGGTACAGCTCTGGCCTTCTCCAGTCCCCTTGACAGTGAAAGGAACGGAGAACTATCTTCATGTCTGTGAAATTAACTAAGTACACTTTAAGATGGAATTGGACTGTTCCGTGGTTTCTTTTTTCTTTTCTTTTTTTTTTTTTTTTTAGATTTTATTTATTTATTTGACAGAGAGAGACACAGCGAGAGAGGGAACATAAGCAGGGGGAGTGGGAGAGGGAGAAGCAGGCTTCCCGCGGAGCAGGGAGCCCGATGAGGGGCTCGATCCCAGGACCCTGGGATCATGACCTGAGCCGAAGGCAGACGTTTAACAACTGAGCCACCCAGGCGCCCCTGTTCCATGGATTCTGACCATGAGCAGGAACAGGGGTTTCTGTGCCGGCAGCTCAGATGTCTGAGTGTTCACGTATTCCAACCCCCACCAATGCACATGTGCAGAAAGTGAAGCCCACGGGGCAGGGGCCCATGTGTCTCTATCAGATGCACAGACCTCCTCACACACCAAGTGTCAGTTAAAATTCAGGTACTCACAGGCATCCGTGGAGCCCATCAGTGGATTCCTGGGGTCCATAGACTCCACACTGAGGACTCTCGGATTAAGTCATTTGCCCAAGGTTGCTCCTCAAGCAGATGGCTGAGCTGTGACTAGAAGCAGGTCTCCTGGGCCTCGAGTCAGGCTCCCATCTCTCACTCTAATCTCTAAACCTCCTTTCCCAGGAATGTGCTATGTCTGGGCCTCGTGCTCAGTGCGTCCCCTCAAAGAAGGGCCCTGGCATGTGAGCCAGTGAGTGAGCTGGTGCTACCTGGCATCATTTGCAGGTGCCTATCTGGGTCAGGCAGACATTCCATCTACCCACTGCGTGTTGGGAGCTACTCTACAGAAGGCTGGAAAAAGAAGCTGGTGGGAATCAGACCCCAGTAAGCTCTTGGCACTGGCTGGGGGCCCCACCGAAGCCCTCTGGCTCTGCACCTCCCACCACCACAGGATACTCAGTGAAGGTCAGCCGCTTGCTGAGGCCACAGTTAAGTCAATTGGAGGGAGAAAGGCTCAAGGGAAAAGTTGAGGTTCTACTTACTTGCAAAGAGAACCAGACTGGAAGTCAGGAGATGTGGGTTTTCCTCCAGGCCCCCCCTATAAGATTTTGTGCCCCCCTGTTTATCCCCTGTCCCATGGCATCTCATTTGACTGCTTACTTTATGGGGGCATAAGTTCTGCAGGGGACACACTGTTCCCTGTTGTGACACATAACAGCCACTCAGACCGGCCGTGACCGCAAGAATGTAAGGCAGTAAGGTGGCATGTTCTCCTCATGGAGGGCAGGCGGCGGCCGTTCTCTGCCGGACACACATTGCCTTTGTCCTCAGGTCCATGGTGTAAAGCTTGCTTTGGGTGGTCTTGGAACTGAACCCTTTGACTCCAGACTGCCTTGGGCCTAGCTAACTTCCACGGCTGATTTGGGGGGTGAATACAGCATCTTGACCTCAGATAAGGCCTCAGAAAGGCAGATGTTTGGGGATGATGGGTAGCAGATGGAGGGAAGGATGCTGGGCCTGGTATGGAGAGAATGGGGACACCAAGAACCTGATTGGGAGAGCAAGGATCACAAAGGGGTGTTGTTGCCACAAAACTGGGAGGCGAGTCCTGATGCTGGTGCTGTGGCATCCATCCTTGGGAGGAGCCCTTCTGAGATTGACGGGTAGAGAGGGCCTCTGGCTTCAGAAACAGAACTGGTGACATTGGTGCTTCTTCCTCCTCTTCTGTGGAACGGGTTGCATTGGTCACCAAATTCTGTCTTTCCGGGTGAGGACAGGTCAGTGCTGCAGCAGGGTAGGGGATCGCTAGGAGAGCAGGGGGTGCGGGGCAGGGCTGAGCCGCTCCTGTGGCTCAGGGGCCCGAGCTGGGGGAAGGTGTCAGTTTGGGAAGTTCTGTGACCCAGACCCAGGGCAGGCACAGGTGGGCTGGACCAGACAGCAGCAAACAGACGCAAGAAGCATCCTTGAGCACCTGGTTCTTGCCAGCAGGTCAGTGCTCAGCTTCCTTATTTAACCTGCGAATCGGGGTGGAGGGGGTTGCTTATTCCTATTTACAAGGTTCTAAGTGTGTAAGAACCTTGAACAGCAAAATTGGAGTTTGAACTCAGTTCTTATTTGAACAGGTTCTTATTCCTTTATACGGCAGCTGCCTTGCGTGTAGCTGGCACACAGAAAGCCCTCAGCCCCCAGGTGAGTGAACGCATGCAGGCTTCAGGGAGCATGGCTTCTGTTTTCCATCGTTATTAACATTTGGGGCCACGGCGGTGAGCCACAGAGCCCTGCCCCTCCTACTCACTCTCGGCCCCCTCTCCCAAAGGTCCTTCCTGCGCCCCCTCTCTCTGCTGGCCCACCTGCGAGGATCCACAGGTGGTTAGCACAATCCCAGCCTCAGAAGGCGCTCCTGGCTCAGACCAGGGACCTGTTCTGTGTGCAGCCACCTGCGCCCCAGGGGACCGGGCCTGGGACGGCCCAGCGCTGGGGCCGGGTACGTGCCAGGAACCGCAAAAACACGCCTGCGGTGGGGGAAGCCACAGTGTCCACTGGCGGTTTAAGTCATGGGGTGCCCGTGGACCCCAGTGCAGGCAGTCACTGCAGCAGTCCTGAGAGACAGCTACACAGGAGAATGTGGGGAAAAAAACAAAAGAACAGTATATATACTATGATCCCAATTTTGCTAAAAGTTTTTAAAATAAAAGCTTAGAAAAATACACCAAACTGATAGAACTGATTCCAATCCTACCTTTTAAGAAATAATTCTCTTAGAAAAAATACCCGAAAAAAAAGAAAAAATACCAGAATGGTACCCCTTTTTTTCCTGTGAGGTGATGGATCTGTGGGTGGCTTTTACATTTTTCTTTATGCTTTATTTATTTTTAAAATGCACTACAATAAACTTGTATAACTTTTCTACTCAGGAAAAAATGTTTTTGATGCGGGGAATATAGAGGCAGGGCCCCGTAAAAACCGTGGAAACCGACAACATTCCTGAAGAGACTGCATAGTAAATGTCCTGTGAACCAGCTGGGGCCTGGGGGCGCTGAGTCAGGGCCTCCACACACACAGATCTGGCAGAGGGTGGGGGGCCGGACTTGCCCCAGAGCCTGACTAGAGGTGGACGTGTGTGCGGGCCTCTCACTGACTGAGCCCATCATCTGTTACTGATACCTCCTCGGGAGCATCCCTCCCCACAGAGACGGGTTGGAGAGGAGAGGGACCTGAGGTGCCAGGCTTTCCCCAGAGGCGAAATCTGGCCCGGACCACAGCTCTGTCTCATGCTTTCTCCCCAAGAGAGGTTTGAGTCTTTGCTTTTTTATGACTGATGGCAGGAGAACTGACCAAGTGACTGAGGTGAGAGTGGCCGCAGTGAATATGGAAATGAGGCTGGAGGGGCGGGCCCAGCGGGAAGTCTGGAAGCCACTTCAGGGGTGGTGACAGACCTCCTCAGGAGGCAAGTCCAGTGCTGCTCTGCCAGGAGACACTCTTCCATCAGACGGTATCCGCCTTCGTTTGAGTGGGGGCCAGATCCCGGAGGGGCTGACATTCGGTCACTGATGGGCCCGGATGTGGAGTGCCCGGGTGCGTTGTCTGCCAGCCTGCTTTTCCCACATTCTCCTGTGTTGCTCGCACACCTTTGCCCGTGACATTTAGCTGTCTCTCAGGACTAGCTGCAATGACTGCCCGCACTGGGGTCTACGGGCACCCCATGACTTAACCTGCCAGCGGACACTGTGGCTTCCCCCACTGCAGGCAGGTTTTTGCGATTCCTAGGGCACGTACCCGGCCCCAGCGCTGGGCCGTCCCGGGCCCTGGTCTGAGTCAGGAGCGCCTTCTGAGGCTGGGGTTGTGCTAACCATGCATGGATCCTCGCAGGTGGGCCAGCAGAGAGAGGGGGCGAGCAGCCCCGGCAGTCCGGGGCGCAAGGGGCCCGCCCAGGGGGAGCAGGAAGGACTTTGGGAGAGGGGGCAGAGAATGAGTAGGAGGGGCAGGGCTCTGTGGCTCACCGTGGCCACAGCAGTCTGGGCTTCCCCCCAGGCCACCTGTGGGCCTTGCCCTGCTCTGAATTGCTCCCACCAGGGCTGAGTTTGAGCCGGGTGGTCAGTTTGCAGTGTTTGCCCTTAAGGGGCTTGACACACTACCTGAACTTCTGGGTCCTGGATTCCCAGCAGCAGGAGGAGCAGGATCGACCAGCCCCGGGAGAGGCCGACTGGCCTCACAGTCTGCCATGGAATCGGGGCCCTAGCAAAGGAGTACCCAGAGCTGGTGCCAGGGCTCTGCCCAGCACCTCCACGCTGAGGGGCTTGTCTTCTTTGAGGAGGGGCTAAAACATCCCTTGGCCTTGCATCTCGGTGATGGTCCCAGACTAGAGCCCAGGCCTCCGACCTGGCGGGGCTTGCTGGGGGCCAGCCCCTTTTCTTGCCCCGAGTGCTTCCCCGTGTACCGGAGGTGGGCAGAGCGCCGTGCCATGCTTTCATGACGGGCAGGGGCTGGGGCTGCTGTAGATTGTTGATTCTCAGGTCTGGAGTCAGCTTCCCAAGCCCTGCTCCGGTTTACCTGACCATAGCTTGGCTCGCACCTCCCCAAGCTCAGACCTTTTGCCGAAGGACTGCTGAGCCCCGTGTGCCTGGAAACAAGTCAGGACTATAGGGTGAAGTTCAAATGACTGTACCCTTTCTGCTTTGGTTCTTCTCTGGGCTGGGGAAGAGGCAGCTCTGTGAACTGAATATGGCAGGGACAGGGCTATCTATGTGACCTCAGGCAGGTTAGTCCTTTGCTGAACCTCCGCTTCCTCATGACTAAACAGGACAGCTTCTCTCTGCCCTGAGCAGGACCAGCTAACTCCCCGGCACAGCCCCCGAGCCCAGACCCACCTCCCTGCTTCCACCGCCCAGAACTTCTCCCTGCTCCCAAAGTGGGTGGCTTCTGTCACGTGCTGTTCCCTTGGCTGGGGAACTCTTGACCCACTTCTCTGCCCTCTTCCCACCTCCATGTGAAACTCCCCGTGGACCCTGCCACCACCCGCCCCTGAGCCCCACACATCCCTGGGGCTCCCCTTCCCCACCCCAGCACGTCCCCACCTCTCCCCAGACCTCGTCCTTGTCCCTCACAGTGGACTCCAAAAGACCAGTCGTGAAGTCAGCAGCATTGGTTTTGGCTTTTTGGACTCTTCTTTTTATGTCCATGGGGTTCCCTCCAACCATAAGTTTCCCTGGTCCCTCAGCAGATTCCTGTGGCACACGGACAACATGCCGGGCATTGCTCGAGATGCAGACGGCAAAGCTGTGAGTGAGACAGGCAGGCAAGAGTCTGGCCCATAACAGCCTTGGGACCCTCTGCAGGCAGCTCAGCCTGTTTTCCTTTTGGCTGAGAAGGGTCCACACCAATGTGCCACATTCCTAAATGTTTCCTTCTTAGGCCTTTTCTACTGTTTGTTGAATGAAGACATGCGCAGCAGTTAAAGAAATTTCCAGCAAAATATTGACAAGTGAGATACCTTTCAAGATGCAAAAGAGTCTTTCCTTCTACTAAAATCATGTGGTCAGGAAGACTCTGAAGATAATCAGAACCCTGGAGGGCCAGAGAAAGCTAGGGAGAAAGGGCTGTGGGGCCTGCACCAGCCCTTCCCTCTGCCTCTGCCAGGACTCTCCCCTGGACTCCCAGAGGCAGTTCCTGCTGTCCATGCTCCTTCCATTCCCGTGGCCCCTGGCTGCTGGGCCTTGGAAACCCCACTCGGCACTGACAAGCCACTGTTTGAGGTACCACCTTCTACGCCCGTTGGCGAAGCTCAGTGACAGATACTGGCAGGAAGGAGAAACCATTCAAATGGCAAGTAGAACTAATTACAGCTACCACAAAAGTCACGGCTTCTCGTTCGTGTCTTCTCAAGAAAGGACACCCAGGAATGATGGTGTGTGATTGTGCCAGTCAGTCCACTGAGCAGGTTCACGCGATCCTGCACTGAGCTCTGGCAGGCCGACCTCTCCCTGAGTCAGCCTGCTCTAGGCCCCTAGATGCTGAGGGCCCTGGGCCCAGGGCTTGGGCTGTGTATGCAGAGGCCTGGACCACATCCTGACCCTGCTTCTCCCTCACTGTGAGGCCTTGGCAAGCCCTGCCCTCCCCCACCTCCAGGGGTCCACAAGGTGCTAAGAGTTGGGATTCTGTACCCATAAAAAGAAGGAAACACTGCCCCTGCTCCAGAGGTGCAGAGCAGGTAGGTTGGAGGCAGGTTCTGTGGTAGGGATATTAGTTCCAGAGCCCAAGTGCACCCCAGCCCTGGGATAGATCCCCTGCTCTGGTTCTCAGGCTGCGGCTACCTTCACCTTCCACACTTTGCTTTGTCTACAGCACACCCCACCTAAGCAAGTAGAAAGCCTGGAGCATGAGATAAAGGTCTAACTGTCCTTTTGTCACTCACAAACTCAGTGACCTGGAATAAGTCACTTTTGCTCTGTGAGCCTCAGTTTCTTTGTATAATCGGGCAGTTCCTATCTCAAAGGCTTATAGGCAGAGTTTTTTTCAAGGGATGAATGCACAGTCCCTGCACAGTGCCGGGACGTGGTCAGGAGGCATGTCACTGGCACCTTTGCATGTCACCTCCCCCACAAAGCACGGAGTGACTGGACAGTGGAGGGCTGAAGCAGAGCCTGGAACGGGGAGGCTCTGGTGCTCTGTCCCACCTCTGTCCTCCTATCCTCCTATCCTCCATTCCTCAGGAACTGAACCCACCCAAGCTGAGTGTCGACTACTTATGTGTTTCAGATTTCTCTTAGACTTAGAAACTTTTTTTTAAATCTAAGAAAAGTTCTGTTCACTGAAATGCTTAAGCCAATGAGCTGTTCTACTTTCTTAGCTCCCTAATTAGGAATTCAGCACAGGGCCTGGGACAGTAGTAGCCCTTGGTATAAACATCAGTGTGGTAGAAGGTAAAGTAGAAAGTCTCTCTTCCCCCATCGCCCTCCTTGTGAAGATGGTTCTAAAAGACAGTGGTCCCTTTCTCCCTTTAGTAAAGAGGGTGTGGAAACTTCCAGAATGTTTCTCACCTTTGAGGATTTGGAGCACCTTATAGTCCCCACACAAACTAATCCAAGAGGATGATGTGGCACATGCAGGAAATCAGGGGACCCTGCCTGCACCCAGCACACGCTCTGGCCACTGCCCACTTGGATTTTCCATCCCATCCTGTGTTTTTATTTTGTTTCCCGCTGCCTCTGTCTCCTCACAGCCGCATACGGTCCTCCTGACCGGGTAATGAAGGCCCTGTCTCCAGCTAGATCTGGGCTTCCTGCTTGTCAGCCCTCGGTTCAGCCTTAATGTTGCCTGGAAAGCTCGTGAAGGGTTGGGAGTAAATGTTGGGGCTACAGCAGGACTTGAGAAACTTGCTGAGGTGCACTGTTCAGTTCAGTGCAGGTCCGCACTCGTGTCCTCACCGTTGGGCAGAGTCCGTGCAGGTGGCCCTGCCTCTCTGCCTTCCCATCCGCATACCCTAGATTTGGGCCCAGGCGGACTGCAGGAGCTCCAGCTAGTGACTCTGGCAGGTAGGAGTGGCGCTCCTGAGAGGCGCCACTGAGAGGCTCGTGGAGTGGTACCCTCGGCACGGGGGGCCTTCTGCAGCCTGAGCAGAGAGGGCTTCCAGCCTGGCTTCAGAGCTCTCTCTGCCTGGGCTCCCTGGAGCTTAAGGCTTGGAAGGTGCCCTCTGTGGGGCAAAGGTTTTGTCACCACACACAGGCTCCGGGGAGGCTATACACCCGCATTCACTATAGCTCGGGTGCAGCGGTGAGGCCACCAGGTGATGGTCTGCATGAGCTGGCATGAGTTACTCACTTCTTCATCTGTAAAGTGGACGTAAGTAATCACACCTCAGTAGAATACAAAGTCCAGAAAGAGTCCCAGAAACAGGAATTTAGGACACATCATGGGTCATCTCAGTGGTAGGGAAAAGATAGCTCATTCAAGAAATGGACAACTTGCCACCTAGAAAAAAATTAACTGGATCCTAACCTTTAAACCTTACATAAAAAAAAAAAATCCAGCTAGATTAAAGATTTAATTGTAAAAAATGAAACTAAAATTACAGGAAGAGAATATGCAAGATTGTTTTTTTAAAAATCTTGGAGAGGGGAGGTCTTTCTAAGCCTGACAGAACTGAGGGAAGCTCTACAAGGTACAGACCAATACATTTCTGCACGAACAAGGCCAACGTGAAAGTCAAATGATGAACTGGAAAAACCAATTGTCTATTTATAGATATATAAAAGGTGTTAATTTTCTTACTTTATAATTTTTCCATATCAAATATAGAAAAGATCAGCACCTCTGTAGATAAACACACAAAGGTAAGGGGGTCATTCCTGGAAAAGGAGCTATGGATGCTCCCCACGCATCCTAGAGCATACGGACAGGAGCTCTGGGCCAAATCCTGGCCCCATGCTTACATATGTGACCCCCGTAAGTTATTCATGCTCTCTGGGCCTCAGCTTCCTGAGCTGTGAAGTGGGGGTAACAATAGTCCCTTTTATTAAGCGGGTTAGCAA
Source organism: Phoca vitulina (assembly GCF_004348235.1). Taxonomy (NCBI): domain Eukaryota; kingdom Metazoa; phylum Chordata; class Mammalia; order Carnivora; family Phocidae; genus Phoca; species Phoca vitulina. The sequence continues at coordinate 47,363,031 of NW_022589714.1, read as the reverse complement.
GTGTCAAGCATGTGGAACATGGAATGGGGTGGTAATTGCTATGTACATACTTGATTGATAAAACCCGAGAAGACGCGGGAGTGCCCCAGTGAGTGGGATGCTCTTACGATAAGAAATGTGTGGTGATAAGCCCTGTTGCTGACAGTACGGGGAACCTAGCACTCCTGTCACTGACGGGAGTGTAAATACGTGTTAGACTCCTGAATGCGCATACCCTTTGACCAAGCAATCTCTCTTGATAACCGTCCTAGAGATGAAGCACATATGAGGGTATTCGTGCGGTATTGTTTGTAAAGTTGAAATGGGAAATAGTCCACCTTCAGTGGGGAACTGATTGAATAATTTGCAATATGTCCCTAACCCAGATGATCATGCAGCTTTGACAAAAAGAGGTGGGTCTACCTATACTGATATGGAGCAGTCTCCCAGATACAGGCATACCTCGTTTTATTGCACTTCGCTTTATTGCACTTTGAAGATACCACATTTTTTGCAAATTGAAGGTCTGTGGTAACCCTGCGTTGATCAGGTCTGTCAGCGCTATTTTCCCAGCACCATTTACTCATTTAACGTCTCTGTGTCATATTTTGGTGATTCTTGCAATATTCCAAATTTTTTCATTATTGTATATTTTTTTAAGATTTTATTTATTTGAAAGAGTGAGCGAGCCTGATGCAGGCCTTGATCCCAGGACCCCAGGATTATGACTTGAGCTGAAGGCATACAACCAACTGAGTCACCCAGGTGCTCCTCATTATTACATTTTTGTGGTGATCAGTGATTATAACTCACTGAAAGCTCAGATGGTGGTTAGCATTTTTTAGCAGTGTTTTGTAATTAAGGTATGTATGTTGTTTTTTTTAGACATAATGCTATTGCACACTTAATAGACCGCAGTATTGTGTAAGCATAACTTTGATATGCCCTAAGAAAGCAAAAAATTCATTTGACTCATTTTATTGCAATATTCCCTTTATTGCTGTGGTCTGCAACCGAACTCAGAGTATCTCCAAGGTATGCCTGTGTATTAAGTCATAAGAATAAGGTGTCGAACAACATGTACAAGAATTCCGTTTGTGGGGAAAGGAAGCCGGCTCCGGAGGGACATCCGGGAAAGCAATAAGTTGCCTCTGGGGGCACGCTGTGGCTGAAGGCGGGGCAGAACCTGTGAGTTTTCATGGATCATAATCTGATAAAACCTCCCAGGCAACACTCCTGTGAGGAATAAAACATCCTCATAGAGGTTGCGGGGCAGGGAGCAGCCAGATCTGAGCGCCACCACCAGACACGTGGCCTCGGCATGGTTTTGACCTGTGCGCCTCGTTTTCCTCATCCCTGAAACGAGGATGGAGAAAGACAGCCCACCGGGGTCAGGAGCGTGAAATGGGGTGGTCCGAGTCAAAGCCTCGGGCCCTGTCAGCAGCGGGCAGGTGTGCAGGAGGCGCCAGCCCCCCTCCTCCCCATCACGTTCAGTGGCCCAGCTCTGGCGCTCCCCAGCTCCCGGGCCGCCCAGAAGCCTGTTTCTGACGTTTCTGCTTTGAGACCCCTCTCCTCCTTGGGGTGAGTCTGGTTCCTTGGCTGCTTCCCTGACGTGGCTGCTTCGGCCTTCGAGTTAGGAAAGCAGGTCTGTGAGGAGGCTTGGGAGAGGCCCCCTGGGCTTCATCTCCGAGGTTGTGGAAGCTGCCCCCCAGAGAGGCGCACGCACTCAGAGCTGGGCTGGGGCTGGGGCTGGGGCCGGGGCTGGGCACGCCGCGCGCCCTGGGCCCCGTCAGCTCTCGTCCGCAGCACTGCCCTCTGCACATTCCAGAGCCCCGGCCCGGCCCAGCTCGCCCGGGGGCCACTCGGGCGGGAGTGGGCTGTCGGGGCAGACTCGTCTGCAGCTCCCCTCAGCCTCCTGCCTGCACGAGACCTCTCGGTGGCTGGCCCGGCCTGCACGAGGAGCCCGGGATCTCTGTCCCCCTCTGCCTCTAAGTAAAGGAGAAGAATCTGGTGAGGGGCCATGAGAGGCTGCTACCAGCCACCAGTTTGGGAGGGTGCTCACGTCAATCTCTTCTGCTGTCAGGGGTCTAACGTGATGGAAGAGCAAGACCTGCGGGAGATCGGCATCAGTGACCCACAGCACCGGCGGAAGCTGCTGCAGGCGGCGCGGTCCCTGCCCAAGGTGACCACTGACGGCTCTGCAGCCTCGGCCGAAGCCACGGCCCTCTCCCGACCCCACCTGGACCCGGAATAGGGAAGGAGCTTGGCTCCAAACAGGGCATGTAGATCACTGCAAGGTGTCTGCCCCACATCCTGGGGGACCCAGCAGGCAACACAGAGGCCTGTTTACTTTCTTGCCAAGTCCCGAGGCCCCAGAGAGTCAGCAGAGACTAGGGACAGTTGAGGACCCAGTCTAGGCTCCAGAGGGAGGCTCCAGGCCTCTGCCTAGCACAGGACCTGGTACCCACAGGCTTGACCTGTCACCCAGAGCCTCTTTGGGGTCTTCCCTGACTCACTGGAGACCAGGCCAACCTGCACCGACTTCCCCAGGAAGGCAGAGGGTTGTAGGCAGAGGAGGCATTTTTTCCCTGGGCAGCCAGGGGCTGGTAGCCCCAGCCTCTCCCCTTGACTCTGCCGGTGCTAATAAGTCCAGTGTACACTTGTTTGTTCCACTCACCCCAAGCTGGGGGAGCACGACCAAGTCCCAACAGTGAGGCCAATGCCCACTTCACAGGAACACACCATGTTGTCCCACTAAGTCCGTGACCTTGTCAGAGCTCAGTGGGAGCCCCTCTGTAAACCCTTCCTCCCCTCTAGCCATACCCACTAGGGCTGTCTTCCCCAGGCCTGGAGTGCTCTCCACCTCACAGATGGGGGTGCCGAGACCAGAGCAGTGGTAGAAAGGGCTGGGTGAAGGGAGGGGACGCTGGTCTCCTGGGCTTTAGTCCCAGGAGTGCTAAGATGTCAGTCCTGCCCCTTCTCGCCCCACAGGTGAAAGCTCTGGGCTATGACGGCAACAGCCCCCCATCAGTGCCCTCCTGGCTGGACTCCCTGGGGCTGCAGGACTACGTGCATTCCTTCCTGTCCAGTGGCTACAGCTCTATTGACACTGTGAAGAACCTCTGGGAACTGGAGCTTGTCAACGTGAGTGCGGCCTGTGCTTGGGCCTGGCCTGGCCCCCAAGGGTGCGGTCTGGGGGTGGGAGGGGAGCTGTGGGCGCCGGCATGGCCTGACTGCCCCCCCCGCCCCCGTCCAGGTCCTGAAGGTCCATCTCCTCGGCCATCGCAAGCGCATCATTGCCTCCCTCGCAGACAGGCCCTACGAGGAGCCGCCTCAGAAGCCCCCACGGTTTTCCCAGCTGAGAGTGAGTTGGGGAGGGATGGAAACGGATAGGTGTGCCCTTCATATTGCTAGGAATCAAAGAGAATTCTTGAGTCATTCTTTGGAAACAGCATGACCTCCGTAGTAGAGGCGGGAACTTTCCGTCCCCTCTTGTCGGGGCCATTCTGCCCCTGGGCCCAGTGTGTGAGAGGAGCATAGAGCAGGAGTTGTTGGGGCTGGTCATTTGTTGATTGTGTGCCTCCTGTCTACATCCGAGAAGCCTGACGGCGTCTATAATAAAGGGTCCAGTTTAAATATAAGTAGAAAGTAAAATGTCAGAAAAAGGAAAACAAATATCCGAATCCCAGCCGCTGTGGCAGAGCCGGGGGGCAGCGGGGCACAGTCTGATGTGAACCTGAGACAAAGCTCGGGATCCATGGCAGGACCTGAACCCTCCCCAAGTCTTCTGAAGTAAAAGCCCTGCAGCGAGATGGGTTCAAGAAGCTTCGACTTGACAACCTCACAGATGCTTTGTTGCTCAGGCTGGGTAATCCCTGACTGCAGGTTAGACTCGGGCCGAGCTGAGGTCTGGGACCAGCTCCGTTCCGAGCCTGCAAGCCTGAGCCCCTGACAAGCGCTGGGCTCGGAGCAGGGCCCCCCGCACTCCACCCGTTTTCAGCAGCCTCACCCAGAGGGCGTCATTCTATGCTGCCTTCACCCAGCAGCCCGGTCTGAGGGGCAAACGCACCACTGACTCTCAGTTACAGAAACCGCGGAGACGGGGCCTCAGGGTGCCGACTGGCAGCGCTGTATATTTTCTCAAGCAAGGGCTCTGGGTTTGGTCTTGTGCCCCAGGGAGCTGCGGTGAATTGTAACAGATGATTTGGTCTTTGATGAGTATGAAAGCAGGTTCCCAGCCCCCTGTAACTGTCCTTTCCCCCCCCGCGGCTCCAGGCCGAGGAGCGTTAGTGACGTGGGGGTGCCCGGGGTGCCCGTGGCGGTGGCGTGCCCGCAGGACTGGGTCGCCGGGGCTTCCTGGCTCCGGGAAGAGTTCGGTTGCTTTGATGGTACCTGGGCTGGGCTCCCGGGCCAGCGTGCCATCCATTCGGTGCCTGCTTGGTGTTGGCCCTTAGCTTCATGTCCATTCTCACTGATCCATCTGCCCTAACGTGCCCCAGGACTGGCTGACACCCACAATCCAGGGACTGGCCTCCTGGGTTCCAAGTGTTACTGGATTTCCCCCCACTACAGTGCCAAGACTTGCTCTCCCAGACATCGTCCCCACTGAGCCAGAACGACTCCTGCACCAGCCGCTCCGCTGACCTGCTGCTGCCTCCCGGGGACACGGGCAGGAGGCGGCACGACAGTCTTCATGACCCTGTGGCACCTTCTCGAGTGGAGCGCTTCAGAATCCAGGTGGGGCCGGAGGGGAGCTGTGAATGGGGGTCCCCAGAGCCCTTCACTGCCCCTGTGTCCCCTGAGGTGGAAGCTGGGGTGGGGGCAGCGGGGTAGGAAGCCACGAAAATCCAGGCGCCTGGATCAGCAGCAGGAGGAAGATACTGCCTCCTCCCCTCCCGGGTGGGGGGGGGCTCCCCTGCATCTTATGTGGCTCAGAAGTGCAGATCCACTGGCTCCTCTTTGACTGCAGCCTCTCCTTCCAGCCCCTCAGGCCACCAGCCCGGTTTCTGCCCCATCTCAGCCACTTCTTGGTCCCTCGTTTGCTTGCCCTGCCTGTTCCCCAGAGCGGCTTTCTGCCCTCCTTAACTCCACACCCAGCAGCCCAGCGTCGGGTGCGGCTGGGAGACACATCCAGCCGTGCCGCCTACCCTCCCAGAACCGCCAGCCTCTGCTGGGCCCTGGGCTGCCCTGAAGCCCTTGCCCTAGGCTCGCCCCAGCCCGCAGTCCTCACTCGCCTTCTCAGGGCCTTGTGTTCCGGGCTCCTGATGTATTCACCTGCCCTGCCTCCTGCCTCGCACCCGGATTCCAGGCTTTGTGTCTTGTCCCCCAAATTGGCCTACTGGACACAAGATCGGCACATGTCCCTCATCCCCCCCACCCCCAACCCCCACCCCCGGCCAAGGAGAACTTCAGTTTCACTGCTTTTTTTCTCTTGACTCACACTCCTCATCTCCAGCACCTGGGGATGTCCTTCACGTTTCCACAGGCACGGCCATGAATCTGACGAGATTTCAAAGCATGTTGTCCAGCCGTTTTAGTTGCTGCATATCAGAAGGCTTCCGCACGGTGCTGGGAGCGGAAGTCATAAATATTTCCTGACTCTTTTCTCGCTTCCCCATTCTTTGGACCAGTGCCCTAGTGAAGGCCCCCATCACCTGGCACCTGGATTTCAGTGGCCTCCTGCCCCTTTCCCCCAGCTCAGCTGCCGCCTCAGGGAACACTATAAAAGGTCTCCCTAGCACCGATACCTGCCCACCCCAGAATCAGATCCAGGGGCCCTGACAGGGATATGAGACTTGCAGGGATCTGACTCCTGCTCCCCACCCTTCATGCTTTGAGCTTGTTTTCCCCTCTCTGGTTTTATTCATTTCCTGTCTCCACCTCAGAGCCTTCCCGACCACGCCTGCCCTCAGGTGGCCCAGGCCCATGCCTCTCCACCTTTCCTCTGGCGTGGATAGGCCTCACCTCCGCCCCAGTGCACCCGCTTGGCTTTTTGTCTCCTGCCCTCCCCACTGCCCTTGAACCCCTGGGGCTGGCTTCTTTGCCCTTGGGTGTGCTGGAGCCCACGAGTTCGTCTGGAGTGGGCAAGCAGACCTGTGACTCCACGTGTTCTACAGGAAGAGCAGCGCGAAGCCAAACTGACCCTTCGGCCCCCCAGCCTGGCTGCTCCCTACGCCCCAGTGCAGAGTTGGCAACACCAGCCAGAGAAACTCATCTTCGAGTCCTGCGGTTATGAAGCCAACGTGAGTTGCCCCTGCGCTCCCAGCCTGGCCGGCCTCCCTGCCGCCCACCCCTCCCGGCCGGGTCCAGGCCTCCGGTGCTGTTCTCCACTCCCGAGGGGGAAGGGGGGCCTCCCAGCCAGGATCGGGGAAGGGAGTGAGGAGAGGAAACCATCTGATTATGGTCCCAAATCGGTTGGGTTGCCCTGCATGATAGCACAGGACGTCCTAAGCCCGCTTACTGCCTACTCCCTCAGTATCTGGGCTCCATGTTGATCAAAGATCTTCGAGGGACAGAATCCACACAGGACGCCTGTGCCAAGATGCGGGTAGGTTGTCTGCAGGGGGGGCGGCTGGCGGGGATGGGAGGCATCACCAGGGGCACCCGCTGCAGCCCCCGGGCCCTCCCACACCGTGTAAGGTCAGGCGGAGGCTGGGGCCTGTGGGATCCCAAAGGACTTGGCCTTGAGAAGGGGCATTCACAGTCCCACTTCTTGTTCCCCCTAGAAATCCACCGAGCACATGAAGAAGATCCCCACTATCATCCTGTCCATCACATACAAAGGTGTCAAGTTCATCGATGCCTCCAACAAGGTGTGCTTCTCACAACTCTGTTAGCGGGAGTGGACCCCTCTCCCCGCCGCTCACTCCCCAACCCCCCCGAGCTGCCTGCAGTGTCCGCAGCCCTCTTTATTCCTCTGTATTCCTACCCGCTTGGCCAGGGGCTTGCCGCTCAGCTGCCACACGTCCTGATCCCGGGCCCTGCCCTAGTGACAGGCGCCCCTGGTCTCCCTCAGCATGGGTTCCATCAGCCCTCTTACCTGCTCCCGGGCCCTTAGTGGTGTGATTCTCTTCACGAGCAAAGGACTCCCCCCACGCCCCGCACTTGGTAATGCCCCGCCCCGGAGGGCAGAGGGGCTGGAGAGCTCGTGGTCAGATGTGAACATCTGACGCCCTCCATTGCTGTGGTCGAGGGTGAGACCCCTAAACCTACCTTGGCAAGGTTAGACAGTGCTCCCACGCCCATCAAACAAACCGGAGAAGTAGCGGCCGTGGGCTCACGGCCTGGGCTGGGACAAAGATGGCGGTGGCGGGGATGGGGTAGACGGGCTGAGGTGGCCTTGGGGCCGAGAATCCCAGACCCTGCTTTCCCCGGCAGAACATCATTGCGGAGCACGAGATCCGGAACATTTCCTGTGCGGCCCAGGACCCGGAGGACCTCTGTACCTTTGCCTACATCACCAAGGACCTGCAGACCAGCCACCACTACTGCCATGTGTTCAGCACGGTGGATGTGGTGGGTGGGGCCCTGAGCTGGGCGCCGCAGGAGGGTGGCCTCGGTGCTGTGCTGTCCCGGCACGTGGGTGGCACCTGGCTCATGTCTGGTTCAGGCTGAGGCCCCAGCAGCCATTTGGGCCAGTCCCCCTTTTTTTTTATTGGTTTGTTTATTTGAGAGAGTGAGCGAGAGAGAGAACACAAGCAGGGGGAGTGGGAGAGGGAGAAGCTGACTCCCTGCTGAGCAGGGAGCCCGATGCGAGGCTCCATCCCAGGATCCTGGGATCATGACCTGAGCCGAAGGCAGACGCTTAACCGGTTGACTGAGCCACCCAGGCGCCCCCCGGGCCAGTCCCCTGTAGACAGTGATGAGACTGAAGCACAGAGAACGGGCGGCTCCTCTGCCGTTCTAGCCAGGGCTTCCCTCCCCCAGGCTGCTTGTCAACCCACCACCCCGTTCCCCACCCTCCAGGGGCCGTCTCCCTGAAATGCCCTCTACCTTGCTCTGGGGGGCAGCAGTGCCCTCCTGACAGGAGGCTGCCTTCTCCCACGTTCAGGCTCCGGCTGGGCCCACAGGGACAGCGGTGCAGCAGGGACTCCCCCTGCCCTGAGACAAGGCCCCGGGCCCTCTCCTCACCCCCAGGCTTCTGTCCAGATCCCTGCCGTCCTGGGACAGAGTAGCTACTTCCCCAATCTCTGGGGCTTCTGGAACACAGACGGCCAGGCATTCTCAGCCCCAGGAAATCGGTGCTTGCTCTGGGCCTGGCGTCAGACTCCTGGCTCTGCCACTTGCTAGCTGTGTGGTCTTAGAAAGTCACTCGCCCTGGCTCCTCCCCGGCTGAAAAGAGACTATAACAGGAGCAGCTGTGTGGGGTTTGTTTTGAAGGTTAAATGGGGTCATCTACCCCATACTCGTAGTTCCTGGCACTTTGAACTAGAGCTCCCATTTTCCACAGACAGTCACTTCTGCTGTAATACAACATACATGCTCCCAAAGATCAACATGCTACATAAAATGACGCAGTAAAAATTTTGTAGGGTTTCTGGGGAGATAGGGCTCGGGGCACCACACTCAAAAACTTGGTCAGTGACACATTAGAAAAGATAGGAACCTAACAAACACACTGGCGCCACTCTGTTCCCATGAAATGGTTAAGAAATCCAGAGCTGCGGCGGTCAGCCCGGCCCTCTCCCTTGAGAGAGACCTGGAGTGGACTTTTAGAAGGTGCGGGAAGGGGAACACAGAGGGCTGGGAGAGGAACAGTACCGCGGGGAGGGTGCGGGGGCCAGGCCGTCGGCCCCTGGGAAGCCGAGCTGCCAGGTCCCCTGGTGTTTCTGTCCACGACATTGTGCTGGGGAAACAAAATTTTGTGTGATGCTCAGATTGTTCCTAACGTCTCAGTCACCTTGGGACAAAGCAGTGTTTTGAAAACAAGTGTTCTGGCAGAACTGGCCGAACTTCTCTCGTCAGCTGTCCCGGTGCCCCACCCCCACCTGTGCTCAGGGACGTGAAGCCTGGGGGCGGGGTGGGGGGGGGCGGCGGTTTCGAGCCAAGGGCTGAGGTGGCTCCTCGGTCTCAGTGCTGAAGTCGTGCTCTGTCTCCTCCCAGAATCTGACCTACGAGATCATCCTGACGCTGGGGCAGGCGTTCGAGGTGGCCTATCAGCTGGCCCTGCAGGCCCAAAAGTCCCGGCCCCTGGGGGCCTCCGCCGCCGAGATGATCGAAACGAAGTCTTCCAAACCGGTGCCTAAGCCTCGGGTCGGCACGAGGAAGTCAGCAGTACGTGAACCCCCGGGCCTCGAGGGCGTGGGGTGGAGCGGGCGGCCGGAGGGGCTTCTCAGCCACAGGCAGCCGGCCCCTCGGATCGGGCCGCCAGCTCCTCTCCTGTCCCCCCGCCCCGGCCGCAGGCTGCGGCCCCCTCCCTCGCCAGGCGCCCCCGGGGCCGGCCCGCAGCGAGCCCCCAGTAACGCCACCCCGTGTCTGTGTCTGCTTTGCTCTGCGCCCCAGGTGCTGCCGCCCCCCGGTAGTCGCTGTTGTCACTGTCACACCTGCACCACCCATCGTCCTTCTTACCTACCGCTGCCGTCTGTTAGTCCTGGAGTCAAGGTCTTTACACCTCCTGCTGTCTGTGTGTCGGTCTCCCTGAAGTGACCGGGAGCTTTCTGAGACGCTAGTGGCCTCCCCCCCCCCCCCCCCCCCTGCGTGACATTCTTTCCTGAGCCGCCCTCCTGCCATCCCTGTCTGTGCTTTAGCTCTGTTTCTCTGTGTGTCCTCTCTGCCGAGGCCCGGGGTGTGCTCTCAGGTCCCGCCTGAGGGACCCGAGGCTTGGGGTTTCCCAGCCCCGCACCCCCTTGCTGCCGCCATGAACAGGTTTGGGGCTCAGAGCACGATGCTTGGGTCGGGCAAGGCTCCTTTACCTGAGCAGCTCTGAGAAACCCCTGGGAGAAGTCGCCCCTGAAGAGGCCTGGAGGTGGCCCTCCCACGATGCTCCGGGGAGGGCGCCACTCCTGCCACCCCAGCCCTAGGGGGCTTGCTCTCTGAGAACAAGGGCCTCCGCTCATGTCCCTCATGCTGGCACGATGCCAGCATGGCCCCGGGCAGGAAGAAGGGACAGCTGGGCCCTGCTGCCCCCCCCGCCGGGTGCGGCGCTCCCTCTCTGACCCCTCACCCTTCTTCCTTGGCAGCTGGACCCGCCCGATACGGACCCGGATGCCCAGTCCCATGCCAGCGTCTCCTGGGTGGTGGACCCTAAACCAGACTCTAAGCGGAGCCTCAGCACCAAGTATGAGACCACTATCTTCTAACCGCTCACCCCCTGTCTCCACTAGTCTCACTGTGCCTTGCCGTCCGACCTCTGCTCTTCTCAGCTCTCCTTCCGGCTGCTGACGCCAAGGCCCCAGCCCCGGAGGGGCCCTGCTCCCCCCGCCCCCCCGGCAGCAGCTCTAGACACCACACGCACAGCTTGTACCCACCACCACCGGACACTGTGAAGTCCCCGCCTTGGGCGAGGACAGCTTGGCGGGGGAGGGGGGTGAGTTGCCTTTGAGGTGGGCACCAGGAAGCCTCAGCGGGCAGGCACTGTGAGTCCTGGGGGCGGGGGGCCCAGTCTGCGAGCAGTCCACCAGTGAGCGCCCCTCTGCCCAGGCCGGGCTCTCTGCTCTCCTCCCGCCTTCTGTGCCGAGCCGCAGCTGGGCGCCGCCGCCTAGAGCGAACCATCTTTTTGCACCTTTCCTGACACAACCAACCACTGTGACCACCTGGTGCCAGAATCCCCTCGCAGTCCGCTCACGGCCGGCCTGCGGCCCCGTCCCTCCCTCCTGCGAGAGCCCGAGCTCCGCGCCGTGGCTCGCCTGGGGCCAGACTGCGTTCCGGGAGGGCCCAGGGGCCCCGGGCGCGGGCCTGACTCGGCAGCGTGGAGCCCTGAGCGTCCGAACCCCCGCGGGCTGGCTTCCCTCGGCAGGCCTCTTGGTCCCCGGAGGAATGGGATGGCCTGTGTGTGTGTGCGTGCGTGTGTGTGTGCGTGTGTGTGCGCGCGCGCGCGCGCGTGTGTGTGTGTGTGTGTGTGTGTGTGTGTGTGTGTGTGTGGTCGGCCCCTCCTGCCTTGTCGCACGGCTGGCTCTGGAGTCTAGCTCACCGAGGAGGAAGGCCTTTGTGGGGACCCAGCGAGAGGGAGGCCTGTGCGCTGCACGCACGCACCTTCTTCCCTCACAGGACCCAGCCGCTCGAGGACAGGGACCCGGACCAAGCAACTCCCCTTGTCCTCCCGGGACTTCCTGTTACTGCTCCGCAGTGGGGGGGTCAGAGATAGTCAGCCCCGCTCAGCCTCGAGTCCCCTGAGAGGGGAGGCTGTGGATCGTGGAGCGGAGGCTTTGAAGAAGCCCCCCGGTCTCCGGGGCGGGCCGGTCAGCTCAGGTGGCGGGAGACAGGAAAGCGCGGTGCCAGGAGGACGCGCCGCCAGCACAGCGTAGGCTGGTAGAGAAGCCTAGAGAAGCCTAGAGAAGCCGGGAGCTCGCGGCGGTTCCTGGAGAGGCGGAGGCCAAGGTGCTAAAGCGGGCTGGGCGCCCCTGCCCGCCTGCCTGTCCTGGTGCCTTCCGAGCCACGAGCCACGGCGCTCAGGGGAGGCTGTGAGGGACCTTCCTTCGCTTCCGTGCTTCCTTTCAGTTTCCTCCACCCTGTGCGGGGCCCTGTGGTTAACCCTTTCCTCCCCCCGTTGTGTTTGCTTCTGCCAAGCTGAGCCACCGAGGAACCGACTGTGCTGCAGAAACACAGACGTGGGGAGCACAGGCTCCCACCGCCACGGCCCCCACCACCACCGCCGCCGCCACCACTGTGTCACCTGCAGCTTCGAAGACCCAGGCCTGGCCTCTGCCGGGAGCAGCTCCGTGGGGCTGCTCGGCCTGGACCTGCCGCCACCAGGTCTTACAGAGTGAGCCGCACTCCAGGCCTCGAGCAGATGAGACTGGAACTCCAGAGAGTCAAGAAGTGACTTGTCCAGAAGACATTTTTTAATAGAAAAAAAATTTTTTTCTAGAAAACGAATTTTTAAGACTCGGCTCAAACCTCTAGGTTAAACTGCCAATCTTCAGACAGACGGCCACGGGATCGGAGGACGGGGGCGCCCCAGAGCGGCTCCCAGGCCGGCCGGCGCCGCCTTCTGCCCCCGGGATGGGCTGTTGGCGCCGTCCGGGAGGCTGTAGAGGGGGGGCAGTGGCCTGGGGGTGAACGGAAAGCAGGCCCAGGTGGGTTTGTTCGAGTCTGCCTTTCAAACCCAACCAAGTCAGTTGCTGTTCCTTATGAACCGCACAACTTCTTGTCCCCGTCCGGAGCCGGACGCTGCCTCTGCAGTAAGAACAGGCCCCAGACGCACCTGGCAGAAGCAGAGACTCCCGGTCCGTGTCTGGGCTTCCAAATGTGAAGGTCCGGGGGCCAGACGGAGCTGAGCGAGCCGTGCCCGGGGCCATGAAGTCGGGGCCGCTCCTCAGCGCCCGAGCCCGCGGTGGCCAGGGCGCCGGGCCCCGCACTCTCTGGCGACCTCAGACTGCCTGGGTTCAGTCAGAAAGGAGAAAAAGCAGCTTTGTTTCGGGCATTAATGGGTAGGTCGGCTAAGACGGCTACCTGCCAATTTGTGATTTGTCTAATCAGGTCTGTGTGACTAGGACTCGCTTTGATTCTCTGAATTATTGGTTTGACTGTTGTATTTTCAGCTGCTGGATTCATCCCTGGCTCCAGGTGTAGAGAAGGCTAAAGAAGGGGACAGTTGATTCGGTTCTCCCCCAGTGTGGCCTTCAGGGCAGACTGGGGTCCTGGCGCACCACTACCACTTAAGGCCTCCTGCTGGCTTGCTTCGCTTGTTGACTTGGACTCTTGCTCTGTGCTCCTGAGGGTGGTAGAAGCAGACAGGGTAATTCCTGTGAGGCCGAGAGGCAGAGCCGGCTGCACTGCTGGCCCAGTACCTTCCAGAGTAGGGAGCAGAGAGGAGCCCTTCCTCCCGGGGGTAATTCAGCAGACCTCATGCTTTGCCGGCACAGGGCGGGCTGCCCCCAGGACCCACGTGCCAGGCTTCGGAGGGACTTCTTTCCCAGCAAAGGCTGTGAATCGGAATTCCCTGCGGGTTCCGTGCACAGAGAGTGCTCTCGGGCACACTCCCCACCCCGGTGGTGGCCAGAAACAGAAAGCCCGGCCCCGTCCTCCCGCTGCCTCGAAGCTGGGCCCCAGGGGCGGCACCTCCTCTGGAGCAGGGGCAGGGAACCCTCCACTTTCCGGTACTAAACAAGGACCTCAATGCTTGAAGTCTGGTTTCGCTTCCTGCTTCTCCCAAGGCCCGGGAGCCTCCCGTCAGCTCCCGCCACGCATGTTCTGTTCCCCCCGCCCCCAACCACTACCACCCCACTGGCCCGCGAGAATTGACCAGGGAACCGGAGGGGTGGGCGCCGTTCCCTCCCCTGCGGAGGGCCTGGCCTCAGCTAAGTGCGCCTCTCCTCTCTGGAGGCAGCAGGTCCAAAAAGCAAACTGTAGACACTACGATGAGCTGTTCGAGCCGTCTTTTTGTTTTTAAATCACACGTAGGTGTTTCCTCCCCTTGAAGCTGCTATATCTTTATTTATTCAGGGTGTTGTCATATTGGAAAGCCTTAGCTAGTCCTCTCTGGCTCTGGGTTTGCTTTTGAGATTGGTTTATTTCCGAATAGTTGAGAAGGGTAGGGACTGGATCTTTCTTTCCTTTTTACTTCTCCTCCGGGGCAGGTACTCTCTCTCCCCTCGAAAGGGGCGGTGTAACTTCAAGGACAGGCTTCGAGCGGAAAAGCCCCCGCTTCTGCACCTGCGTTCGGCGGCAGGGTCTGAGCTGTGCAGGGCCCCCCGGGCAGGACTTGTGAGGGAGTCAGTACCTTCCCCGGCCCCAGCCCCCAGCTTCTCTGCTCGCCGCTCTGAGCCATAGGACCCCTCCTGCCGGGCTCCGCGTCTGCCAGACTCCACACGCCTCCTGGGTCTCTAGCCTCAGAGTCTGGCGGGCGTTCCTCGAGAAGCCTCTGGCCGAGCAGGCACCATGGTGGTGGCCGCCGCTCCCACAGTCGGACGCTCGTCTGTCCTCGGCCCGCCTGCGAGAGGCCCAGGCCTGCGGCATGACCGTCACAAGCAGCTCGCAAAAGTATTGTTGCTAACGGGGTGGCAACGGGACTGAATTGTAATAAAAATGTTATTTAATCTTTGTCTCTGTATTTTGATACTTGAATGAATTCCCCTTTTATTTTACTGTACATATAATTGTTAATCTGTCCGATTTTGTCCGAATTACAAACATCTTGTGGTACCAAACATAACGAATCTGCGCAACAATGTGGACTGACCTCACGACACGAGAGAGAGTGTAAATATTCCTGGGCTTCCAGCTTCGGTTTGGTTATTTTCATAACTGTACAACCTAGAACAGACGGAATTAATAAATGAGAAGCAACATGAAACCAGCCTTCCTTTTTGGGAGTTTTTGAATTGGAAAGCTTCTTGACGGTTCTCTGGCAGCAGCGCAGGCCCGGGCTGTAGGCTGTAGGCCGGCTCCGGGTCGCTGACGGGGGTCCCGCGCTGTCAGGGACGAGTGTGGGGATGCCGCTCTGTCTGGCGCGCTGCCAGCGGGAAGCTGCCAGCGATCGTCCATCCGTCCACCCCATCTAGTTGCAAGGCCTCTGTGCTTCAGCTTCCCCTCCTTAGAACATCTCCTCCGAATCCCAAGCAGGGGCCACGTTCTGGTTATGGATCCTCTGCATCCTTGTCTGGGCTTGTCGACCCGCAAACATTTATTGACTGTCTGTACAAGGCAGTGTTGGAGGACCGAGAGCTGTGGAAGAGGAGCGTCCCCCGCAAGGAACTTCCTTTGATTGTGGCGATTACGTCTGAGACGTGCACAACTGGCTACCGACCCAAAGCCACGCTGAGGCCACGCCGGGCGGGAGCGTCCAAAGGCACACGGTGCTCCTGGAGCTGAGGGGGGACAGGGAAGGAGGGGCTGGTGCCTGGGCCGGTATTGAAAGGGGAGGGCTTGGAAAGGCACGAACGGTACTACGAACCCCTTCACTGACGGCATCTGGGCTCCAAAGCCTGCTAGCAGCTCTCCAGGCATCCGTCTTGTTCGCTCTGAGAAAGCAGCCAAGGCTCAGAAAGGTTACCACGCCTTCCCAGGGCCAGCTGGAGAGGACCTAAGAAACCATGCCCTCCAGTGGCTTCCAGCCGCCTCAGAGGCCCTGGTCCCATGCCTGCCTCCACCCCAACTGCCTAGCACTGAACACTTACAAAGACTTAGAGAGAGAGAATATGGGGGGGGAGGGGCAGAGAGGGAGAGAGAATCTCAAGCAGACTCCACGCTGAGCACAGAGCCAGATGGAGGGCTTGGGGCTCCATCCCACGACCCTGAGACCATGACCTGAGCCAAAATCAAGAGTAGGACACTTAACCGACTGAGCCACCCAGGTGCCCCAGCACTGAACACTTATATAAATGAGTTTCTGTGAACTATTCCATTTGTCAAGGGCTTTAAAAGTGAAAATCACTAGGGCGCCTGGGTGGCTCAGTCGGTTAAGCATGTGCCTTCGGTTCAGGTCATGATCCCGGGGTCCTGGGATCGAGTCCTGCATCAGGCTCTCTGCGCAGCGGAGAGTCTGCTTCTCCCTCTCCCTCTGCCTGCCGCTCCCCCTGCTTGTGCTCTCTTGCTCTCTCCCTGTCAAATAAAATCCTTAAAAAAAAAAAGAAAATCACTGATTAATCCAATACCCAGCTATATTTCTGAAGAAAACAAGGCCCAGAGCGGGGAAAGGTTTTTCCTAGCCAGCCAGCTAATAGACCAGATCCCAGCTTCTCACTCCCAATTAGGGCTTTTTAGGCCCGTGCACGGCCCCTGGGTAAAGAGAGTGAGGTCCAGTCGTGGAGGGCCTCATCATCCTCACACCCCTGCGCACGCTGGCAGAAGAAACCTTCCAGCCAGGAGGAGGAGGTCTGGCCATAATTCGTGTCACTGTGGCTCTGGAACGGGGCCCCAGGACACAGTCCACTGTCAGAGTCCCCTTCGGCCTCACTGAGAAGCCTTACGGCCGTGACCCTTGGCAGCGGTGCTGACGGTGCCCTGGGGGCCCGCGCCTGGCCCAGTGGGAACGGCCAGTCTGGCACGAGTGTGGGCTGGGGCCACTGCGACAAAGGAATGGGTGGGGCCTGCTCGGCGGGAGTGCATCTGCCTGCCGCTCCCGCCTCTGCCCCGGTCCCTGTGACGCTGGCTAGAGCGTGCTCCCAGCGCACGTCCCCTCAGGACCTGGAGGCTGGGAGCCGACAGGAGCCCGGCAGGAGCCCGGCACGGCTCTCTGCTCTCATCCCAGCGTGGAGGGTGAGGTAGACCCTCACAGGCCCATGCACTCCTCTCTCCCGCAGGCAGCGCCCGCGTCCTCAGCAGCTCCGCCTCACAGACACTGCGGTCCGGGAAGCCAGGCAGCTGGCTCGTTCCTCCGTAGGCTGCGGCGGGTCACCCTTCCGGCAGTGACCAGGCGACTGAGGAAGCAGAACCGTGCCAACTGGAGCACCTGCCAGGGCAGCTCAAAACGCACTCTTAGCCCTGGCCACCTCTGGCTTCCTCCACCTACAGCGTGTGCAGGTCCCACCCGACTCCCAGCTCATGGGGACAGGCGGACCTTTCAGAATGTTCTGCAGTTCAAACACCCAAGGAGCACAGAGGTGTGAACGAGCCACCACTCGGGGCAGCGTCTACAACTCTGGGGCTCGTCTTTCAGGCCTCAGCTATTAGGAACATTACTTTAAACAAGCCTTTATCAAATAAAAGAGTTTCCCTAACACCACAAAATATTTGTTATCCAGTAAATGGGCCTGGGACAACTGCATAGCCACGGAGGTTGGGGACAGTACGGGGATTCCTATGCCTACTTACAGCAAAATAAATACCAGATAGCTCACGTACTTAAATGTAGAAAAAATAAAATAAAATCCCAACAAAGCTAGAAGAAAATAGGGAGACTTTTTCCCCCCACAATCTTGGTATGAGAAAGTTCTTTCCAAGCATGCTGCAAAACTCTGAATCCATTTTTTTTTTTTTAAAGATTTTATTTATTTATGTATTAGAGAGCGAGCGAGAGAGAAACAGCATGAGAGGGGAGAAGGTCAGAGGGAGAAGCAGGCTTGCCGCCGAGCAGGGAGCCCGATGTGGGACTCGATCCCGGGACTCCAGGATCATGACCTGAGCCGAAGGCAGTCGCTTAACCAACTGAGCCACCCAGGCGCCCACCATTTTTTTTTTTTTAAAGATTTTATTTATTTGCGAGAGAGAGAATGAGAGACAGAGAGCATGACAGGGAGGAAGGTCAGAGGGAGAAGCAGACACCCCGCCGAGCAGGGAGCCCGACGCGGGACTCGATCCGGGGACTCCAGGATCATGACCTGAGCCAAAGGCAGTCGCTTAACCAACTGAGCCACCCAGGTGCCCTGAATCCATTTTTTAAAAGATTAACATATTCAACTATATAAAAATCAAACATTTCTGCAAAGCCAAAAGCAACAATTAAAAAAAAGAACAATTAGGGGCATCTGGGTGGCTCAGTCATTAAGCGTCTGCCTTCAGCTCAGGTCATGATCTCAGGGTCCTGGGATCGAGCCCCGCATTGGGCTCCCTGCTCAGCAGGAAGTCTGCTTCTCCCTCTCCCACTCCCCCTGCTCATGCTCTCTCTGTCAAATAAATAAATAATAAAATCTTTTAAAAATTTTTAAAAATTAAAAATAAAAAAAGAACAATTGAAAACAATATTTGTATCACATGTAACAAAGGACAAAACTTGACAATAGCTATCAAAAGTAAACCAGAGGGCGCCTGGGTGGCTCAGTCAGTGGAGCGTCTGCCTTCAGCTCAGGTCATGATCCAGGGGTCCTGGGATCGAGTCCCACATCGGGCTCCCTGCTGAGCGGGGAGCCTGCTTCTCCCTCTGCCTGCCCCTGCCTCCCCTGCTTGTTCTCTCTCTCTCTCTCTCAAATAAACAAAATCTTTAATAAAAAAAAAAGTAAACTGGAACTTCTGCTTCCAGGAAGATCAAGTAGACATACTCTCCCCTATTCTTCTTGCTCGGTACAAATAAAAGCCCCAACCGAGACACCGATGGCACAGACAAAGCCCAAACAAGAGTCTGCTCTCCCTAGCCAAAGGACTAGAAGAGAGGCAGCCTGGCAGGACAGAGAGCTGTGAAGATAAAGAAAAATGGAAACAGAGGGTGAATAGCTCCCTAAAGATATCCACATCCTAATCAACAGAACCTGAGTATGTTACCTTATATGGCAAAAGATAATTTGCAAACCTGATTAGATCAAGGATCTTGAGATGGGAAGATTCCCCTGGATTACGTGGGTGGGCCTTAAATCCAATTGTGAGTATCCTCAGAGACGCAGAGGGAGCTTAGATACACACAGAAGAGGACCATGTAACCTCCAGGTGACCATGGAGGCAGAGACTGGAGGCGGAGATTGGAGAAATGCAGCCACAAGTCAAGGAATGCCAGCAGCCACTGGAAGCTAGAAGAGGCAAGAACAGATTCTCGACTAGAGTCTCCAGTGGGAGTACAGCCTTGCCCACAGTTTGATTTCAGCCCAAACTGACTGGCTTCTGACCTTCAGAACTGTGAGAGAGTATATTTCTGGTTTTGTTAAGTAAGCCATTCAGTTTGTGGTAATTTGTTACAGCAATCACAGGAAACTAATTCGTCCCTAGAGCCTCATGTAGCTCAGCCTACACCTTAATTTTAGCTGGTCAGACCCACTGTGGACTTCTCACACCCAGAACTGTAGATAATAAATTTGCCTTGTCTCAAGGCACTAAATTTGTGGTACTTAATACAGAGAGGGATTTCTTTAAACTTCATTAAGAACATTTATAAAAACCGGGGCGCCTGGGTGGCTCAGTTGGTTAAGCGCCTGCCTTCGGCTCAGGTCATGATCCCAGCGTCCTGGGATCGAGTCCCACAACGGGTCTTTGTTTAGTGGGGAATCTGCTTCTCCCTCTGCCTGTCACTCCCCCTGCTTGTGCTCTTTCTCTCTCTCTGACAAAGAAAATCTTAAAAAAAAAAAAGAACATTTACAAAAACCTACAACCAATATTATATTTAATGGTGAAAAACTGAATGTTTTCCCCTTAAGATTAGGAACAAAGAAAGGATTCCACATTACCAGTCTTAAAATTCTGAGAGTTCTAGCCAGTGCAATAAGGCAAGAAAAGGAAATAATAGGCATCCATATCAGAAAAGAAATTAAAGTGTCCCTATTTGCAGATTACGATTGTCTATGTAGAAAATTCCAAAGAATCTACAAGAAAATTATTAGAATAAGTGAGTTAAGATCACAGAATACAAAATAAACTTGCAAAAGTCCATTCTATTTGTAGAAATGAACATGTAGACACCACAATTAAAAATAAAACACCATTTGTAATCACTCAAAAAAATGAAACTCTTAGGTATAAATCCAATATGTTAAGGACTTACATGATAAAAATTACACAGTCCTGGGGCACCTGGCTGGCTCAGTCGGAAGAGCATGTGACTCTTGATCTCAGGGTTGTGAGTTCGAGCCTCACGTTGGGTGTAGAGATTACTAAGAAAAAGAAAACTTAAAAAAAAAAAAATCTGCACAGTCCTGATGAAAGACTCAAAAAAGATCTAAATAACTGGAGAGATATACCATATTCATGGACTGGAACTTTCAACTTTGTAAAGATGTCAATTCTCCCCAAATTGATACACAGGTTTAACATAGTATCTATCAAAATTCCAGCAATTTTTTTTGTAGATATAAACAAGATTAGTCCATGGAAAGGCAAAGAAACTAGAATAGCTTAAAAACAAAACAAAACAAAACATTGAAACAGAAGAATAAAGTGGGAATAATCAGTCTACCCAATTTCAAGACTTATTATATAGCTACAGTAATCAGTACTGTGTTGTGTGGAAGAGAGACAGACACATAGATCAGTGGAACAGAATAGAAAACCCAGAAAAGAGACCCAGACAAATATGCCAAATTTATAATGTGCAAAAGCAATTCAATAGAGGAAAGGTAGCCTTTTCAACAAAGATACTGGAGCAACTGGACATTCATAGACAAGAGGGAAAAAAAAGTACCTCAACTAAGTCTCACACCTTACACAAAATTAACTCTAATGGATCATAGACTTAAATGTAAAACAAAACTATACAACTTTCAGCAAAAAAAAAACTTAGGAGGAAATTTTGGAATCTAGGGCTGAGCAAAGAGTTCCTAGACTTGACGGCAAAAGCACAATCCATAAAAAGAAAACCTAATAAGTTGGACTTCATCAAAATTAAAACTTTTGTGCATCAAAGGACACTATCAAGAAAGTGAAAAGACTATCCACAGAATAGGAGAATACATTTGCAAATCATTTACCTAACAAAGGTCTACTATCCAGAATATATAAAGAACTCTTACAATTCAACAACGAAACAACCCAATTCAAAAATGGGCAGAGGACTAAAATAAACATTTTCCACTTAAGACATACAAATGCCCAAGAAACACATGAAAAGATACCCAAGATCACTAGCTATCAGGGAAATGCAAATCAAACCACAGTGAGATTTCATGTCACACCCACCAAGATTTCTGTAATTTAAAAAAAAAAAAAATCGGGCGCCTGGGTGGCTTAGTCAGTTGAGCATCTGACTCTTGGGTTTCAGCTCAGGTGTCAGGCTCTGCACTCAGCAGGGAGCCTGCTTGGGACTCTCTCTCTCTCCCTCTGCCCCTCCCCTACTCACATGTGCACATGCTCCCTCTCTTTCTCTCAAATAAATAGCTCTTAAAAAAAAAAAAAAAGAAATTAAGAAAGAAAGAAAATTTCACCGAAACAAAAAGCAGAGTAGTGGCTGCCAGAGCCTCGGGGGAGGGAAGAATTAAGTGAGAGGTTAACGGGTATGTGACTTCCTTTTGAGGTGATGAAAATGTTCTGGAAGTAGACAGTGGTGATAGTTGACCAATATTGTGAATGTACTAAATGTCACTAATGGCAAGTTTTATATTATGTGTATTTTCCCTCAATGTTAAATATATATCCCTCAAGCCATGGGCAGGATGAAATGGTCAGGATCCCTGTCTCCTCTGTGTGGAAGCATGAGAAAATCAACCTGAAATTTCTAAGAAATGGATCATCCCAGATTTTAATTATGAAGTAGAAAGCAAGGTTCTACTGTCAGCTCAGTGTCTGCATCCCCCACCCACGCAGTCCTTTTCACAGAGGTCCCTTCAGAACACCTCTGCCTCGAAGAGGAGGAGGCTTCCAAAATGTGGACTTTTAAGAAATTCAAATTAATCATTGCAAATCAGAGAATCCATCTAGGCAAGCTTCACTGTTTATCAAACATGCCCTTTTTTTGGGCTTCCCCATCCTGAGGATGTCTATCCAGGCCCTCCAGGGTTTCTGGTCATGGCCACACTGTTGACCCAGCTGTGTCACCCATCTCTCTAGAAAGGAAGTCAGTTAGGAACCAACCCATGGCTGATGGAACTCAAATGCCCCTTCTGTTGTTCTTCCCAGATTCTGTGTGTTACAGGCAGCCCCCTCCATTCCCAAAATGGTGAGAACATTGTTTCTCTTCCCATTACCTTGAGAGCACATAGTGAATGTTCATTTTCTCTTGTCCATTACTTAAAAAGGGCCCAATCTAAGTGGAATATCTTCCTCATTTTGCTGTACGAGGTTGGGCTGGTCTGCGGCAGTCAGCCTGAGGAGGACGGGCTGGATCTCTACGTGCCAGGAGGCGAGCCCGGGCCCTTCCCAGAACCTCTCGTTTGTGATGCCAACAGGAGCTCACAGCTCCAACTGCCACCAGAGCCCCGGACTGGAAAGGGGAAGAAGGACGGCCGCTGTACCACCTCTAAATGCCCACGTGGCCTCTGTCAAAGCGGGGTGTCTAAGCTTAGAGATGAGGGAACAGGAAGCTCACGCAGCGGGAGAACAGGACCAACAAGAGACTTGATGCAAGTCAGTCACTGACCAAACAGTCCAAGCCTCCCCTCCAACTCCTGGAGAGCGGGAAATCCCATGAACTCAGAGGCGTGCCCTCTGCGAACCACTTGCTCACAGCACACAGCCCCGCGGCCTCAGTTTGCCCACCGCCCCCCACCCCTGCTGCAGCCTCGGCCACCGAAGCAGCAGCTGAGGCTCTTACTATTTCCTCACTGCCTGCTGTATCATTTGAAACCCTCAGGGGAACTTGGTCCTCGAAGTGAAGTTTCTAAGAACTTTTTTCGACCATGCCCAAGCCCAAGCTGAACTGGACAAAACGACTTTCTGACTTGCAGAGAAGCCCTTCTGCTCACACTTTGGATAGTTCTACAGGCTTCTCGGAGCCCTCAGAGAGATGCTTTACCCTCAGAGAAATAATGCGAGCACCCAGGTGTCTTGGCTTCTCAGCTCTGCATGCTGAAGGGAGCACCTAGCCCGTGGGGGCAGACTGGGGGTCTTTTGGCTTCTTGGCTAGTTAGGGGCCCAGAGCACAGGGCCCAGACACAGCCGCGGCACAGGAAGGGTGGAGGTTTGCTTGCAGTTCAGAAGTTTATTAGTGAATGAGTTTGGGCCAGTTGGTGCTGACACGCTGCTCACTTCAGCCCTGGTGGACCGGCTGCGGGAGGGGAGGAGGCTTCCTGCTCTGATGTGTCACTGGTGAGGTCACCCCAGGAGAATGCCGAGCTCTCTCCTGGGTCCCACGGGCCAGGCTTGGAGCCGGTACATTCACAGAGACTCCACCTCGGTTTCCAGGGCCTGGGCTGGAGGGATGACGGTTTTTAGGATCTCTGTGTAGTAGGGGCCAAACACCTTCTGATTGTGATGCGTTAGGCTGACAAACTTTTGGCCCAGTTCTGCCAGTTCTGCTTCAATGACAGTAAGGCCTCCGGGGAGGTCTAACAGGGATCGCTGCACACCGAGGACCAGACAGCATTTGAGAAACAAGTGGATCCGCTGATCTGTGAGCGGGGAAGAAGCAAACAACTTTCAGGGAGCCGCACGGCCCCTCCGCTCTACTCACTCAAGTTCTAAGTCAACCAAGATATTTACTAGCCCACCCACCTGGAGATAAGGACATTCATTTTGTTCGCGAAGGGGGCTGCTATCTAGCTCCCAAGGACAAAGCAAAGATCACAAATGAGTGGGCTAGTAAATTTCTGACTGTTCAAAAGATGACTTAAGCCTCCCCCAGTAGATCCTGGTGAGTATCTAACATGAGGATCTTAGACCGATCCTTTGGATGGCTGAAGTTAAGAGCAAGGTCAAGTGCATGCCCTCCATTCCAACAGGGATGAGTCCTTGCTGTGGGAATATATCCTCCAGCTGATTTAGCATCAGCTTCTTGTTGCTGGGAGGTTGGGGGTAGATGTCATGTCTCGGACTATAGTCAGAAAATGACCCAGAAGTCCAGGGATGACTTAACCAGATTAGGTAAACAGGATGTCCTACCCAGAAGTCATGAATTCCTGGGTGCAAACCTTCCTTAGAACCAGAATCAGTCTTTAAACTGAAAGGAATATATTTTCAATCCAGCATTTTGAAAAAAACTAAAGCCTAAACAGTGACTTGCCCAATGATCCTGCTTTTTATTGTTAAATGGTTCAGTAACTGACTTCCAGGGATGGGATCTACCTCTCCCCAAAACGTTCTCACCACCCCCACAGGCATGCTCACCAATGACGCTGCGGACACAGTTCTCCTTCTTGGCAATGTTCTGGAGCTGTCCTATCAGAGATGCTGTGTTGTCACTGCTCAGAGCAGCCAGGCCCATGTTCTTGAGGCTTTGATGGATTTCCTGAGACACCTGTTCACTCACAGTCTGCATAGCCTCTTCAGGCCTGGACCATGAAGGAGAGTAGGCTGGTACCCAGCAGATGGCCCTGGCAGAGGCCCAGAGCCAGGGAAGCCCCATGCCAGAAGCTGGGCCCACTTGAGCAAGAGGGAGACTCCCAGCCCCCCTCCTGCCCTCACCCCCGTCCCTGGCAGCAGCAGGACCCAGCGGGAGGCTCAGTATCTTCACTGTTATGCTCCAGATTCCGACTATTCTCTATATATGAGACCATGTTCTACTTCTTAGAAAACAAGATAAACTATAAAATCAACTCTGGATAAGAGTTTGGTATCCACTCAATTCTTCAGCCCCATGGAACTTATGTATATATATGCATGTACATTTTTAAGACTTTCTTGGTCATTTGGTCATGGTCATTTGTCCTGTCACCAATTACAGTGACAAACTGGGCCTTCTGATTCCTTTTTTCCTCCGATGTGACACCCTGCACACAGATGTTCAATGAACATCGCTGACTGACTAATCAACTCCTGGATATACCTAAGACCAGTCCACTGGCAGGCATCCCCTCAAGGAGAGAATGATTGCTTTGTAGAAAACAAGATCGTGACTCATTTTGTAGTAAACTATCCTCCATACTACCCTTTTTGGAGGAAAGCTTTACTTTTCTTTGTCACAAGTCTCAAGACCATTATGGAAAGATATCAACGATCCCTGTGGACGGTTCCAGTCTTTGTGGCCTGCGGTGGAATGTAAGCAATCACTCGTTACCCAGCTCCGTCTTCCTACCACATGCTACCATCTCTCTAGAAAAGCTCTACGCAGCTCACCTGGAGTCGAACTCCTCCATCAGGTTTTTGGTTATGCGTTTCAGCTTATCCACAAACTGAGGTGAGCCGAACAAAACACTGCCAGAGAAACTGCTGGCCACCAGCAAAACTGAGGCCAGGACGGTCAACTGGTGCAACTGGGACTCCAGCTCCTGCAGCCGGGTCCTGTCCATCAGCAGCGTCTGGGGAAGCGGGGAAGAAGAGGCTGTCAGGAGGAGCCGGTCCAGATGGAGGTCCCAGACACAAAACAAGGCGATGCCCTCCTCGGGCCTACCTCAGGGAACTCTTCATTTGCAGGGTCCCAGAGAAGGAGGTTCAGGAACCCCTGGGACAGTACCATCGTAGGGCTGAGGGGCTCCGGGCTGCCGACTGCCTCGTTTGGAGAGCAGCAGGCCACAGTGGCGGAGTCGGAAGGGTCCAGGCAAGTCGGAAGTGGTGTGGTGAGGTCTGCGGCCGCTTGGGTCAGCCACTTGGTGGTGTGGTCAAGGAGGCCTAGGACAGGAAGAGAGCGGGCAAGCATCTGCGGCATCCGCCTCCCTAAAGCTTCAAGACTAAGGTTCTTTTCACGATCTGCTCCCGGTCAATAAATAAATGCTTTGGTCTGTCTTAGATAACTCTTCCTTCTCCCTCCCCCTTCCTGAGGAAGAAACTTTCTGTTCCCAAGAGACTGAGTACTCTCTAACATCACAGAAGTCAGACCCACACAAGGTCCCATCTTCTCACTCTGGACCTCCGGTTGTTTACATACTTGGCTGTTTATTGAGGAGTTCCTGGAATGTCGCCCGTTCATGCTGGATGGAATGTTCCTGCAGGTGGGGTTGAAGGCTCTGGATAGTATAGTTCACCATGTCCATTTTCATCAGGCCCAGAACCTGGAAGATCCCTCTGACAGAAGAGAAAATAAAATATACTATGAAAGGGGGGCACCTGGGTGGCTCAGTTGGTTAAGCAACTGCCTTCAGCTCAGGTCATGATCCTGGAATCCTAGGATCGAGTCCCACATCAGGCTCCCTGCTCAGTGGGGAGTCTGCTTCTCCCTCTGACCCTCTCCCCTCTCATGTTCTCTCTCACTCTCTCTCTCTCAAATAAATAAAATCTTAAAAAAAAAAAAAGATTCTAAAAAAAATATATACTATGAAAGGAAATCTAGTGAGAGGGGACCCTACAGAAAGTGTCATTAAATCACTGTGTTCCAAAGTGAGGAGAAGCTTTAAAATGAGTCCCACCTCCGGGGTGCCTGGGTGGCTCAGCTGGTGAAGCATCTGCCTTCAGTTCAGGTCATGGTTCCAGGGTCCTGGGATCAAGCCCCGAGTCGGGCTCCCTGCTCATCAGGGAGCCTCCTTCTCCCTCTGCCTGCCCCTCCCCCCACTCATGCATTCTCTCTCTCTCTCTCTGATAAATAAAACCTTTAAAAAAAAAAAAATTAGTCCCATCTTCTAAATTTACAAAAAACGGCACTGTGACTGAGGGGACTCAGGACCCCAGGCCCAGAGTAAGTGAAAAGCAGAGTGAGGAACAGAGAAGTCTCTGGACCTCGAAGCCTCCAGGCTAGCTCTCGCTCCACACGCTCATTCTATCATCCTTTTTCAAAGGCAGAGTCAGCAAGAGGAAACACACACCAGCAGGCTGATGAACCTTTCTGGGAAGGGGGACCACAAGTGACAGCGTATCTGAAGCAATCTCTGCGCCAATCACTCTCTTCTGTTCTTTTCGTTTTTTTTTTTTAAACTTTCTGGGTCTTGGTTTCTCCAACTATTAAATAGGGATAACCTCCCATCCCTGTCCCCTCACACTGTGTAAACTGCAATAAGAAAATCTGGGGAAAGGATGTTTGAACTCCTTGGAAGGATCACACAATGTTTTATAATATGATGTTACATAGGAGACCCAACCAAACTAAGGCCATCTTTGGGAGAAAGGGAAAAAAGCTAGTAGGCCAGCAAGGAGAGGACTGGTCAGGCCTTCAGTAGGGGAAGACCCAGCCAAGACGGGGCTATAATGGAGTGTCTGGCCCAGGGGCTGAGGCGGGTTCGAGGGACGGCAGTCAAGTTTCACACCTCAGTAACCGAACAGGGTCTGTAATGTTCTCTAGCTTCTGCACGGCTTCGTCTCGAACTGGTGCGCACAGCAGAGTCATCATGTCAAGAATGTACTTAGAGAGAAGAGGGACATTGAGGGCCCCGTGTTCTGCTTTCCGCCCGAGGAGCCCCGTGTCCAGCGCTTCTTCAATCTCACTCCGTAGGCGGCTCTGGTGCGGTAAGAGCAGTGAGAGCAGGATCTGCCCAGGAGAGAAAGTCAAAGGGGGGGCTTTGTGTGTGGAGCCCCAAACCTTCTCTAATGCACAACCCCTTTAGCCAAAGACATCAGCCTGTCTTTTAGGGACCAAGAAGTGGGGTCCCTAAATTTTCCAGAGAATATTATTTATCTTTGTTGAGAGGCCGATGAGAGTTCGAGGCTTTAGGGGATCAATACAGCCACGGTGCATCATTTTCTAGGCAGAATGAGATGAAGAGACAAGTGACATCAAGGAGTGTGGATAAAAGAAATGCAAAGTACAATCAATATAAAATACACGTCACATGGTGATGAGAGACTCTTAATTTTATTTACTTTTTTTTATTAAAGATTTTATTTGACAGAGAGAGAGACACAGCGAGAGACGGAACACAAGCAGAGGGAGTGGGAGAGGGAGAAGCAGGCTTCCCGCTGAGCAGGGAGCCCGATGCGGGGCTCGATCCCAAGACCCTGGGATCATGACCCGAGCCGAAGGCAGACGCATAACAACTGAGCCACCCAGGCGCCCTGAGAGATCTTAATTTTAAAAAAGTGGGCTTTATTTCTTTGAGGGAGTGCGAGCGCTCATGTTGTGGGGAGAGGGGCAGAGGGAGAGGGAGAGAGAGGATCTCAAGCAGACTTTGCACTGAGCAGGGAGCCCAACAAAGGGCTCGATCTCAAGACCCTGAGATCGCAACCTGAGCCGAAACCGAGTCAGATGCTTAACTGACTGGGCCACCCTGGTGCCCCAATGCGGGCATTTTTTTTTAGATGATTTTACTTCAAAGAGCAAGGAAGAAATAGGCCAAGGAACAGTTAAGAGGCTCTGGAAATAGCCTATTAACCCCAAAACATGATTTCCCTGTGAAGAGAGACTCTCTTATTCTTCTCTGTGCCTCCATAACATACAGAACGTGGGGGGGAGGGGGGAGGAGTGGGGTTCAATGAAGAGTGTGTTGTCAGAGCAAGATGCCCAGCTATTTAGCTTCTCCACGCTCTCTACTGAAAATGGTAAACTATGCCAGTTACCGGCTGGAGGCTCTTAGCGCCGACTGCACCCTTCAGGGCCCACGGAAACAGGACCAGGCCCTCGAACTGTTTTTCCTTTGCTGGCTGGCCCAACAGTAAGTTTTGTTAGCAGAGGGTGCTAAAGAGAGACTGCGCAGCGAAGAGGTCTTCCCGCCTGGCCCTGCTGAGCTCCTCCGCGGCACGGTCCCGCGGCACCGCGGCTTTGCTTGGCTCGAATTACTGTGGCGTCCTTCTCCTGACTGCACCCTGACTCATACGAAACCGGTACCGGGGGTGAGGTCTGACTCAAAAGGCCCTATCCCCGTTGGACCTGATGAGCGCGTGTAGCAAGTACTTTTGATGCCTTAGGAAAACGTGCAAACTACAGGATGGCAGATAAGCCCCACAAATGTCAGCGGCCTGTGGCCTCAGTGAAGGTGCTAGAGCTTCAGTGGTCTGCACCTTGTCAAGCTTTTCCCTCCCAGGTGAAAGACAACTCGCTGAACCTCAAACCACCCACCATGAAAAAGGACGCACAACGCTCATAGGTCTTTCTGGATTTCTGAGGCAACACATACCACGTTTGAGTTTGCTCCTGCAACACTCATCTAGGGTCACTCATCAGGCTTCCAGTTTCAGGTGGGAACCAGAGCCAAGAGCAGGCTCTGCAGCGAGTCCAGGCCGCCTACAAGCTGCGATGCCATTTGGGCCGTGCGACCCAGCAGGTTCAGTGACACTTACTGTGTCCCCGGCAAGTAAGGGTGCCGTAACAGCCTCTGGAAGGCGCCAAGACAGCATCACAGCAAGACCTCTAGGACTTTAGGGCAGATCTATGCCCTCTTCCGCAAATCACTATTTGCCTTTTGAGAAATGGTTTCTGGCTTGCTCCTGGGCTTTTGCAGAAGTAAACATCTCACCGTAGGATACGGGGTGGCCGTGTGGCCTGAGCTTCCCAGGAGGAACTAGGTGTTGTCTGCCCCACTTAACCATAAGATGAGGCCTGTCCCACAGCACTCTATCACCAGATGAAATGGCCTACAGGAGACCAAACATATACTGCGATAGGACAGACCTACAGAGCAGAATACAATAGAGAGCCCAGAAATAAAACCTGGAGATGTGATCAAATAATATTTGAAAACAATGTCAAGACCATTCAATGGAAAAAGGACAGTCTCTTCAGTAAATGGTGCTGAGGAAATTGGGTATCCACAAGTAAAAGAATGAAGTCAGGGGGCACCTGGATGGGTCAGTTGAGCATCTGACTCAGGTCGTGATCTCAGGGTCATGAGATTTCTGCACTGAGAGCAGAGTCTGCTTAAGACTCTTTCTCTCAGGGTGCCTGGGTGGTTCAGTTGGTTAAACATCTGCCTTTGGCTCAGGTCATGATCTCAGGGTCCTGGGATCGAGCCCCGCATCAGGTTCCCTGGTCAGCGGGGAGTCTGTTTCTCCCTCTTCCCCCCACCTCATGCTCTGTCTCTTTCTCTCTCTCAAATAAATAAAATCTTAAAAAAAAAATCTTTCTCCTTCTCCTTCTGACCCTCCCCCACTCTCTAATAAATTAATAAATCTTTAAAAAAATTAAGTTGGACCCTTACCTTACACCTTATAAAAATTTTAACTTGGGGCACCTGGGTGGCTCAGTTGGTTAAGCGTCTGCCTTCAGCTCAGGTCATGATCTCAGGGTCCCGGGATCAAGCCCTGCATCAGGCTCCCTGCTCAGCAAAGAGTCGGCTTGCCCCTCTCCCCCACCCCACCCCCACCCCACGCTCGTGCTCTCACTCTCTCTCTTAAATAAAATCTTAAAAAAAAAATTAACTTGGGGCACCTGGGTGGCTTAGTGGGCTAAGCCTCTGCCTCTGGCTCAGGTCATGATCCCACAGTCCTGGGATCAAGCACCGCATCAGGTTTCTCACTCAGCGGGAAGCCTGCTTCTCCCTCTCCCTCTGCCTGCCTCTTCCCCTGCTTGTGCTCTCTCTCTGTAAAATAAATAAATAAAATCTTAAAAAAAAATTAACTCAAAATGGATCAAGGACTTAAACAGAAGAGCTAAAATTCTAAAACTCTTAGAAGAAAATAAAGGAATAAATCTTCATAATCCTGGATTTGGCAAGACAGGACACCAAAAGTAGAAGGAACAGGCTAGATCAACTGGACTTCATCAGGAGCAAAACTTTTGTGCACAGGACACTATCAAGAGGGTGAAGAGACTACCCACAGAATGGGAGAATATATTTGCAAATCACTTACCTAAGAAGGGGCTACTGTCCAGAATACATAAAGAACTCTTACAACTCAACAAAAAAAGACAAACAACCCCATTTGAAAATGGACAAAGTACTTGAGTCAACCTTTCTCCAAAGACAACCCAGAACTTGGGCACTAAGCACAGGGAAAGACGCTCAGCACCATTAGCCATCAGGGTCATGCAGATCCAAACCACAGTGAGATTCCTCTTCACACCCACCGAGATGGCTATAATGAGAAAAGGAAAGCAGCACTGGGGAAAATGTGGGAAAGCTGGGACCTCACACCCTGCTGGTGGGAATGTACAGTGGTGTGGCCACTGGGGAAAACAGTTTAGTGGCTTCTCAAACTCAGCAATGCCACCCCTGTGTATATGCCCCAAAGAGCAGAAAACAGGTGTTCAAACACAATCTTGTACACGAGTGTTCATAGCAGTACTACTTGCAATAGCCAAAATGTGAAAACAACACAAATGCCCATCAACAGATGAATGGATAAACAAAATGCAGTATATCCATACAATATATCCATCAATGGAATTTTACTGGGCTATAAAAAGGAATGAAATTCTGACCCATGCTCACAACATGGACGAACCTTGAAAACATTATGCTAAAGTGAAATCTGCCACATACAAAAGGACAAATATCTGATGATTCCCCTTATATGAGGTAGCTGGGGTAGCCAAACACACAAAGTATAACAGAGGATACCAGACACTGGAGGAGGAGGGGAATGAAGAGTTACTGGTAATGGGTACAGTTTCTGCTTGGGAAGATAAGAACATTCTGGAAATGATAGTGTGATGGTCGCACAACGTTGTGAATGTACTTAATGCCACTGAATTTTAACACTTAGAAATGATTAAAATGGTGGGGCGCCCAGCTGGCTCAGTTGGTAGAGCATGCAACTCTTGATCTCAGGGTCGTGAGTTCAAGCCCCACATTGGGCATGGAGGCTACTTTAAAAAGAAAATAATTAACATGGTAAAAATTTTGTTATGTATGTTTACAATTTTAAAAATCCTAAAAGATATAAACAACTAAGCCCAAATAAGATGCCATTCCCCAGGGAGGATGAGCCAGCCACCTGGTGGCAGATGATTTCTTTGAACCTCTTCCATCGTGGAGGGGGCAAACTCACCCTCACTGGAACAGACACATATTCTGGATGTGGATTTGTCTTCTCTGTCTGCGATGCTTCTCATGAGCACCAACATCTGTGTACTTACAGAATGCCTTACCCACTGTCCCGGTCCTGGCATGTCCCATACCATTGCATCTGATCACGGAGCATTTCAGAGCAAAGGAAGTGCAGCAATGGGTTCATACCCACATACCCCTTGAATCAACAGGCCTTAACTGAAAAGCAGAATGGCTTATTGAAGACTTGATTACAGCATGAGTTGAGGGACAATATCCTGAAGGGAAGAGGTTATGCCTTGTAAGATGCAATATATTCTTTGAATCAAAGACCATTATATGGTGTCATTTCCCAAAGCCAGAAAACATGGTCCTGGGAATCAAGGGCTGGAAGTAGGACTGGTTCCTTTTACTTTTATACCTAATAACCTACCTGCAGAATTTCTGTTGCCCATCCTGCCAACTTTAGGCTCCGCCGATTTGGGAGGAATGCTTGCATTGGTCCCAGTGAATGAGAAGATGAGACTGAACCTGGTCATTTTGGGCTCCTTATACCACTGAACCAATAGGGTGAAAAAGGAGTTATTCTAGTGGCTAGAGAAAATGATCCTGAGTACGGAGAAACCAGGTTGATGCTACACAATGAAGGCAAGAAGATTCTGAGGTTCTTCTCAGTACTTCCACACCCAATGATAAAGGTAACTGGGAAACCACAGCAAACATACAACAGCAGCAAAATGCTGAAGGACTCAGACTCTTTGGCAGTGAAGGTTTGAGTCACTTCGGCATATAAAGAAACCCAATCAGCTGAGGCTCGGGCTCAGGACAAGGGAAATATGGAATGAACAGTAGAAGGAAGCCATGCAGATCCACCATAGCCATGTGACCAAGTACAGAAACAAAGACTGTAAGTTTTCTCTTTGCCTGTCACAGGCATGGGTTTATTTGTCTATGCTGCCCATTTTCTTCTTCTCTCCTTCTCTTCCCACTATTATTTTACAGATTGGTTGTTGGCAGTTAACTTTACAATTAGGCCTTAAGTAACAGAATATTCAGCGGCACCGTGACTGAGTTTGATAGCAACCGGCACAGTAGCTGTAGGAGCTGTGAGTCTCCTCATTTTATGGAAAGAACGAGAACTTGTAAGACAACTGGATCTTAGCAGGTAGAAATAAGAGATTTTTTTCAAAAATTGCAATGTGTGTGGACGGGTGCGTATGGAAGCTAAGCAGCCAAAGGAGGGGAATGTGACAGTTACCAATTCATTGTCTCTCAGTTCCAAATCCATCATTCTCTTCTCTGCTCCGAGAAATGGAGTAAGTCCTTTAAATATTTTTCCTTCCCCAGGTGGCACAATTGTTAAGCTTCATCTGTAGAGGGCACTATTAGTTTTCTGGGCTGCATAACAAATTCCCATAAACTTAGAGCCTTCCAACAGCACACACATTTCTTTCTTATCTCACAATTTCTGTGGGGCAGGAGCCCAGCCGCAGTTTAACTGGGCCCTCTGCTCGGGGTCTCACAAGGCTGCAGTCAAGGTGTGGGCTGGACTACATTCTCATTTGGAGGCTTGACTAGGGAGGACTCGGCTACCAAGCTCACTCAAATCGCTGGCAGAATTCGTTTCCTTACAGCTGTAGACTTGATGGGTGGATGCTGCCCTCAGATCCTAGGGGCCAGCTGCATTTCCCTGCCCCCTGCCCCTCTCCAGAGGCCATTCACTGCATAGCCGTCTGCTTCTTCAAGGCCGGCGAGAGGGTTTCTCCGTTCTGCTAAGACAGGAGTCTTACACGGTGAAATGTATTTCTAGGCGCAACACGCCAGCACGCTTGCATACTGCTTAGAGGCAAGTTACAGATCTCGTCCACGCTCAAGGACAGAGGATCACACAAAGGTATGGATCACTGGGGGGGGGGGGCTCACCTTAGGCTGTGCCCACCACATACTACAAAGACATCACAAGAGGCAAGAGCTTCTCCTCCTGGTTCTGGAATACTCACTTGGCATGATGCAGTACGGGTGTGCGGCTTGGCCAGTGGCTGGCTCGTGCAGAGCAAGCGGCTCCTCGTCCGGGCCCAGGCTCCTCGCGCACGGGCAGCTGCCCCAGCCCCCGGCCCCTGCACAGTGGTCAGCAGCACACACGGCCTCCCCGGCACAGCCATGCCGTCCCGGGTCCTTGCGTCTTCTCTCTCAGCCCTAGGGGTATGGTGTATTCTCCTTCTATCTGATATTTTCATCTACTTTAGAGTTTTGCTTCTTACTAGTTCAAAGCTCTTGTTTCTTCAGTTCCATGTTATAATAATTTTTGTATTAAAACTTCCTTGTTGAAACTACCGTATGATTTCTGTCTACGGATTAGACTCTGACTGATTCATGGACCCTGTTCAGTTAGGATCTGTCAGCCACTGACATTCCAATGACCTTGGGGATGTCTAGGAAACTTACATCTCCAGGTGGAACGTAGGTCACTCACCTCTTTAATTTCTTTCAGAAGTTCAAGAGCACAACTGAAGTCTGGGGGAGTAGCTGACAATTGCTCTTTGAGATGGTCCCAAAAGGCATTGTGCATTGTCTCCTTGACCTGGCCTTCCAAACTGTAAGAGGGTTAAATGAGCAAATTACTTTCTTTACCCAAAAACTGTTAGAAGGTCATTATCTCCTAAGGCCCAAACAAACAGCATTTGATATGACAAAAGACCATCATACTGACAGGAAAGGCCAGGAACTGTGTTTGGGCTGCGACAAAGTTGAACAAGCTGGGGTCAGACTTGGATGTCAAGGGCATCAGTAAAAGCTCTCAGAAGGGCTGCTCACGATTCCAAGCAGCCCTCCCTCTGCAGCAGGAAGAACTCTCCAGGGAGACCAGGCCAGCTGCAGCACGATTTGCATCTGGCCTAGACAGTATGTGACTTAGTTTCCATTTATGCATACATACAGCAATGAACGAAAGCATCTTTTCTTTTCTCACACTCCTAAAATCTAGAAAAGGATTTTCCCTCTTTGATAATACTCAAATATCCATAGGTATTTCTTAAATCAGCAGATCTAAAACTCAATTCAGTATCTTCCCCTTCCAAACCTGTTCCCCCTGTAGTCCCAATCTCAGGGGCACTACCAGGTAGCCAGTCAAGGAGGCCAGAAAGATCAGTCATTGCTTCTTCTAAAAAAAAAAAAATAGAAGCAAAGGCAATTCAATTTAGAAAGGATAGTCTCTTCAGCATGTGGTGCTGGAAAAACTGGACCTCCACATGCAAAAAAATGTATCTAGACACAGACCTCATACCTTACACAAATGGATCACAGACGTAAATGTAAAAAATAGATACCACAGAAGATAACATAGGAGAAAACTAGGTGACCTTGGGTTTGGCAATGACCTTTTAGATACAACACCAAAAGCATGATGATCCATGAAAGGAAAAATTGGTAAACTGGACTCCATTAAAATTAAAAACTTGTGCTCTGTGACAGACACTGTTAAGAGATGAAAAGACAAAGCACAATCTTTGCAGAACATATATCTGATAAAGAACTAGAATCCATGGGGCGCCTGGGTGGCTCAGTCAGTTGAGACCTTTGGCTCAGGTCACGATCCCGGGGTCCTGGGATGGAGTCCCACATTGGGGCTCCCTGCTCAGCGGGGAGTCTGCTTCTCCCTCTCCCACTGCCACTCACCCTGCTTGTGCTCACACTTGCTCTAATAAATAAAATCTTAAAAAAAAAAAAAAAGAACTAGTATCCAAAATATACAAAGAACTCTTAAAACTCAACAAGAACAGAACCCAATTTTAAAATGGGGAAAGATCTGAACAGACACCTCACAAGTCATCACACAGATGGCAAATAAGCATATGAAAAGATGCTCAACATCATGTCATTAGTGAGCTGCAAATTAAAATAACAATGACATACACATCAATATCTATGAGAATGCCCCAATCCAAAATACTGACACCACCAAATGCTGCCAAGGCTGTGGAGCAACTCTAGGAACTCCCATGCATTGCTGGTGGGAATGCAAAATGGTACAGCCACTCTGGAAAACAGTATGGCAGCTTCTCACAAAACGAAACATACTCTTGTCATATGATCCATCAACTGTCCTTTGTATTTAAGCAAATGAGTTGAAAACTTGTGTCCACACAAAAACTTGCACAGGGAGGTTTATAGCAGCTTTATTCATAATTCCCAAAACTTGGAGCAACCAAGATGTCATTCTGTGAGTGGACAAATAAACCGTGGTACATCTGGACAATGGGATATTACTCGGCATTAAAAAGAAATGAGCTATCAAGCCCCAAAAGACATGAAAGACTCTTGAACACATATTGCTAAATGAAGGGAGCCAATCTGAAAAGGCTACATATTGTATGATTCCAATTACAGGACATTCTGGAAACTAATGGAGACAGTAAAAAGATCAGTGGTTGCCAAGGAATCGTGGGGCAGGGAGAAAAGGGTGAACAAGTAGAGCACAGGGGATTTTTAGGGCAGTGATATCACTCTGTATGATACAAAAATGGTGAATACATGACATTATACATTTTTCAAAACCCAAAGAATATACAAAAAATGAACCCTATGGACTGGAGTTAATAATAATGTATTAATACTAGATCATCAACTCTAACAAATGACTTCACGATTAGAAGATATAAACAACGGTGGAATCTGTGTGCTGCAGAGGATGGGCTGTGTGGGAGCTCTGTACTTTCCAATCATTTTTTCTGTAAAACAAAACTACTTTAAAAAAATGTGTATTCAGGGGCGCCTGGGTGGCTCAGTTGGTTAAGCGGCTGCCTTCGGCTCAGGTCATGATCCCAGGGTCCTGGGATCGAGCCCCGCATCGGGCTCCCTGCTCGCCGGGGAGCCTGCTTCTCCCTCTCCCTCTGCCTGCCTCTCTGCCTGCCTCTCTGCCTGCTTGTTCTCTCTCTCGATCTCTCTGTCAAATAAATAAATAAAATCTAAAAAAAAAAAATGTGTATTCATTTTAAATTTAAATTTAAATTTAAAAAAGGAAATGACAGGAATTAATTTTCCTCTCAAAGTTTATTTAAATGATGACCCTAACCTGCAGTGAGACTCGTAAGAGAAAAAGAACCATTTGAAAAGTCTGAGGTTAGACCTAGTCATTGCCAAGTAGCTACTGGTTTTCTTGAATTAAACATCCCCCCTTAAAAAAATACAGTAATGCATGCTCCATGTAAAAATACAGTGATGCATGCTCCATGTAAAACAAACAAAAAACAAGCAATAAGAAGATGAATAAAACAAAAAGTCAAAGTTCCTCTCCCAACACACCACTCTCAATCATCAGAGGTAACTACTATAATCTGTCCAATGGTCTAAGGTGTACTAGAATTGTTCTCAACTCTTTTCTCCTCATCCTATCTATCCAATCCATCTCCAAGTTCCATCAATTGTGCTTCTTAAATGCCTCTGGAATCCATCCCTTCCTCCCATCATCTCTTACCTGGATTACTGCAATAGTCCATTCACTGGTCACCCTGCCTTCAGTCTTGTCCCTTTTTTATCTGTTCCTCACCAATTCATTCTAAAATCAAGGACTTCTGAAATGCAGTTATGACCATGATGCCATGCTCGGGTAAAGACCTTTAGGGGCTTCCCCTCACCAGCAACATAAACCACTTATGGGACCCTTCCAGACATTGCTCTGCCTCCTTTTCCAGTTTATCTCCTTCTATCTCATATCTTGTATCTAGCCACACCAAGGTACCTGTAAAGAACATACCATATTCTTGCCTCTGACATAGTTTCCTCTGCCGGGAACATTCTTTCCCACCTAGACCATCTGGGCAGCACTTATTCCTCCTCTAAGACTCGACTCAAGTCTTCCTCTGTAGGCAGATCTTCTCTGACCCTCCTTAAGCAACTGAGCACTCTCATGAAACTATACACAGAACTATGAGTCAACTGATCAGTCTCTTCTGTTATTCAACTGTCCTCCCTATAGAAACTTCTGACAGTGATGACAGCGTGTTGTTTAGCTATAGCTACATCTCTCTCTATCCCCAGCACTCAGCATTTTGCCTGCCACATAAGGACTCAATATACGCCTGATGAATGAATGCCCAAACATGGGATTTCCCTTTGGGGTGGACGATTGTTATTAACACCATCCTATGCACAGAGAGCCAATTGCCAAAAATGAGTCATGTCAAACTCTATTTCAACCTTTTTCCTGATATAAATTCTGCATGACCTTACGTGAAAACCCAGCTCTGACTGGTACTATTTCTCCTGCTTCATTTCTCCCTCTCTCGTGGCTTCTACCCGCCCCACAGCTCCCTCGCTACTGCCCCTTTAGCAGATCTTCACTCTCCCAGTTTCAATTGTTTCTCCTCTTCTGTCGTCACAAACATATCTAAGCAGTGAGAGAGATGTTAGGACATGTGGGTTTTGGGGAAAACCTGGTCCCACAGAAGCTGTGCTTGGCACCAGGCAAGGGCAAATCAGAGCACGAAGAGGAGGGGAAGTGCGCACCATAGAGAACGGCACTTGAGTAAGAGAGTCCGAGGCTGCCGGATCACAAAAGCATTTAAGGAAACTGATCACAAGCTGCCCTCATTTATCTATTGGTGGGAAATTAGAACGGTTTTTAAAATCTGACATTGAATTTACCCATTTAACTGCCAATAAACCAGCAGAGCCATTCAATTCACACTTCCCAAATGGTTCTCACTTGCTACGACGTCAATATAACTAAGAATCAAAGCGAAGCTTGATGGAGGTGGGAGAGCATTATTTATCAAGAGTTCTGATCCTGATTCATAAATTAAACTGACTTATGGGGGTGCCTGGGTGGCTCAGCTGGTTAAGCGTCTGCCTTCGGCTCAGGTCATGATCCCAGGGTCCTGGGATGGAGCCCCTCGTGGGGCTCCCTGCTCAGCAAGGAATCTGCTTCTCCTTCTCCTTCTGCCTCTCCCCCACTGCTCATACTCTCTCTCTCACTCACTCACTCTCAAATAAATAAAATCATTTTTTAAAAAAAGAAAATTCATATTTTATCATCTGTGGTCATTTAAAAGAGTAACTGGAAGGAGCTATGAGGCAGGGAGCCGATAGGATGACTCCAAAGACCTAGGAGTCCTGATATTCACACTGGTGTAAGCTCATCTCCCGGAGTGTGGGCACAGTTGTCTACCTTCCAGCGAACAAAAGGTAGCCGAGGTGCTGGGATCACTTCGGAGATGAGGTAACAGAAAGTCTGTGGGTTCTGTTTTGGGCACCATCTCTCACACCCTTATTTTCTCACTCACTCTGAGTGAGGGAAGCCAGCTGCCATGTGGCCCGGAGCTGAGGGAGGCTCTGGCTAGCACTCAACACAATGACTACAACTAGAGCGGGAGACACCATGAAACCGAGCCCGGATCTCTGACCCACAGAAATTGTGAGATAACGAACACTGGTTCAGCTGTTAAGTTCTGGAATAATTTGATGGCAACAATAGCTAGCTACCACACACTACTTCCTCCACATCTATCGGAGAAGATCTGAAATCCACCCTACTGGTATTTTATTATTAACAGGGGCTCGCAAAGTGAACATTCCAACAATAATTACTTTGGCTTATTCACTAGTTAAATAACATTTGCTTCTTGACCCTCTAATACTAATAATTATTATTCTTCTATTTAAGTTGTTGCGCCCTCTTAAGGTTTATATTCAAACACTGTATTTTTTCCCCAGTTTTATTGACTATAAATTAGATTATTAAATAAAAATGCTTCAAGTCTGGTCAGAAGCCATTAGTGCTAAATAGCTATGCCAGGATGAATAAAATGGGAAAATCAGAAGAGCTGGTACCTGCTTGGAGGGGAAACCTTTTCTTCCATGTGGAAATCATGATTCATTCCAATCTTGTTGCTCAGCTTAGAAACGTTGTCAACTGTATCTATCAGACCTGTGACAGAAAGATCCTCAGGTGTACACCTGAAACTAATGTTAACATCAATTATATCT
This sequence comes from Phoca vitulina, assembly GCF_004348235.1. Classification (NCBI taxonomy): domain Eukaryota; kingdom Metazoa; phylum Chordata; class Mammalia; order Carnivora; family Phocidae; genus Phoca; species Phoca vitulina. The sequence continues at coordinate 47,323,738 of NW_022589714.1, read as the reverse complement.
CCATTTCAAAAAAAAAAAGAACTTATGGTGGACACAAGTCATTCCGAATTTCTATTTTATTCAGAGACTCACTCTGAGTGGGCCCCAAATTTAGATTCATCAAACTGATCTTACACCAACTCATTTGACCGTTCTAGTCATTTAGGTTTTCTGAACTCTGTGCCTACAGTAGTCCAGCATGGGAGTAAGGGAGGACAAAGAAGCTATTTTATAAATAACAAAAACTAATTACAAGCCTTTCTCTTGAAAAGTAAAGTAATAATTAAAGCAGCAAAGAAACAATAATTTGTGATTTGCAAACATAAGCATTTATCTAAGGGCATTCTGATTCTGCTCTCCTTTTCCTGCCTCTGATGAAAGTTAAATTCTCCACAGAGATGGTACTGAATGGCACCAGTGTCCCTGGTCTCAAAAAGCAGGAGTTCCCAGGTGTTAGGATTTTACAGGCTACTGACATTCCCAAAAAGTTTCTGAGCAATTGACGACAACTTGCCAACCTTTTGTTTTACCAAGCGTGGACAGTGAGACAAGCAAATAAGCAAATAAAAAAATCCACTCTACCACCACCAAACCATCATTTCATAAAAGAATAGCTTAACCTCCAAAAAAAACCAAAACCAAAAACACCCCTACTCCCCACCCACACACAAAAACAGAAAGGTAATATTGTCAGGATAAAGAGGAGCCCTGTACACTGAATCAATTTAGCTTTCGAAAAAACCCATTACGTCTTTATTTCCGTTCACTAAATATTGTGAAGAATTTTGTCATAAACCAGCACTAGCATTTGGGACCCGCCGCTCTAAGTTCTTACTACAGACCCAGCTGAGCCCATTCGCACATAACAGGCACAATACTCAGAATGATCACTTGGTATGTGGAACAAAGTTGCACACAGTAAATCGTGTTTTCTCATTCTCTTTCAATAGCACTTCATAATTTGTCCACAGAAAAATATCTGGTTCCCAGATATGGAGGGGATATAAACGAACGAAGATCGGCCATGAGTTGGTCACTGTTGAAGCTGGGTAATGAGTAAACATGGCTCATCATACTCGTCTACATTTGTAAATGTTTAAGTTGTCCGTAAGTAAGAAGATTTAAAAATGTAAAAAGGAAAAATAGTTATTGTAGAAAAGAGGTTACACAGAATGCCTTTATTCTTAGGAGATACATGATGAAGTTTTTAGAAGTCATGACCCTAACTTTCAGTAAGAAAGGACAAAAATACATATATAGAGAGAGAGAGAGCAAGCGCAATGTGGCAGAATGTTAACAATGGGGGCATTCACCTTTTTTGTTGTTTACTTTTCAACAAAGTTGAACTGCTTTGAAATTAAAAATTAAAATAAATAAAATAAAAATGTATGGGTAAAAGGTGATTGCAAATTTCCCAAAAAGCCACTGAGCCCTTGCTTAGGTAAACATAAAGATGAACTGAACCTTAAGTGGACAGTTGAAGTTCCCTTTATTTTTGCAGCCTCTCCGAAGCCTTTGGTTTCAGCTAAAATGGCAAAACACAGTCAAATATGTAAACAGATAATCCATTAACTCACTAATGCGAAATGAGAAATAAAAGAAAATCTTCCAAGGGAGATTGAGTTATAGCAGCTTACTGAAGGACTGAGGGAAAGATTATCCACAGAAACACTTTCCAACTACAAGTCAAAGTTCAGAGCCTACTTTGACAAGATTGCTGCTCCCAAGTACCGTTGTGCTAGGCAATTCCCAACAGCTGTAAAATTCAGGAAAGGGGAAGGCCCAAAGAGAAATTCGAGGGAAAGTGCAACTAAAGTAGATTTTTAAAATCCAAATCCCAAGGACAAAGAAATTTTCAACATGATACAGTAACTGAACAAGTCAACCTAATCTACAAAATGTCAAATTCTTTTTTTTTTTAAGGGGTAATTTGGTTACTCACTTTAGGGTTGTTTTACCTATGGATTCATTTAAATAGCCACCCGAAGAACTTAAATTGTTTACACTGTATTCACAAAAAATTGGCATTCACCCCCACATCAGGTTCATTCCTATCTAAATAAATTCCTATGCACCAATTTGTCACTTTGGGGCCATTCTGTTAGCCGGCAGCGACCCCACGTGGCCACCAGAGAAACAAGCACAATTCAACTTCAGAGTACCAGGGCCTTGAACTAATTTTTCCCATTTTAATCTTCAAGAGTTTAACTCGAGTTAAACTCTTACATGTGGACAGGTCTTCAGATTGATGCCTGTTTAAATTCTCTAGAGATTACTAGAAGAGAAATGCAGGATGAGTCCCCGTGAGGTTCGACCTACGCAAGTACAGAAGAGACCTGTGACCCAATAGGAACATAAAAGTGCAGAGCTCAAGAACAGAAGCCCAGAGCCGTAGGACTTCCAGAGTCCATGAAGCGCCGAGTGATTCCCATCCAGGATCACTTGGGTTCTTTGAAAGTACCCCAAGTGTCCGCCATTTTCCACCTACAAATTCAAACGACAACAACGATGGCGGTGAACGCGCTCGGCCTCGAATCTTGTCCGATCCAAGTAATCCCGCCCGGGCCACTTCTTCCTCCCAGACCAACCTTCGGGTCCACAGGGGGCCTAGGGCCTGTAAGCAGGGACTGGGTCGGGGGGAGACGAGGCGAAGGGCAACCCGAGAGGCCGGGGAGGGCGACGAGAGGACGGCGGGCCCTTGCTCTTCCGCCCTGCCCCAGGCTGGGCGCCCCCGAGCGGCGACGGGACCTACAGGCCGGGTGGTCCTTGGGGCCGCTCGGGTCTTCCCGGGTCGGTGCTGACGTTTCGGGCTTGCGGGACCGGCACTCTGCATCGCCTGGGTCCTTCAGGGGCACCTTCTCCTCGACGTCCGGCATGTTGCGGATGGAATCTGGGCTGGGGAGAAATGACGCGCCGTTGGCGTCGGGGAAGGGGGCTCTCCAACTGCCGCCGGGGGTCCGGAGCCCGGCCCCGCGCGCCCGACCCGGCCAGACCAAAAGAGCAGGGTGGGCAGCTTCAGGGCCTCTCGGGGCACAGGCGGGACAAAGGAGCCTGGAGGAGGGGTGCGGGGACCCAGAAGTCAGGCCCTGGGCGCGCAACGAGCAGGCGGCGCAGGGCGGGCGGCGCGGGGTGCGGCCCTCCTCGCCCGGGACGCCCGCCTCGGGCCCTCTCCGGCTCCGGCAGCAGAGGGAGCCCTCGGCGCTTCGGCTCCGCGCCGCTCACCTCCTCCCCGGCGACCGGCCGCCTGCTCTGGGGTCGGCGCCGCGGCCGCGCAGCCTCGAGGCCCGGGTCGTACCAACCGCGGCGCGGCGGCGGGGGCGGGCGGCCGGGAGGGGCCTGACGGCGGCGCGGAGGCGCCCGGGCCGACCCCGCGCGCACCCCCGCCCGCCCGCCCCGCCGGGGGCGCCGGGTGGGAGAGTCGGGGCTTTGAGAACAAAGCGCCGCCCGTCTCCCGGGGCAACGGGCGGGGTCACGTGGCCACCCCGCAGGCCGCCGCCCGCCGAGGCGGTCGGGCTCGTGCTGGGTCGTCGTGGGCGCGAAGGGTTCCGTGGTCTGTGGGGCCGGTCTCTGCCGGACATGTCCGGCCCCCCACGTAGAAGGATCCCCTGGAACTACTTAGGGAGAGAGGGCACGCGGTGCTTTGTTTCTCTTCAGCCGGCTCCTGTAGTCCGAGAAACAGGTCCACACCCAGGAGGGCGGTTCCTTGTTAGCACCTCCTAGGGCATCGTGAGAGCCGGGCCGTGCTACCGTTCTACAGGCGTGGAAACCGAGACCCCTGGCCGGCTGCCGGTCCGTGGAGGCTGAGCCTCTGAATTCCGGGCCTGCGCTCTGCTTGGACCTGGGGGCGGCCCTCCTACGCCTGCCTCCGGGTCTGCTCTGTTGCCCCTGAAGTGATGTGAGGACCTGGAGAGACCACCCTCCCCTCCAATTCCTGCACTTTGGGGGGAAAAATGAAAAGGAAGTGTCCACTGCCTACTCTCCTATCCCTCTTTATTAACTGACTTGATTCCTTACAACAAAAGCTTGCTTTAAAAAAATAAAACATAAGATGAAAGTATTGCCTGTAAGAAATCAAGTTCTTATTATAACCCCTGTCTTGTTAATGTGGAATGTGGATTTTTCTTGCACAACTCATGCGTTTTGAAAGGGAAAATTTTGAAAAGGCCTAAGAACCTTTCCTTCCTTCCTTCCTTCCTTCCTTCCTTCCTTCCTTCCTTCCTTCCTTCCTTCCTTCC